>NC_090657.1:216967460-217322460 GCF_040937935.1 Hyperolius riggenbachi | reverse complement strand
GCATTCTCATTACTACCTCTCTAAGAGAGAAACCATAATGGGATCATTACTTTTCGATACGTCCTATTGTCTTTAGGAGGATTTCTTGTGCACCAGTAAGCCTTATTTCACCCATCTTTACCCGAGCCTTATTTCACCCATCTTTACCTGAGCCTTATTTCACCCATCTTTACCCGATTCTTATGCAGCCTTTAGCCTTGGTGCCTCCAACTTGTCCTTAGGAAGGGTTTCTGTGTGCCAGTTAGCCTAACTGCCTGCATCTTTCCTCATGTTGGATTCTTGTGCAGCACGTAGTCAGCCGCAATCCTGTCCTTAGGAACGGTATCTGTACTCTAGTTGGCCTATCTTCCTGCACCTCAGGTAACATTCATGTGCAGCACTTGGCAGCTTCATCTTGTCCTTAGGAAGAGCTTATGTTCTCCAGTTGGCCTAACTTCCTGCAGTGTCCTCAGGTAGGCAGCACTTAGCCTGAGTGCTTCCATCTTGTTAGAAAGGCTTCCTGTGCTCCAGTTGGCCTAACTCCCTGGATCATTCCTTAGGTAGGCAGCACTTAGCCTTATAGCCTCCATCTTGTCCTTAGGAATGGTTTATGTGCTCCAGTTGGCCTAACTCCCTGAATCTTTCCTTAGGTATGCAGCACTTAGCCTTAGAGCTTCCATCTTGTCCTCAGGATGGGTTTCTGGTCTCCAGTTGGCCTAACTTCCTGCATCTCCTGCCAGGTAGGCAGCACTTAGCCTGAGTGCCTCCATCTTGTCCTTAGAAAGGCTCCCTGTGCTCCAGCTGGCCTAACTCCATTCATCTTTCCTCAGGTAGGCAGCACTTAGCCTGAGAGCCTCCATCTTATCCTTAAGAAAGCTTTTTGTGTTTCAGTTGCCTAACTCCCTGCATCTTTCCTCAGGTAGGATTCTTCTGCCCCATTTAGCCTGAGAACCACCATAGGAAGGTTTTCTGTGCTCCAGTTGGCCAAACTTCCTCAGGTAGGATTCTTGTGCACTACTTAGCCTGAGAGCTTGCCCCTAACATAGGTTCTTGTGCCCCAGTTAGCCGAAAAAGCCTCTGTGATGCCCTCGGTGGGAAGGCAGCCTGAGAACAAGAAGCATATTTTACTTTTCTCACAAAACCATCTGTGAAGAGCAGCTATAGACACAACATTTCTGAAATAACTCCCCCATTCTTTGTCCTTTGTGCGCTATCCTCCCTCCTCGCTCCCAGCCGTTCACTCACCGATGTTTGTTGCTTTTTTTGGTGATGCACTGATGTAAATATAAAACATGACCTTTTGGCATGTTCGTGTTTGACAACCACGCAGCGAATGACATGCCAGGTGTTTTTTACATAGCAGCTTCTTTCCCATCGCTAAGCGCACCTGTGCGAGTATGCAAGCAGGTGGATTAACCTCGTATCTGCCGGCGTAGCATTCCGGGCCGCTAAGCGACTCACCGGAGGCGTGAAACTTAACCCTTGCACGTACCACGCCGTCAGCGACACCCTCCGTCACAACACATTCCCACCGCATTGTTCCAGGCAGGAGGACGCATTTCAGTCCTCTCCACCGCGAGTGCAGATACCTTACGGGTGGCTTGTCATCGGGCCTAGTAAAATTTATTGACACAAGGATGGAGTGACGCATGTGCCATTCACTTTACTGACATTTTCACTTGGCATTTTACAGGCTCGTAAAACATTCAACACCTTTTGTAAGGAGAAAAATGACACAAGGATTAAGCTGTCCAAACACTTTCATTTTTCTACTGTATGACATTTTAACCATTTATGTCTATCGGACAATTCAGTATAGACCCGTGTCATTGCTTTTGTGATTGCCTACTAATGTAAAAAAAACATTAACCTATCATTTGAATACTGGGCAGGCCCTCCCTTTATTAGGAACACTATACTAATACTGGGCAGGGCCTCTCTTTATTAGGAACACAATATTAATACTGGGGACAGTCTCCCTTTATTAGGAACACTATACTAATACTGGGTAGGGTCTCCCTTTATTAGGAACACCATACTAATACTGGGTAGGGTCTCCCTTTATTAGGAACACTATACTAAGACTGGGTATGGCCTTCCTTTATTAGGAACACAATACTAATACTGGGCAGGGTCTCCCTATATTAGGAACACTATACTAATACTGGGCAGGGCCTCCCTATATTAGGAACACAATACTAATACTGGGCAGGGTCTCCCTATATTAGGAACACTATACTAATACTGGGTACTGGGCCTCCCTTTATTAGGAACACTATACTAATACTGGGTAGGGACTCCCTTTATTAGGAACACTATACTAATCCTGGGTAGGGACTTGCTTCATTACAAACACTATACTAATACTGGGTAGGGTTTCTATTAGGAACACAATATTAATACTGGGCAGGGCCTCCCTTTATTAGGAACACTATACTAATACTGGGCAGGGTCTCCCTTTATTAAGAGCACTGTACTAATACTGGCTAGGGTCTCCCTTTATTAGGAACACTATACGAATACTGGGCAGGGTCTCCCTTTAGTAGGAGCACTGTACTAATACTGGGTAGGGCTTCCATTTATTAGGAACACTATACTAATACTGGGCAGGGTCTCCCTTTATTAGGAACACTATACTAATACTGGGCAGGGTCTCCCTTTATTAGGAACACTATACTAATACTGGGCAGGGTCTCCCTTTATTAGGAACACTATACTAATACTAGGTAGGGCCTCCCTTTATTAGGAAAACTATACTTATACTGGGCAGGGCCTCCCTTTATTATGGGCACTAAAAAGATACTGAGTAGAGCCTCCATTTATTAGGAACACTATACTAATACTGGGTAGGGCCTCTCTTTATTAGCAACACTATACTAATACTGGGCAGGACCTCCCTTTATTAGGAACACTATACTAATACTGGGCAGGACCTCCCTTTATTAGGAACACTATACTAATACTGGGTAGGCCCTCCCTTTATTAGGAACACTATACTTATACTGGGCAGGGTCTCCCTTTATTAGGAACACTATACTAATACTGGGCAGGGTCTCCCTTTATTAGGAGCACTGTACTAATACTGGGTAGGGTCTCCCTTTATTAGGAACACTGTACTAATACTGGGCATGGCCTCCCTTTATTAGGAACACTATACTAATACTGGGTAGGGTCTCCCTTTATTAGGATCACTATACTAATACTGGGCAGGACCTTCCTTTATTAGGAACACTATACTAATACTGGGTAGGGTCTCCCTTTATTAGGAACACTATACTAATACTGGGCAGGACCTTCCTTTATTAGGAACACTATACTAATACTGGGTAGGGGGTCACCCTTTATTAGGAACACTATACTAATACTGGGTAGGCCCTCCCTTTATTAGGAACACTATACTAATACTGGGTAGGACCTCCCTTTATTAGGAACACTATACTAATACTGGGCAGGACCTTCCTTTATTAGGAACACTATACTAATACTGGGTAGGGGGTCACCCTTTATTAGGAACACTATACTAATACTGGGTAGGCCCTCCCTTTATTAGGAACACTATACTAATACTGGGTAGGACCTCCCTTTATTAGGAACACTATACTAATACTGGGTAGGGCCTCTCTTTATTGGTGTGAATTTCACAAAATGTCGGAAACATTCCTTTGAGATTCTGCTCTGTGCTGACAGCACATTTTGGTTATATACACATTCATGCTATAAATCCTCTATTTTACCCCGTCCCGTCCCGCATTCTGTTGTTACCAAATTGTGACCCAGCATCTGTGCCATCAGCAGAAATCCAGATTCATAAGACCAGGCTAAATGTTTCCAGTCTTCTGCTGTCCAGTGCTGGCAGGGGCAAACCCAGGATTTTCAAGGGGGGATTCCTGAAGGGTCTCCCTCAGCCACACACAATACAGTATACAAATATGATAGGACATCATGCTGGGTACACATAATGCAATTTTCCATCTGACCGACTGATAGGATCTGGCGACTGTTTCCAACATGTCAGATCTGCTCCCACAAAGGGATTGATCAGGAGCAGTTCGGATACAGATAATAATGAGGACAGCCAACATTGGTAATGAAGGGAAAATTGACACAGGGCTGTGCTCATTCCTTACTCTAAGTTCCCCAGAGCTGCTCCATGCTCTGTACACACACTGCTGCTCCATGCTCTGTACACACGCTGCTACTCCATGCTCTGTACACACACTGCTGCTCCATGCTCTGTACACACGCTGCTGCTCCATGCTCTGTACACACGCTGCTGCTCCATGCTCTGTACACACGCTGCTGCTCCATCCAAAGTCAACTGTAGCTGAGAAAGAAAGGGGGTGGGGCTGTGAGCTGCAGGATACCTGCAGATATTCTGATGTTTCTGTGCCAAGACACTGCACCAGCCCAGCCCCCCCCCCCCCCCCCGGCATTTGCCTATGGCTGGGGATCCAGTATCTACCCTAAGTCAGCTTACTGTTTTTGGCTGACAAGATTGAATTCTATTCTGCTTTGGCTTTATTTTACACTGAACTGGAAGGAGATGCTGAACTGCGGTGCTGGCCATATAGAGGTCATCTCCCAGCAGTAGGGAGGAGGTGGGTGGAGTTAGATGATCTGCTCTGTCCTGAGGAAGAAAACTCTGACTCTCCTAGAAGCAAGGAGATACATATTGAAGCCTCCTTGGTGTTTAAGTATCTTTGTTTAGTCAACTCCAACTCTTCATGACCATATGTACTTTTTCACACCAGATGTGCCTGTCAGTCACTGCTTCTTTCAGCTGTTGCATAGGCATGTTCATAGCTTCACATACCTGTATGCTCTGTTCATGTTAGCCTCTGTCGTCCTCTTCTTCATTTGCCTTCAATTTTTCAAAGCATCAAGGATTTTTCCAAAGTATCTGGGTTTCTCATTATATGACCAAAGTAACAAACCTTCTAGTGGACATTTAGGCCTCATGTTTTCATGTATTGACTGGTTAGATTTTCTGGCAGTCCAGGGAACTCTAAAAAGTGCAAAATGTTTCTACACATGACCTTATTTATAGTCCAACTTTCACAACCATATGTTACTACTGGAAAGGCCATAGCTTTAACTATCCTGATCTTTGTTGGTAAAGTGCAATCTCTATCCCAGGAAGATAAAATCTGTTACAACTTCTACTTTTTCCTGATCAATTTGTATATGGTTTATTGGAGCAGATGACATGACTTTAGTTTTATTGATGCAAAGCAGTAGATCAGCTTTGGCACTTTCTTGTTTGACATTCATGCCTAGGCTCTTTAATTCTTCCTCAGCCACCAGAGTGGTATCATCCGCATATCATTGCACAAAACTTTGTGTTTTGCTAATAATGCCTTATTCACTATCATATACATTGAAGAATGGGAAACTGAATCAGTGTTTTTAAAGGATACCCGAAGTGACATGGGACATGATGAAATAGACGTGTATGTACAGTGCCTAGCACACAAATAACTAGGCTGTGTTCCTTTTTTTCTTTCTCTGCCTGAAAGAGTTAAATATCAGGTATGTAAGTGGCTGACTGTCCTGACTCAGACAGGAAGTGACTACAATGTGACCCTCACTGATAAGAAATTCCCCTTTTTACCTCTTTCTTGCTCTCAGAAGCCATTTTCTGCTAGGAAAGTGTTTTAAAGTTTGAATTTCTTATCAGTGAGGGTAACACTGTAGTCACTTCCTGTCAGAGTCATGACTGAGTCAGCCACTTACATACCTGATGTTTAACTCTTTCAGGCAGAGAAAGAAAAAAGGGAACACAGCCTAGTTATTTGTGTGCTAGGCACTGTACATACCCATGTCTATCTCGTCATGTCACGTGTCACCTCGGTTGTCCTTTAACTGAAGCTCCTGACCAGTATCTGCATGACTTTATGCATTACGCTGCTTCCACAGGATTGGCTGGTTAGATAATCGCATGAATCAGCAGATCTCCTAATAAAATGCTCAGTGAACGTGCTTCCGAAATTATTTTACTGCATTTTTTTTGTAATTTGTCCGCTTGTGCCGAAGGAATGTTCTTTTACAAAAAAAAAAATCTGTGCAGACAATGAACAAAGTCAGCCTTTTGTTGGCAAAACTGTTGATTTTTAAGACGTAACACAGTGAAGTCGTTGAAGAAGCCCTGCAGGCATCAGATGCGAGGGAGGCCGCTCATTGTCTACAACGTCGAGAGCATTTGGTGCCTTCAGGTCAAAATAACAGACAGAGATGTTTCCAGGTGAGATGGTAGAAAAAGAAAATTAGAGCCCTGATGTTTGAGCAGATGAGGCTATAGTGTGCTTTCCAGCCACATTCCAAGAACCAGGAACTAGTCCATTATGGTTTAGGTTGAGAATGACCTCGCCAAGCAGGTTTTGCATCTGAAGCTGCTCGCTGACCAGGGGCTGCTGTGGAACAGCAGAGGCTGTAGCACTGGAGATGTCATGTGTGTCCGACTTACCAGTTCCTGGTGACAGAGCTACATCTGCCCAGTTCCTGAGAACCACTGAGCTCATATGTATTTAAGGTGGATGGAATTTAATAAAGGGGGCAAAAAATGTGTAAAATAGGAGGAAGTGGATTGGACTGGGGAATAAGACAACCATATTGCCAGAACTTGATGGTGGGGTTTTGTTTTACTGAACGGCACAGTCCAGAAATTGTTAGGAGAATCTGGTACCTTCCAGAGAAAGACAAAAACACAGAGACCCCAGGAACCCCGTATAGTGTTGTATGTCTGTAGAGATTATAAAAAAAAAATAATGGTGGGTGTTGGGTGATCGTCTTAACTATGGGCTGATTCCCCCGGTCTTCGGTAAATGGTCAGCTCGCCCTTCAATAAAACAGGGGGGGGGGGGGGGGGGGGGAGGAAACTGAAAAAAGAAAGAAACTAAAAATGGTTTAAAAAGCAAGGAACTGTTCACAGTAATTGGCTGACAGACAGGGAAGTGAATAACGACTCGTTATTCACTAGTTTATTAAATACACCTGACAATGCGTTTTGTGATAACTTCCCACTTCATCGGGTCAAACATGTCAATAGCAAGTAGAGGATCGGCTTCATCGGTTATCTTCTCTAGCTTGTGCTTGGTCTCCTGCTTTACTTTTGTCTATGAATAATTCAGCGGTACTGACATGGCCACCTACTGACAATATTATCTTGAAGAAGAATCAGAATAGTTGCCAGAGGCCACATCAGAGTGAATGAAAAAAAAAAGCTTAATAAAAAAAATTAATTTCCAGCTCGATAGTTTTTAATGCTTAATGTTGATCTTTGTGCACCAGTTACTATACTTGTACAGCTGTTGTCCAGGGTGGCCTTCATCTTGTCCTTATGGAACGTTCTTGTTCAGTGGTTGGCCTAATTGACTCCATCTTGTACACTAAGAAGCTTTTTGACCAGCAGTTAGCTTCAGTACCTCCATCTTCTGCTCATCTGTTTTTTTTCAGTAGTTACCCTAAAAGACCTTTACAGATAAAGGCCTTGTAAGGGCGTCCTTTGTAAGGTTTCTTAGTTAGCAGTTGGCCTGAGTCCTTCCATCTATCCCCCAAGAAAGTCTCTAGTTTATTGGTTACCCTGAATACCTCCATCTAGTCCTCAGAAAATCTTTATGTTGCACTTACATTTTTTCCCTAGGAAGATTCTTGTTCCAGAGTGCCACCATCTTATTTACAGGAAGATTATTGTTCAGTGATCCATCTTGACATCCATGAACCTTCTGTTCAGTGGTTGGCTTGAATGACTTCACCTTGCCCTCAAGCTTCTTGTTCATTTGTTGACTTGAGTAACACCATCATTTTCTCAGGGAAGGTTCTTGTTCAGTGGTTGGCTGCAGTGCCTCCATCTTGTCCTCAGTTAAGTTTCTTGTTCTGTCTGTCTTCTCCTCAGGGAAGCTTCTTTGACTTGAGTGTTCCATCTTGTCCTCAGGACGTTTCTTGTTTGGTGGTTGACCTGCCACTTCCGTTCTCAAGGAAGCATCAGCCGCTAGCCTCGGGTGCTTTCGTACTTGGTGAATTTATTTTGCTCCCATCAAGAGTCTTCATCAATAAAGAAAATAACACAGATGTCATTTTGAACCTCTGGCTATTATATTTTTTTTAAATCGCTGGCCTAATGGAAAATTCAGACACCTGCTCTGCCTTCTTGCTTTAAGTGACCAGTCAGGGCAGCTGGAGTTCTCCTGGGAGGTGAACAGCAGCAGGCTCCATATTTTTCTCATGACATGTTTATAAAGCTTCAATATTGTAAGCAGCGTCTTGATCCCACCCGATAATGAATCAAACAGTATAGACGTCCGTCTTTCATGGTGCACAACAAAAGAACGTTCAGGATTCACGAAGCCGCACCTGGAAGATAAACAGAAGAGACAATGCTGCAATCAGCGCAAAATAAAAGTCAGGAAAGGCAGCAGTGGTGTAGAAGGCTCCCTGAATATTACTAAACTCACATCACAATTGCACGACTTTAATCTCAAATATCTACAGCAGGTACTTCAGCAACAGGCAAGAATGTTGTAAGATGCACAGACAATAGTAATATCAGATACGGCACCAGCAACCCAGTTTTGCAGATGATACAAAATGATATGGTATTAGTATTTGGCAGGACGGTGACCTACTACAGGAAGAGTCTGGCGACTTGGCCATATGAGCAGGCATATGGAATTTAATGTTGATGGTTATGCACCTGCACCTCAGTGGTAGAACACCATATAAAATAAATGACGTACAGCCTCGGAGAAGGCAGACATCGGACTTGGAGAAGGACTTGGTAATACTGATTGATAATTAACTAAGTAAGGGTACCCAATGCCAAGCAGCAGAAGCTAAAGCATATAAAATTCTGGGACACATAAAGCAGGAGATAGAATCATGAGATGCTCGTATACGACTCCCTCTTGTGAGACCACATCTGGAGTATGGGGCACCACACTCAATGAAGGACAAGCACGTTCTAGAACAGGTACAAAGTCAGGCAACTAAATAAACCACAGGGATGGAAGATCTCACATAGCAAGAAAGGTTGTAAAAACTGGGCTTTTATAGCTTAACTACCTGCAGGCCACCGCAGTATAAATCTACGGCGGGCAGGGGGCGCTGCGGTTCTGACCGGACGTAAACTCTACGTCCCATTCACCGCACGTCCCCGCCGCTCGATCTCCGCAGAAATGTGCTGCCCTGCCGCCTCTATGACGGCAGAGCACTGTGAGCCGGGCAGGAGCCGTTTTTATTGGCTCCTGGCCCTGCCATTCATGTAAGCCGTTCCCATTGGCTTACATTGAGTGACAGGGTCAGGAGCCAATGAAAGCGGCTCCTGAACGGTGCACAGCGCTCTGCCGTCATAGCGACGGCAGAGAGAGCAGCCTGTAGCAGGGACAGAGCGACGTGACCGGCGGGAGCGGCGAATTGTCGGGAAGCGGCGGTTTACTGGACCAGCACCCTCTGGTCCTTAAGGGGGCAGAGGGTGCTGGTCCCGAAGTGGTTAAGAAGAGATTACTTGTTTTTGTTTCATCTCTCTTTGATTGCAATACTCTCTGGGTGGAATAATCATGGTAAATAAATTATAGCCTTTTAAAAAAAATAATAATTTGAATCCAATTAAAGAAAACTCAAGGTGTGCAGATGGCACACAGAGGCAAGTTCTCTGCCTCATGACCTGCCTCTGTGTCCCCACACCGCCAATCTATGCCCCCCACCGCACTATAGCCCCCAGGATTAGTGACAATATTTGTCTCCATTACCCCGCTTTTCTGCACACTGCGAGAGACACACAGTCTCTCCGTGCAGCGTCGTGACCTATAAGTTACAAAAGTGAAAGTGGACCAGTGCGGCCCACAGGAGCTGCGGGGAGCGGGTTTTTTTTTGGGGGGGGGGGGGGGGCTACCAGATCCGCTCAGCCCCCCGGATCAGATAGCCTACTTTTTTTTTTTTTTTTTACTTTTTGAGCCCACCTTGGGCTCTCTTTAAGGCAAGGTTCATGTAGAACCCAGTCAAACATCTATTGATCTATTTTTTTTTTATTCTCTAATTGCTATTGGTTAAATTCTTCTGAGTAATAAGTTGTCCTTGAAGCTCAATATCTAGCCACATAGAGGCAGTTTCTACTGCTTTCCTTGCCATGTTCTGCAAAATGTTTCATCACTACTTAACTTAACGCAGGAAGAAGTAAAGGCAAGACTAAATAAATTAAAAATAGACAAGGCACCTGGCCCGGATGGCATGCATCCTCGGGTCCTAAGAGAATTAAGTTCAGTTATAGCTAAGCCCCTTTATCTTATCTTTTGTGACTCTCTTGCAACTAGCAGAGTCCCAGTGGATTGGCGTACAGCCCACGTTTTCCCATTATTTAAGAAGGGCAAAAAATCAGATCCAGGAAATTATAGACCTGTAAGCTTAACATCAGTTGTATGCAAACTATTTGAGGGGTTACTAAGAGATACTATACATGACTTCATAGTAGAAAATAATCTTATTTCTCAGCATCAACATGGGTTTACTAAAGACAGGTCCTGTTTGACTAACATGCTCAGCTTTTATGAGGTAGTGAATGCTAATATGGATATTGGGAATGCTGTAGATGTGATATACTTGGACTTTGCAAAGGCCTTCGACACTGTTCCCCACAGAAGTCTAGTGCAAAATTTGAGGATGCAAGGACTGGGGAAGAGTCTGTGTGCATGGATAGGGAACTGGCTAATGGACAGAAAACAAAGAGTTGTGGTCAATGGATCGTACTCAAAATGGGAGACTGTTAGCAGTGGGGTCCCACAGGGGTCTGTACTGGGTCCAGTGCTCTTCAATTTATTTATTAATGACCTAGTAGATGCAGTAGTGAGCAATGTTGCTATTTTTGCAGATGATACAAAATTGTGCAGAATCATCAACTCTCAGGAAGATAGTGTCATATTGCAACAGGATCTGGATAGGATGGCTATATGGGCACATACATGGCAGATGAAATTCAATGTTGACAAATGTAAAGTCATGCATTTTGGTCGTACCAATGGTCTAGCACCATACAAAATAAATGGGATACAGTTGGGAACATCAAACTTGGAGAAGGACTTAGGAGTACTCATCGACAACAAGTTAAATAATCGTACTCAATACCAAGCCGCTGCAGCTAAAGCGAACAAAATTTTGGGATGCATTAAAAGGGAAATAAAAACTCGAGATGCTAGCATAATATTGCCCCTGTTTAACTCTCTAGTAAGGCCACATCTGGAATATGGAATTCAGTTCTGGGCACCACATTACAAAAAAGATATTGCAGTTTTAGAGCAGGTGCAGAGACGAGCTACAAAATTGATACGTGGGATGGAAGGTCTCACTTACCAAGAAAGGTTAGATAAACTGGGTTTATTTAGTCTAGAGAAAAGACGCCTTAGAGGAGATCTAATTAACATGTATAAATACATTAGAGGGCAATATAATAGCTTGGCGGATGAGCTTTTTGTCCCTAGGCCTTCTCAAAGGACTAGAGGACATGAGCTGCGCATGGAGGAAAAACGTTTTAGCCATTTATTTAGGAAAGGGTTCTTTACAGTAAGAGTGGTTAAGATGTGGAATGCATTGCCACAGGAAGTCGTTATGGCAAACTCTATACCTGCATTTAAAGGGGGCTTAGATGCTTTCCTTGCGTTGAAAGACATCCATGGCTACAATTACTAAGTTATGCCTAATGATGTTGATCCAGGGATTTTATCTGATTGCCATCTGGAGTCAGGAAGGAATTTTTCCCATTTGGGGCTAATTGGACCATGCCTTGTGGGGTTTTTTGCCTACCTCTGGATCAACAGGGGTATGTGGGGGACGGGCTGGAGTTGTACTTTGTACTGGTTGAACTTGATGGACGTATGTCTTTTTTCAGCCAAAATAACTATGTAACTATGTAACTACTACAAGCAGCTTCTTCCATCCAGGGGAAGTAATTTACACTTCTATGCACAGATAATCCACTTACTCCAAACTAAAGATTTAACAGCTGGTGCTCATGATGTAGATATCAGCTGTTTAAGTTGCCTGGTTGAAGGTGTGTATTGTACAGATGGATGATCAGTATTATACGGTGTTGATAAATGGCCGCCCTCCCTGCTTAGGGATGTTTCTCCACTAGGCATCTTAGACAATTGCAGTGTCTGGGTGTATCCTCCACCTCACTTGATGTGAAGAAGTCACTTGTAATAGTGACAAAATGTCCTTTTAGTACATAAGACTGTGTTTAGTTGAATCTTCCAGGTGTACATCAGATCAAGCAAGGATGGATTAATCAATCATTGTAATTAGTGAAAAACAGCAGCCTGGTTGGAGCAAAGCTTGAAGCAAAAATAAAGTGACGAGATCATTAATTGTATGTGTAGTACAGCTAAGAAATAGAACATTAGCAGCAAAGAAAAGAGTCCCTTGTTGTTTTCCTGTATGGGAAGAGTTTAAAAAAAACAAATTCAGTTGTTATCTATGCAAAAGAGCTTCTCTGAGGTCGAATACAGTCCTGTTTTCTGAAGCACTGTTTTCTATAGCAGAACGACCAAGAAACAGTGAGAGACAGCTAGAAATATTTTACTGCAGGAATGTTCACACAGCTTTGTTTTCATTTATAGCTTAAAAGACAGAGTGTGGTTTTAAAACTGCAACTGTGACAGTATGCTGCAGTGTTATAAAAAAGCTATAGAACTGAAAATAAAAATGAGACTTTGCTACTTATATTCTATTCATTATTCATACTACACATATAATTCATTATATCATATATTTTTATTCCGATTCAGGTTTGCTTTAAAGCGGACCCAAACCAAACAGGCTTTTAATTCAAAATACTTAGTTGCAGCACTCTGACACATACAAAGATAAATAAACACTCCTTCAAGCCTATGAGCATTTCAGTGCATGCTTTTCACCCTTCTCTTTTCATAACTAGGGTTATTCAGGTGGCAGCCATTAGCAATTCCTCCATTGCCGGACACCTCCTACGCCACCAGTCTGCTGGATTCTGTCCCGGCAATATGAAAGGAAGGGAGGGGTTCCTCCAATAAATGTAAAATATTTTATATTGTCATCATGCAGCTGAAAAAGGCTGCTATTTATTATTATAATTTAGAAAATAGATTTTATTTCTGAAATCGTGTATTTTTAATTTGGGTCCACCTTTAACCTACTAAGTAATAATGGCTTATCGATAAGTACATCAGACTTGGGGATAATGGTTGATAACAAGTTAAACAATCATATCCAATGTCAAGCAGCAGCAGCTAAAGCAAATACAATTCCGGGATGCAGAAAATGCGATATAAATCACGAGATGCTAGTGTACTACTCCCCTCTGTGTAACCAGTGATGTAGCAATAGGGGGTGCAGAGGTGGCGACCGCACCCGGGCCCTTGGGCCAGAGGGACCCTTCCTCAACTGCAGTATTAGCTCTTTATTGGTCCTGTGCTGGTAATAATCACTTCTATTGTTATTCTGAATAGTAGTGATCATTGATAAACTGTTCTAATAAAGAAAAATAACTGGCACACCACGCAGTTGAAATGCTTAATTTATAATTGTATTGTAAGCATGAAAAAGTTTGCGCATCAGATACAGAAAAATGGGCTTATCCAACAATTGAATAGCCCTAATGTGGCACAATGTATAACACAATACACACTACAGGCAGTTACAACACAGGCAATTACAGTGAAAGGGATCAAAGAAACAAACAATCCAATGCATATGAACTAACTGCTGCCTAACAAAACAAATGAATGTCAGTGGCAAATGTCAGCCCAACGGCTGACTACACTAAAGCATAAATGGCAGCATTAGATTTGAGAACAAGGATTGTGCAAGATAATTGATAAACTGTTCCCCATTCCCTGCTTGCAGCTCTGACACTGTGTTGTCCTTGGCAGGTTTTGGTGCATCGTATCAGTTGTTATGTAGACAGTGCTTGAGGGGCCCAATATAAAACTCGCACTGGGGCCCAAAGCTCCTTAGCTAGGCCACATCTAGAGTATTAGATACAGTTTTGGGAACCACACTATAGGAAGAACATTAACATACTAGAATAGGTACAAAAGACAACTTAAATTAATCAAATAGACAGATAGAAGGCCTCACTTACCAAGAAAGGTTGAACAAAACTGGGCTTATATTTAGCCTGGAAAAAAGATGGCTACTGGGTGACCTGATTAACATGTATAAATACATCAGAGGGCAATACAAAATCTTGGCAGATGGGCTTTTTTGTCCCTAGGCTTGTGTACAGGACAAGGGAACATGATCTGCATATGACGGAAAAAAGGTTTTGCCATCTATTTAGGAAGGGGTTCTTTACAGTAAGAGTGGTTAAAATGTGGAATGTATTGCCACAGGAAGCCAGTTCCGTGTGGTCCGCTATTAGTCATGGAGAGAAGACATAACAACAAAAGCTGTTTAGGTGATACCTTTAATGACTGGATCAGAACCATACAGAGTACAGTACTTCTGATCCAGAACCACCTAAACAACTTCTGTTGTTATGTCTTTGGATTACCACAGAAAGTAGTTATGGCACATTCTATACAGTAGAATCCCTTTATAGTGACCTTCAAGAGACCCGAAGAAGTAGCTTACAATATCAGAAGTTTACTATATCAGAATTGGTCATACATTCTATATTTACATAGTTACATAGTTATTTTGGTTGAAAAAAGACATACGTCCATCGAGTTCAACCAGTATAAAGTACAACACCAGCCTGCTCCCTCACATATCCCTGTTGATCCAGAGGAAGGCGAAAAACCCTTACAAGGCATGGTCCAATTAGCCCCTCAAGGGAAAAATTCCTTCCCGACTCCAGATGGCAATCAGATAAAATCCCTGGATCAACATCATTAGGCATATTTATACAGACGCAGTTGCTGGGACCTAAGGAATAAGTTTACTATATCCAGAGGGTTACCTATATTAGAGTTTACAGAAGATTATACTGTATCTGCATTTAAAGGTTTGGTGCTTTCCTTGCATTGAAAGACGTTTGTGGCTATAATCAGTGGCGTAGCTAAGGAGCTGTGGGCCCCGATGCAAGTTTTACAATGGGCCCCTCAAGCACTCTATACATAACAATTGATACAGCGCACCAAAACCTGCCAATGGCAACTACAGTGTCAGAGGTGCAAGAAGGGGATGGGGAGCAGCTTGTTATTTATTACCACTATTCAAAGCATCCATAGAAGTGATTATTATGAGCACAGGACCAACAGAGAGCTAATACTGCAGTTGAGGGAGGGCCCTTCAGGGTCCCTCTGGCCCAAGGGCCCCGATGCGATTGCAACCTCTGCAACCCCTATTGCTACGCCCCATGGCTATAATTTACTAGGTGATTCCTGGCAGAGTTGATCCACGGATATTATTTGACTGCCACCTGGAGTTGGGAATTATTTTTATTTTCCCTAAAAAGGTTAATTGGCCTAAGCCGTTAGCCCTCCCCTGGATCAACTGGGATATGTGAGGGTGCAGTAGAGAAAGGTACCTCATGTTTGTTTATTTTTATTCTGATTGGACTTGATTGATGAATGTCTTTTTTCCAACCAACCAAACTATGTAACTATGGAAGAGTTGACCTGCGTGCCTTCCTGTTAGAGCTCATCTGTTGTCTTCTCTTACCCCACCCATATCTGCATGAGTGGCTACATGTACAAATCCCTGGGTTTCCGCTTTACAATAGTCCTACTAAATTGTTCCATTTATTTCATGGGGTTGTTCAATGTGGTGTCATGTTTGTTTTGTGGTTCATGATCTCTTTATCAAGGTAAGTGCAATCACCTGGGGAACGACTTCAGAGCTCTGGGGGGCCACATGGCCACTGTTTTCTGAATACCAAGAATGGGGTGACGCAGCTTCTTGAAGTGGCACAGCTTCCCCACCCCCTCCAGTATGTATAGTATTGGGTGTTACTCTGAGTCTATACTGATAGTAAACCAGCTGCAGTCTGTGCTGATTTCTGCTACCTCCAGTATAAACTGTTACTCTGTGCCTGTACTGATAGTAAACTAGCTGCAGTATGTGCCTGTACTGATAGTAAACTTGCAGCATCATCTGTTTATCTCTATTAGTACAGGCACAGAGTAACAGCTGATACTGTACATACTGGAGGTAACAGAGATTAGCACACGATGCAGCTAGTTTACTATCAGTGCAGGCATAGAGAAACAGCTTATATTATACATACTGGGGATAACAGTATACTAGCTGCAGCGTGTGCTGATCTCTGTTACCTCCAGTATGTACAGTATCAGCTGTTACTCTGTGCCTGTACTGATAGTAAACTTGCTGCAGCATCTGTTTATCTCTATCAGTACAGGCACATATTGCAGCTAGCTTACTATTAGTACAGGCGCAGAGTAACAGCTGATACTGTACATACTGGAGGTAACAGAGATCAGCACACGCTGCAGCTAGTTTACTATCAGTACAGGCACAGAGTAACAGCTGATACTGTACATACTGGAGGTAACAGAGATCAGCACACGCTGCAGCTAGTTTACTATCAATACAGGCACAGAGTAACAGCTTATACTGTACATACTGGAGGTAACAGAGATCAGCACACACTGCAGCTAGTTTACTATCAGTACAGGCACAGAGTAACAGCTGATACTGTACATACTGAAGGTAGCAGAGATCAGCACACGCTGCAGCTAGTATACTGTTATCCCCAGTATGTATAATATAAGCTGTTTCTCTATGCCTGTACTGATAGTAAACTAGCTGCAGCATGTACTGATCTTACTCTAAATCCCGTATCATCGCTCTGCAGCTGTTATTTGCAATTCTGCCATCACTATCAGAGAAATTATTTACCGTCATTTTTGTATAGTAAACAAGGAACAGATTATCCAGATTGTATTTTAAAACTAAAATCAGTAATGCATCATTTGTTTAAAAAAAAAAATGTTATCAATAAGAACTGCTGAAAAAAAATGGCAAAAGTGTGTTTTGTGACTGTATGCACTGATTATGTAGCTTGTATTGGCTTCAGTAGAAAGCTTGCATGATAGATTCCCCCGCCTCCTTCCCTGGCTGTCCCCTCCCCCAGCAGATCTCAATGACTCCTCCCCCCTCCTTACCCCTACCCCACCATGATAGAACTTGTGTTTTGGCTTATTGTGACCTTGTTGTTCCAACCCCTTCTCGTCTCTTCCACCCCGCAGCCTGCGATTGCCATCCTGTTGGTGCGGCCGGCAAAACCTGTAATCAGACCACGGGCCAGTGTCCCTGCAAAGATGGCGTGACTGGCATAACATGCAATCGATGTGCCAAGGGCTACCAACAAAGCCGCTCGCCCATTGCCCCCTGCATAAGTATGTCTTGTCAGTATTATGTGTTGTACAGACTGGTAACGAGCAATGCCATCCACTCGAGACCTGAAGACCATCCAATATGTAGTGTTGCCATGGTAACAAGAATAGGCCTCAGGCCTACATGTCAGAAGAACCGCTCTAGCCCCACCGACAAGTGTCCTTCCTTCATGAGGACCTGTCGTTTCTCCATCACACCCTCCATGCATACAGTGCAGCTGTCTCCTGGGCAGCCATTTTGTATTTGTGTTCTTATAAGTATGCCCTATTGTATAGCTAGACACCCGGAGCGCCTTTACTCACTCCTTCTTCCTCAAATACGTTCTCATGAACTTGGGTTCATCCTGAGACATGGCTCATGTTTAACATTGCTGAAGTAATGCCGTGCTTTGTGGATTGGGTAAGGTATGAATCAGAAAATAAACAACCAAAAATAACAACGTTCACCTAATTAGATTTCCTTCAGCTTCCTGTTCCTCTAACTGCGGCCTGTGGATGCCTTAGGCAGTTGTGAATAGATGGGGCACATTGTTGGGCTGTTGATTCATCCTAAAAGACGTCCACACCATGGCCAGAGCTCGGTAAAAGGTCTATGAGTAGATGGCATTGTGTCTTCAGTACACGTCTATTACTAACATTGTGTGATCTTCTTCTGAAACTGCTCTAGAATTAGTGTTTAGAAAAATTTAGCATAACACGAGATACCGAAGTCTAAACCGACAGCTGCCTGAATTTTATTTATAACATAAAGATGTCCTCCAGTCTTAATTGGTAGTTGAATGAAGAAAGAACAATGAAGCCCCTCACAAAATAATGAACCACAAGGGCACCACTCCTAACGTCTTGTGGTTATAGTCTCCCATCTTTTGGGTTGGACCACATCCATCTCCTGCTTGGTACAGTTGAAGATGGCCATCTTTGGTTGCCAAATGTGTATCCATGGGCATCCAAATAGCAGCTCATGTGGGCAGCTCTGAAATTCACAGATGGTCCTTCAGATGGTGGCTGGGTCAATGCCCTGACATTTCAGGCAACCCTAGCCTAGGACATTCAAGACCCTTGCAGTTCCGGTAAAGATTGCTCTAATAAGGGGGGTTGTGTTACCGTGGAGGACCTCTTTATTTTGTTTTAATTGTCACATTCTGTATTTTTGGTAAATATGTGATTGATTCTCTCTTGGAGAGGACGTCGTTCTCAGGGACCCTTCTACAGAGTGATGTCCAATAATGTTGGATTTTACCTCCCTGATTAACATTTGCATCTTCCTTTTCCTTGTGCCTTTTTCTTTCTTCTCCGGATTATATCTTATAGACTCGAAGGAGCCTTTTGAAGGACATGTTAGGTAAACCTTAAAGGATACCTGCATTTACTCACCGGGGTTACCTGTTTGGTTGCTGGGGGTAACAGAACCTCCTTTGTTCCCCAGAAGGTGTGTTTTCCATACAAATCCTCAAAATGCTACATGAAAGAATATCGGTACTTATGCACATAAATACAGTTCTCAGTTTTCCTCTCTTCTTGATTAAACTGGACATTTTGCCCAAATACAGAGATGCAGCCACTAAGGCGTAGTGACTCACCAATAGTGATGGTCACTTCTAGGAAAACTCATGGAGGAGCATGTGATCAGTTTGGTCAGGTGATATGTAAGTCTCTGATTTGCTAGTCATGATCATGTGCAGGATGTGATCACAGCAAATCTATCAGCTGATCATATAAATCACATGTTTCTCCATGAGTTCTCCTAGACATGACCATCACTACTTACCAATCCACAATGACAATTGTGAACAGTGGTGATGTCATTTCCTGTCTAACCAAAGAAGCTTGGGCAGCAGGAGAAGCTTCTGCCAATCACAGAGGCTTTTCCTGCACTCCTGTGGATATTCTCGCTCCTTTTGGGTGGACAGGAGATGAAGTCACTTTTCTAGACAGCTGTCATTGTGCAGTGCAGGGATGCAGATGTGGAGGATGCTACATAGACTATGGAGGCCACATCTCTGTTGCTGTGTGATCAACCCCAAAGCTTCCTACCATGAGCCCTTCTGTGGGGATGGGGGATGTTCTGTTACCCAAACAGCCAACTGCATTTACAAAAATAGTTTTTGGCATTCTAACAGATCAGGTGGTTAGTCTGGAGAAGAAAAACAACTCTCTGTGAATGATGATGCCTTTTAAAGAGAACCTGTCACCAGGTGTGTCATTGCCCACAGTAAAATAACCTTTATATATTGAAGTTAATCTGGATGAGGCTGGCTGCTGTGTTTAAGACTATCCTGGTTCAGCTCCTGTGACAGAGATGATGGTATAAAACCCATGTTCAGGGAAGTTGGAAAATCTGGTTAGCTACCTCAGTACTTTGTCAGATCCCCTAATCTATAGCTGCCCACTTCAGTTGCAATAATGCAGCCATATACCTATACTGATCTGGTCACATGATCACAGTCCTCCTGCTCTTCATTCAATTGAAGCCATCTAGGAGGAGGGACTGTGTGTGCAGCCAATAGGCAACCCTGCATCTCCTTCAGCCTGGAATGAGGCAGGGTTTTTGGCTACTGAATACTGTTAATCACAACTCTGTCCTCTGAGTAGATAAGATCTATGAGATTCTTATTTTTTAGTGTCTAGATACAAATGAAATGCAACTCATTCAAACAAATACTGAAACTAATGCATTTATTTGGCTCATTTACAAGCTGCATGTTAATTTTAACCAACTTGGAAAATGAGCATCTCACTGATGATCTCTACCTCTGAGTGGAGATTGTGAACTCTGGCTCCTAAGGTACCACCCACTCCTCTCCAGTGGAGAGAGATCCTGAGCTCCCATCATGCCTTGCAATGTTACACCAGCAGGAAGTGTGACATGACTGTAGATAATTCAGCAGCTGGTGTAAGAGAGAGTCTTGACCAAGTAACGGTTGAGATAACCACAGTTTCTACATTCAAACAGGGCAGTTTCCCACCACAGGTGACAGGTTCTCTTTAATGTCTGTGCCCGCTGGTAGCCGCAGCTCCTCCTGGCTGGCTTGTGTTGGGGATTCCCCCATAGACTAACACAGAGCGATGAGTGTGGGGACCGGTGTGTGTACAGCATGTGAGTGATCTGATGCCTTTTCCTGTATTCTCATTAATGTGCTTTGTTTTTCCTCCCGCCCGCTCCCCCTCGGCAGAAATCCCTGTAGCTCCTCCCACTACGCCGTCCAGCAGCACAGAAGAACCAGCAGGTACGTGCATCTATTCTACATGCATATGTATGTGACGTGGCGAGGTGAATCCCACTTTATGTATGAATTCTTTTAGCACTTGTGAGTCAACTGTTCTCAAGACATGCTCCACCCAGGAAGTGGTGGTGTGTGAGGGGGGGGGGGGGGGTCTATTGGCTAACTGGATGACCTAATAGAAGCTTTGATTTGCTAATCCCAACTTCCTTCTTCTTGAGAACAGTTAGCATATTAACCCTTCACAATCCACTGTCAGGGCTTATTTACACTATGAGCGTTTCTGATTTTTTTTTTTTAAGCGCTGGCGATTTTAGAATTCTCCCTAAAATCGCTCATGCAATAATTTCCTATGAGAGTGTTCACATGTAAGCGTTTCGATTTTATTAAAATCGATAATCTGCTACATGTACCATTTTCTGAGAGTTTTCGCTCAATGAAAGGTATAGGGAAATCGCAAAGCGCTTGAAAAGCGTTTTGAATTGCAATTTCCTGAGCGCTTTTAAGAATAAATACATTGTGTTTAGTCTTTTCCAGGTCAAAGAGATCACTTCCTGACTGACGTCAAGAAGTGAATAAACTAATCCCTCAGCAAAAGCGTTTTTCAAAGCGCAGGGAAAATCGCTCTATAAATCTCTCAAAGCACTCCTGTCTGGAATGTGTAGCAGTAATAAATAATAATAATATGCTGGTATGGCAGGGGCAAGGCAGTGGCAAGGGAAAAAAGAGTTACGGTTTATATAAGCCAGTGCAATGCCACTTATCGTTGTCATCACAGCAGAGGTGTGTGAAAAAAGCTTTTATTATTATTATTATGTATTTATATAGCACTGACATCTTCCACAGCGCTGTACAGAGTATATTGTCTTGTCAGTAACTGTCCCTCAGAGGGGCTCACGATCTAATCCCTCCCATAGTCATATGTCTATGTACGTATCGTACATAGACATATGTATTCTAGGGCCAATTTTTAGGGGGAAACCAGAGTGCCCGGAGGAAACCCAGACAGACACGGGGAGAACATGCAAACTCCTTGCAGATGTTGGCCTGGCTGGGGTTTGAACCGGGAACCCAGCGCTGCAAGGCGAGAGCGCTAACCACTACGCCACCGTGCTGCCCGAGCTTCTGAAAATCCATGTAAACTCTCTCCACAACATTTGTCTCAGCAGAAGAAATGCAACATTTTCAAAGCATAGGATAAAGAAAGTTACAATGACCTATAAGTAGAGATAAATGAATATAGTACAGCTTGCACTTGTCCTCTTCATGGAGGAGAGCGTTTACTGCAAGGGTCAATATTGAGCTGATGTCATTTAGTCCTATGAGCAAGCTGGAGGCGTGGCACTGGCATGAACTCTGCAATATGGCTGCTCTCATACAGGACAGCAGCAGTGGGCAAATCACAATATACTCTGCATTATTCTAATATTTAGTCATAATGTTTATGACTGCCCCATGGAGCCTCTTCTCTACAGAACATTCCAGCAGCCTCTCTGTAGAAATATAGTCGCCTCTGGGCGGCACGGCAGCCATTTTGTCTGTAATGGAAGCTGCTGTTTGCTGCTTGTGGCATTCTTCTCTCTGCCCGCGGCTCCAGAGGAATTAGGCGATACCATTTCCACGGTCACGCTTGTGTTTAGACATATTTTCGGAAAAACGCAAAGTCAGCCAGTTTTTTAATTGCCATGAAATGGCCTTCATGTGTGCAATGGAAAATGTATTAACAGACAGCGAATATCTGCTAAAGTAAATCGTAGCGGAAACTTCACAAACAACAAGGCGGTTAAAAGGTCCCGGCTGGCAGGCTGTCCCCAAACGGCATTTGTTGTGAAGGGCAATGGGCGTGCCACCCCTCCCCAGAAGTAATTTAATTCCCAGAATCCTCTCCTGCAGACTCCTGCCTTCTAATAGTTGTCCAGCGAAAATGATCATAAAATGAAATCTGTGGGCAAATATCAAATCCATTGGAAACGGAAATTTGCAGGACTCGTTTGCTCGATTAGTAGGGCTGACTTATCACTGCTGAAAAGTTAGCTGTCATTTGGTATGTCCTAGTGACCCTGCAACATCAGTGCTGGGGGTTCCATATGCAGCTTCCCGTACAGCGCATGCGTGCTGTACACACTTCAGATTACTACTTTACAGAATCTCAGCTGTAAGTTTGTGCAACTGGGCAACTGACTGCTGTTTTATGTGTTGTGTTTTTTTGCTGTGTTTTTCTTGGGGGGGGGGGGCACAGTTAAGGTTATGCATTGGTTGGGTGGGGTAGTTAAGGTTAGGTGGGGGGTTGTAAGGGTTAAGGCTCATACACACATCAGACCATAGTCTTTGGAAAAGGAAAGATCACAGACCACTTTTACCCCCTTCCATGTAGTATGAGAGCCATATCTACACAGTCTTTTCTATGAAGCTGAACTCCCCATTAGACAGAAATCTTTGCAAGATGCTGCACACACAGAGATGCTGTACACATTCAAAAGATCAGTATCTGCAAAAGATCTGTTCCTGCAAAATGCATTCATAGTCTATGAGATCTGCAGATCATCATACACACCTTGTTTAACTGACATTCATCTGCAGATCAGATCCACCAGGATGGATTTTCAGATCTGCAGATGATTGCCAGATCTGCAGATGAATGTCAGTTAAACAAGGTGTGTATGATGATCTGCAGATCTCATAGACTATGAATGCAATTTGCAGAAACAGATCTTTGGCAGGAACAGATCTTTTGCAGATAATGATCTTTTGAATGTGTACAGCATCTTTGTGTGCAGCATCTTGCAAAGATTTCTATCTGATGGGGAGTTCAGCTCCATAGAATAGACTGTGTAGGTATAGATCTCACACTACATGGAAGGGGGTAAAATTGGTCTGTGATCTTTCATTTTCAAAAGACTATGGTCTGGTGTGTGTATGTGGCCTTAGGTACCAGCAGGCGGGTGATTAGAGTTAGGCATTGGCAAAGGGGTGAATAGGGTTAGGTGTGGGAGGAGGGGGGTCATTAGTGTTAGGCATCAGCGGGGGGGGGGTGTTAGGATTAGGCATTGGCAGGGTGTTAGTTAGGCATGAGAGGGGGTGGTCAGGGCTAGGCACTTGCAGTTAGGTGGTTAGGGTTTGGCGTGTGGGGGGTGGTCAGGGTTAGGCATTGGCAGGGGGTTACTTAGGGTTAAGCATGGTGGTTACGCATCAGTAGAGGGAGGGTTCTGGGCGAGAATGGGTTAGGTTGGGTTACATTTTATGATAGTAATAGCTAAGCAATTGGTTAGGTTGCACTTTCTGACAGTAGGACCTATAAATAATTGCAACTGGTTGCATAATCTGACAAAGTTACAATAATTTTCACCAAACCGGCCAGGGTGGAAGGTGCAGACGGTAAAACCTACATGCAGAAATGGGCTCACGCAGGCACTATAAGTGTGAGCGAGGTGGAAGAATCTGCTGTTAGCTTACAAATGTTGGCAGCCGTACCCTGAGTCATATCAGAATATAGTGAAACATGCTGAAAAGTTAGTGAATTATCATTTTTACGCTTCTGCAGCACATGCAGCCTTACAACAAGAACTTGTCTGTGGAATTCTGGGCAGCCTGGGGTTATTTAAAGTAACACTGAGCCATAGGGCAGCTGGACTACAGGGGGACCTGAATTGGGGACTTATACTGAACAGAATGTCCAGTTTACTATATCAGAATTGGCCATTCATTGTATATTCATACAGACACATTTGCTGGGATCTGAGGACTGAGTTTACTATATCCAGAGGTTTACTATATCAGAGTTTACTAAAATTATATTCTACTGTATCTATATGTATGTATAATGAAACAATCATTCCATGCAGTCAGCAGGGATGGGTGTGACCTATGAGGGCTGAGTAGCTTATCCAATAGCTGGGTTTGTCTGGGGTGGGCGGGCGTTTGAGCTGAACAACCAGGAGAAAGGAGAGCAAGGTGCTATTGACAGGTCAAGTTGAGGAGAAGCTTTATTCTAATTGGTTCTTTAGGAGATTCCACAGCCTCTCACACAGTTTACTGAAATGTACATATTGGTGTGTGACACAAAACTGGGTACCCTGCCCAATATCACTCATTTATAAGTCTGCTGGTATCCATCCACCAGTAGGCGCTGCACAACTGCTAATTAACCATTCAGCAACTCTCACCATATTCTGATATAACCCTCAGTCAGCGCTCTCTTCGCTGTAGCTGTAATGAACGTGTATGGGGGGGGCTACTGACCGACGCTTATATTCTCCAGGAGGGGTAAAGCTACAGACAGGAAAACTTGGAGTTAAGGTGGCCATACACTAGTGCTGGGTACGCACCATGCAATTTTCAATCAGACAGGTCGAAAAGATTATTATCGACAGGGTCTGATCTGATTTCTAATCGATTTTCCAATCACTTCTATACAACATTGATCAGAAAAAAACAATCGGAAATCAGATCGGACATGTCGGAAATAATCGATTTGACCTGTCCGACGTCAAATTGCATGGTGTGTACCAAGCATTAGAGATGGCCACCAGATCAACAATCAAATAGATCACTTTGTGATTGATCTTGATCAGAGAGGTATCAGTTAACTGCACTCAGATTTTCTCTGTCGCAGCCTGCCTATGCCCCCCCCCCCCCCACCCCGGACGTGCCTCGGAGTCTGGAGGCTTTATTTCCATACCACAAAGCTTGTGACGTCACAAAAGTTCAAACACACACAATGGTTTGCAAAAGTATTCGGCCCCCTTGAAGTTTCCCACATTTTGTCACATTACTGCCACAAACATGAATCAATTTTATTGGAATTCCACGTGAAAGACCAACACAAAGTGGTGCACATATGAGAAGTGGATCGAAAATCATACATGATTCCAAACATTTTTTAAAAAAACAATAACTGCAAAGTGGGATGTGCGTAATTATTCGGCCCCTTTGGTCTGAGTGCAGTCAGTTGCCCATAGACATTGCCTGATGAGTGCTAATGGCTAAATAGAGTGCACCTGTGTATAATCTAATGTCAGTACAAATACAGCTGCTCTGTGACGGCCTCAGAGGTTGTCTAAGAGAACATTGGGAGCAACAACACCATGAAGTCCAAAGAACACACCCGACAGGTCAGGGATAAAGTTATTGAGAAATTTAAAGCAGGCTTAGGCTACAAAAAGATTTACAAAGCCTTGAACATCCTACGGAGCACTGTTCAAGCGATCATTCAGAAATGGAAGGAGTATGGCACAACTGTAAACCTACCAAGACAAGGCCGCCCACCTAAACTCACAGGCCGAACAAGGAGAGCGCTGATCAGAAATGCAGTCAAGAGGCCCATGGTGACTCTGGACGAGCTGCAGAGATCTACAGCTCAGGCGGGGGAATCTGTCCATAGGACAACTATTAGTCATGCACTGTACAAAGTTGGCCTTCATGGAAGAGTGTCAAGAAGAAAGCCATTAACAGAAAAGCATAAGAAGTCCCGTTTGCAGTTTGCCATGTGGGGGTGATGGTGTCGTTTCTGAAGAAACCACAGGATGTTGGCTATGTGTCTGATTGGCTGCTTGTGGCTCCGCCCACCTTGCCAAATTGTAACCCCAGTCCCCCAGTGAGCCAAGTCTGGGAACTCTGGCATTAATACTGTGAGAATTACAGCTGTTTACATTTTCCCATTGACGTCAATAGGGAAAATCTGATTGGCTGTGTTTGGCCCCACCCACTTTTAAAATTTTAATCCCAGTCCCCCAGTGACCGACTGTGCCAAGTTTAAAGTCCCTGCCAATAACAGTAAAAGAATGGCAGCAACTTATATATTGACATTAAATAGCAATTGGTAACATTTGATTGGCTGTTTTAAGCTCCGTCAATTTTTCTAAATTTTAAAATTAACCACCATTTAATGGTCTGTGCCAAGTTTTGGACCTCTGGCTTTAAAACTGTGAGAGTAGCAGTATTTGAAAGTTTTACATTGAAGTGCATAGGTGAAATTTGATTGGATGTTAGTGGCTCCACCCACTTTTCCTGTGTTTTTTTTTTTTACCGCAGTCACCCAGTGAGTAACTGAGCCAAGTTTGGGACACCTGGCATTTAAACTGTGATAATAGCAGCAGTTTATCAATTTTCGTTAAGGTCAATGGCTGAAATCTGATTGGCTGTTGTTGCCCCACCCCCTTTTTTTTTCCTAATTGTGAACCACAGTCACCGAGTGACTAACACTCCAAAGTTTGTGAATGCTGGCATTTAACGTGTAAAAATGGCACCAGTTTTTTGTTTTTCTATTGAAAATCAATGAATGAAATTTGATTGGTTGCTGGTGGCTCCGCCCACTTTTTCTAAACTTGAAGTGGAAACCCCCAGGGACCACATTTGCGATTATTCTAGGTCCCTGACATCAATATTGTGAAAATGGCAGCCTTTTTAATATTTCCCATTTAAATCAAGCAAAGAAATCTGGTTGGTCGGTTCTGGCTCCGCCCACTTTTATGAATTTTAATCCCATGTGGCACCACATGGAATAATAATAATAATAATAATAATATAATAATTATAATAATAATGTGGAACCATGTGGACCACCTTCAACCATGTGGAAGAAGGTGCTCTGGTCAGATGAGACCAAAATTGAACTTTTTGGCCAAAATGCATAACGCTATCTATCTATCTATCTATCTATCTATCTATCTATCTATCTATCTATAACACTCAGAACACACCATCCCCACTGTCAAATATGGTGGTGGCAGCATCATGCTCTGGGGGTGCTTCTCTTCAGCAGGGACAGGGAAGCTGGTCAGAGTTGATGGGAAGATGGATGGAGCCAAATACAGGGCAAACTTGGAAGAAAACCTCTTGGACACTGCAAAAGACTTGAGACTGGGGCGGAGGTTCACCTTCCAGCAGGACAATGACCCTAAACATAAAGCCAGGGCAACAATGGAATGGTTTAAAACAAAACATATCCATGTACTAGAATGGGCCAGTCAAAGTCCAGATCTAAATCCAATCGAGAATTTGTGGCAAGATCTGAAAACTGCTGTTCACAAACGCTGTCCATCTAATCTGACTGAGCTGGAGCTGTTTTGCAAAGAAGAATGGGCAAGGATTTCAGTCTCTAGATGTGCAAAGCTGGTAGAGACATACCCTAAAAGACTGGCAGCTGTAATTGCAGCAAAAGGTGGTTCTACAAAGTATTGACTCGGGGCTGAATAATTACGCACACCCCACTTTGCAGTTATTGATTTGTAAAAAATGTTTGAAATGATGTATGATTTTCGTTCCACTTCACACATGTACACCACTTTGTATTGGTCTTTCACGTGGAATTCCAATAAAATTGATGCATGTTTGTGGCAGTAATGTGACAAAATGTGGAAAACTTCAAGGGGGCTGAATACTTTTGCAAGCCACTGTATATGCTGCAAGACCTCTAGTGTCTGAACTTCAGCTTGTGTCACATGACATGGAGAGGAGGGACGGGGACGGGGGGGGCGGAGCCCCGTAGCATAGAGAAGAGCCGCTGGACACCGGAGCATGTGTGCCGGCAGGAGAGGAGTGAGCTCTTTTGCCCACACTCTAGCGTTCTGTTTCCAACCCACTGTCATTCGAGCAACATTTTCCATCCTAAGCGATCAACTGAATTGATCGTTTTCGTATAGAAATTGATCGCTTATTGTTTCCGGCATAGATTTCCAGCAGATTTAATAACTGTGATCATACCTGCCATGTATCGATAGTAAAAATCGTCAGGTGTATGGCCATCTTTGGCTTCCTCCTGTCACCTTTCTCTACCCCCGGAGCAGATAGTGTGTGAGTTGTAGCCGTGTCAGGATGTAAGCACTGTGTGGCCTATAGGCAGGGTGCCCCTTTATCAGTGATCAGGGTGTGGCAGGCGGTGTGTCCGCGCTGATGTAACGGGCTCTTGTTTTGAATTGTTGGTCTAGTCTAGGCTTGCCTGCCATGGCTGAGCCGACCCTCCGAGCCCCTGACACAAGGAACACGGATTAGCCAACAATGACAGAGAACCAGAATAAACCTTCGTCTCCCTTTCTTTGTGTGTGACAGTAAGAAGCTGATAATGGACAGGACGTTATATAAATATACAGCGGAGGGGTTCGGAGTGTGATGGTGACACAAGGGAGGAGGAATTCACCTCACACCCAGTCTCCTCTACTACCTGCCATAAATTCTCACATAATATGTGACCCTCGACCCTCTGAGATGTCAGCAAGTCTTCTCCCTCACACCTCTCATTCCTCTTCTGGCACATTCTAAAGTCTTGTGCTTCTCAGACTGCTCCTTATAGAGAGAACGTGACCCTCATTCTCCCCCCAGTCATGAGCAGGAGTACCGAGAAACCCCTCCAGGAATCTTCCATAGGCTTTTATCAAAGTTTGTTATGATAAATTTGTCAGAAAGCCGTGTGATGAGTGGCAGGTGATCATCTCCACAGAGGAGTTGTCATGTGACTCATGATCCATTACGCCCTCCTGTGTCTCTGCTCTGAGATCGACACTTTGTGGCCAGCACTGCAGTTTAACAGTCTCATCTTCTGGCTTAGTTCCTCCCTGCTCACTCCCTGTGTCCTGAAGCTGCAGCCCATGGATGTCCACATGGTCCATTGCACATATGTTTCCTTGCCTGTGGTCTCTTGACGATGGTCAGTTGTTCATGTGCAGTTATGCTATCACATGCCCTATAGAATCAAACCAATGTGCTGTCTACATAAGGCCCTTCCTGGCAGAACTCTTGGCGTCCCATCATGCAGCACTACATCTCGACACCATCGTGGAGAAGTTGCCGGAAGGGGCAGCCATCTTGCACAAGTCCAGCAGGTAGAAGGAGACCGGAGCAGATCACGAAAGCCTCGTACACACCAGACCACCTTTGCTGAGATTCTGTCATGTGTACAGCGGCCTCGGCCAGCGATCAGCCTGAAGGATCAATTCAGTCGAGTGCTGGTCGAGAGCAGCCCACCACGTGATGTCACCACGCCCTGTTCTGTTGGACCTCCCCCGCACAGCAGCATAACAGGTTGCTGGCCTACAGGCTAGCGATGCGTCTGTACAGCGTCAGCCCTGCAGTGTCGCCGGCGGCATCCAGTCCCGATCTCTGTATGTAAGCGGCTTTAGTGAAGAGATTGTAGAATGATTTCTCTGAGCGTTCCAGTCAGGATAACGCCTGGCAAGTGACAGCTACAGATACCTCCCCTGTGGTACAGTTATACAGCTAATCCGTCAGACATCTGAGGGGATTAGGATGACAATGCGGAGAAGAGCTCAGCGTGAAGCCTGCGTGTGGATGCTGATGTGACCTCCGGCGCTTGTGTGAAGAAAAAGTCCCGCTGGTAATTGTCAGCGTCTCTGTCAGGGCGAGATCCGGCTGCCGGGGCTGGAGGAGGATCACAGAGGGTTAAATATGTGGTGTCAGCGCTGACATATTCCCTGCGTCTCTCATCTCCTCACTGTCACTCCGCTCAGCTTTCTGTACTGTAGGCAGATTGTGCAGCCCTGTATAGGGAGAGGCCTGAACTCTCACCTGAACGCTACACACAAGTCTGCAGACAAATTGACCTCAATTCTGCTAGCTATGTGAGGTAAATATTTTTTTGTGGGTAAAATACCTCGTGCTGTATTTTTCTTTTTTTCTCCATTTTGAGCATGAGGTAAAACATGAGGTAAATGCATAAAGTGAGGTAAAACATGAGGTATTTCAGTGGTATGCATGCAGTAAATAAATAATAGTAGTCTTTAATTGTCTTCCATAAGTTAGGATAGTCTTTGGAAGATGTTTTATTTTGAGGGGAGAAGGTGTATTTGATTATGTAGTAACCTATGAAAAGTATATTATTAGGCATCCCATATTAAAAAAAAATCCAGTAAATATTTGGAGTTTTATTTCTACTATTGTTTCCTAATATACTCCACTAAAAACTGCAAAATGCATACAAATTGACTTTACCTCCAGGTACAGGCAGGTCTTAATCTGATCGGTAAATTATGTGCTAAAATGCCCCCTAATTTCCACGAGAATAGCTATTTTCCGTAAATTACCTCATAATTTACCTCATGAGGTAAAACATGACTAAAACCTACCAGAATTGCTAAAAGACATTACCTCATGACAATGAGTGACACAGAGGGATTTAGTTCATAAAGAGGGACTGTCCCTCCAAAAGAGGGGCAGCTGGGAAATATGCTGAATGGACTAATGAGATTGGAACCTATTGCTTTGCATCCATTCCCCTTTTATGTGCAGTGTGAACACAGAAGCTGGCTTGGCATTGTTTACTCCGCATGCTGCAGGTCCATGACTGAGGTGAGTGGAGACTGTCTACAGCACAGCGCCATCTAGCAGCCAGAGGAAGCGATGGCATGGTTAGAAAACAGCACAGCATTGGCAACGTAATGAAAAAAGTGCCCCTGGAGGGTACTTACCTTGGGAGGGGAAGCCTTCCCCCGTCCCCCCATTTAGCCCCATTCCTGCACTGGGACCCCCAGACTCTTTAGAATCATAACAAGCTTGTGATGGGCCTTGTGGCTTACCGCTTGAGCTCCAGAAGAAACAGCTTAGCCCAATCGATCTGCTCTACCGGGCAGACACATACGGCTCGTGCCTTTGCAGTAGAGCGGACCCGATCGGGCTCAGCTATTTCCGCCGGAGCCAGAGTGGTAAGCAGCTAGTGCGCTCGCTTGAGGTGCATCACAGGCTTGTTATGCTTCAGAAGCCCAATGACTGCTACGCCTGTGTGCGCCGACAAGCCCTATTCTGCGTACTTTCGGGGGGTCACAGCGCAGCCACGAGGCTGAATGAGAGGACAAGCCTGAGGTAAATACTGCTGAAATCTATTGGAAATCTGTCTGCAGTGTGTGTGTGTGTGTGCAGGCAAACAGATCCCTGAGAGTTGACCACAGTGGGATCTACCTGATGGTTGATCGTGTGGCAGATCAACAGGTGTATGGCTGAACGGAGGTGAGTTTGGCCAGGCTGAACTCCAGGACTACCGTATATTGATAATGCTCTACATGGCTGACAGTCACCTATACTCAGCATAGCCTCTTCTGCGAGCCTGCATGCCATGTAGCAGCTCGTGTGCGCAGAGAATGGAGGTAAGTTTAGCCAGGTTGGACTCCAGGACTATATGTATAATGCTCTGCTAAGAGTCACCTATACTCAGCATAGCCTCTTCTGCGAGTCTGCTTGCCATGTATATTGTAGCAGCTCGTATGTGCAGAGATTTTTTTCGTTTCTCTCTGCAGTAATTATTTGGTGACTGTTTGAACTCCATCTTTCCCAAGGTGCAGTGAGCTGAGGGCTCCGATGGCAGCAGATAAAGTCTCCCGTGTGCTGGGGCTGCCTCGTCTTCCATGGCAGATCTGTGAGGAGCGCTCTCTCTCTCGCGCTTTCTCTTTCTTGGCAGAAGTCTGAGGATTCCAATGAGTATTAGTAATTCGCTCTCGTTCTCCGCTAGCATTTCATTATATTCAATTACTGGATCCGTGCAGGGCCAGAGCGCCGTGTGTAACTGCCGGAGAATGCGCTCGGTGTAAGGTTCGATGTGAGCTCGGTCCCACTCTGTCTCATCGAGAGAACCCGATATTCTGAACATGATGGATGGCGGTACGCCTCCCATCCCCTCTTCAGCGAACATGGACGACGCCACCACAACAATTTCCACAGGTCTCAAACTGATCGTAAATTAAAAAATGAAAATGGCTTTATCCTCCAGGGTATGAGAAACACATTTGTGGTACAACTATGTGCTAATCACCACAATATTGTTACAAAAGCAAAACAAAGGAAGAGGTTAGCGACAGTCCACAGGAAGTAGCTACACTCTGGAGAGAGGAAAAGAGGTCAGCAATGGACAAAACAAAGGAGCTAGGCTCTGGAGAGAAGAGGTCAGCAATGGTCCACAGGAAGGAGCTATGCTCTGGAGAGAAAAGAGGTCGTCAGTGATAGACCAAAGGAAGGAGCTAGGCTCTGGATACAGGAGAAGAGGTCAGCTTCTGACTACAAGAATAAGCTAGGCTCTGGATACAGGAGAAGAGGTCAGCTTCTGACTACAAGAATAAGCTAGGCTCTAGAAAGAGAAGAGGTCAGCGATGGATCACAAGAAGTAGCTACACTTTAGAGAGAGGAGAAAAGGTCAGCTACTGACCACAAGAATGAGCTAGGCTCTGGAGAGAGAGGAGAAGAGGTCAGTGATGGACCACAAGAAGGAGCTACACTCTGGGGAGAGGAAAAGCAAAACAATAGAGGAAGAGTTAGCGATGGTCCACAGGAAGTAGCTATGCTCTGGAGAGAAAACAAGAGGTCAACAACGGACTACAAGAATGAGCTAGGCTTTGGATAGAGGAAAAGAGGTCAGTGGTGGACCACAATAATGAGCTAGGCTCTAAAGGTAAAGAGGTCAGCGACGGACCACAGGAAGGAGCTATACTCTAGAGAGAGGGGAAGAGTTAGACGATGGCCCCTTCTTGGAGAAGAATTGGTTGATTGGTTCCTTAGTTTCACCTATGAATTTTTCCTGTTGTCTATACAATTCCATTCAGTCCTCATCACCTGTGAGTGATAAATCCATGGTGGAACCTATAACGGAGAACGGAAAAGTCCTGAGAAGCCACTTCATCCTGCGCTGCACCATTGCGCCTCCTCCCCACTTTGTAGCAACAAAACCCATCGCAAGACTTTAGCCTAGCAACACATCTTTACTCTATCCCGAACTGTCACATGAGGGATCGAGATAACCCAATGAATGTCTTTCTTGAGGTACTACTATTCAGATTTGTATATGCACACTGCAGCCTTGTAGCTACAGTTACTCGCCCATGAACTACAAAAAAATAGATCACATCTGTAACTAAAGCTTTTAGAAGTGGTTTTGTGTGTCTATGAGGGACTTATTTTTGTTTTGTTCACCAGTCATTACTGTGAGATGGAATGTACTCCTAGCTTCTGCAAATGACTGTTGATGTACCGGGCACAAGTCATGGACTATATGAGCTGAAGATACAACTTGGTTTATATCACATCAGGAAGGTCTGCTGGCCACGCACCATAGCATCACGTATTGGACAACCCGGTCAACCAGATATTAGAAGCCCAATGGACCAGTCTAAGTGCAGGATAAATATGCCCTTCCCATGCTTTGGGGTGAAGTTGGATTTTTATTTTGGATTGCAGCTTAAAAGAATAGAACCCAAAATTATCCAAACATTTTATTCTATCCCAAAAAATTTATTCTGAAAAAAACAAGCCCTGTTCCCTTCTTTTATTGTTTTCATTGTCTTCTCAGAAGAGGAGAGCGAGTCATTTGTTCCTTGGTCTCACCCCTATAATGTACATGTAAACATGAATTCTATACATCCAATGCCTTCACCAGCACCCCAGCACAAAGACGGTGAGGCATTACAATGGTGGTCCCTGTCACCATCGGCCACCCCGGAATTCCAAAATGTAGCAATGGCTGGTTGAGACAATGGAGGACTCCTGAGGTCTCACGGGGGTTAGACATTAGGTGAAAAGACCACCGGAGGTGTGAGACAGAAGACTGTCCATACATTAGCATCATTGTCCGGAGGGATCTGTGCGGCTTATTGTATGGAAAGAACAATGGTTGATTCTGAGGACATCTGAAGACCCCGTTGCATTTTCCCAGAGCCATTGTTGAGGATGTGTCTTCATGGAGGCAGCAAGGCCTTCTTTGTGCTTCTGGAGGGAGGGTTGTTTGCAAAGGTTTACAATTCCACAACTGTGTCCTTCAACCTGCGATACTATTTCCACGCTATGGCAGTAGTTTATGTTCAGCTGTCACCTGGTCATGTTTTGCATGAATTATCTTTTTTTTAGTGCACAAATTCCCAGAAAATCTTTTAAAAGGCAGCGGGACCTTGAAATTGGCTCCCAGAGTGGTGGGTTGTTATAGATCCTGGAAATGACACACAAATTTGGACTTTTTTGTTTTGTTTTATTGTCCTAGTCACGTGACACAGGAAGACCTTTTTATAACACAAATTTGAAAGTAAAGGCCCGGACACACTCTAGATCCCTCAGGCGACATTGTTGGGCCAAGGCTGTAGAGACGCATAGTTAGCCTGCAGGCTAAAGACATGTTCTGTGGCAATGTGGGTTGTGGTGGTGGGCAGAGTGCTGATGGACTGTTGCAGATAGTGGCGGGGGGAACAGAGTTATCGGCTTCCGCTCGGCTGAAGTGATCTGCCTGGAGGATCGCTGGCCAAGCGGCCATCATTAGTTGGGGGCTGCTATATGCACGCCAGATTATCAGAGACAATCGTTGTCGGACGACTTTAATCTCACGTGTGTACGGGCCTTAAAGGACAACTGAAGTGAGAGTGATGTGGAGGTTGCCATAGTTATTTCCTTTTAAATAATACTAGTTTCCCGGCTTTCCTACTGATCCTCTGCCTCTAATACTTTTAGCCATAGACCCTAGTCAAGCATGCAGCAGATCAGGTGTTTCTCTCATTATTGTCAGATCTGACAAGATTAGCTGCATGCTTGTTTCTGGTGTTATTCAGAGACTACTGCAGCCAAATAGATCGGCAGGGCTGCCAGGCAAATTGAATTGTTTAAAAGGAAATTAATATAGCAGCCTTCATATTGCTCTCACTCCAGTTGTCCTTTAACAGTCCTGATTTTGAAAGACAGACAATAGCGGGCACCATATATTCACATAAGGTACAGCCACAACATCCAGCAATGCAATTACAACATGCATACCTAGTCAATGCATGGAATGGTTCATTCCATCAATAGAGATACATGTTCATTAGATAGAATAAGCAGGGATGGGCTTTCAAGTAAGCAACTACTCGAATTCTAAATTAAAATGAGGTTGATAGCCTCAGGTGTGACCACGTGAAACAGGGGGTTACTTACCCAGAAGTCTGTCTGCTTCTATGCGTCTCCATCCACTCGCACGTGACCTTCCGGCTTGAAGGAGGAAGTGTGGAAGTTCGTCATGGAACGTGTCCCATAGGTCACGTGCGAGTGGATTGAGACGCATAGAAGCAGACAGACTTCTGGGTAAGTAACTCCCTGTCTCCCGTGGCCACACCTGAGGCAATCAAGCCTCATTTTTATTTCGCCTTTGAGTAGTTGCTTACTCGGAAGCCCTTCCCTGAGAATAAATACCACAGAGGTGAGAAACACTAAGGGGGAGGAGCCTGTCCTTGTGTGCTTACAATCTAGAGCAGGGATGTCCAAATACAGTCCTTGAGGGCCACATCAATGCCAATATTTAGGATAGACAGAGAAATGTGTCCTGCTTGATGAACCACAGCTCTCCTGATTCACTCCCAGCAATGAATTTGAGCTGTGACAGAAATGTGTGAGAACCTCGGCCCTTGAGAACCGGAGTTGGACGGCACTGATAGAGGGTGAGGTGTTAGACACTATGCCCCTTATCCAATTCACAGTTCTCCTGAGTTTTCTCCTAGGAGTTAATTTTTTATCTTATCTAAAACAAAAGTTTTTAGCATCAAACAATTAAAAAAGAAATTTGGAAAACTAATATCATCACACTAATTTTGAGTAATTTCTTCTCATCTTCTTTCTTTTTCTCATCTATTTTATTGATGAGGTTTGAAAATATCCCCTTGAAGAAGAGTTAAGATATGGGCGAAGGTGAGGAGATGAAGGGGCTAGCGGATGAGGCAGCGACACTTTTGACATCTGTCGGAGATGTGGACATGTCTCTGTACAGGGACTATGACACATTTCTAGGCTTGTCTGAAATGGTACATTTGATGGATGCATTTGAAGGTTTCGAAGGAGAGGTGACAATCGTGAGAAGTCCTGGATGTAAGAGTGAGGTGAGGCGACCAGGCTAGAGGATGGGGGGGGGGGGGGTCTCATGTGAGGTGTGAAGGCTCCAGGTGGGATCATATCAGGAAATTAGTTAAGAAACCTGTGGAGGGACAACGTATGAAAAGCTTTGTATGAGATAATAAGAGCTAAGATTATGTCTTCCAAGATCAATTCCTCTACTTCACAAATGCGACAAATTTCAGTAGAAGACCAGAAAACTGTCAAGAAATGTCAGCCCCTAAAAGAAATCATCAGTGAACGAACATGATGAACTCCACCATCAAAATGCCAAAAGATGCAAAGCGGATAAAGCAAAACTTGGAGAAAAGCGCAGAATTGTAATTTAAAAAAAAAAAAAAACCTTCAAAGTGTATTTTTGGGTTTTTTTTATGATATGCAACTTGCAAGCAAATGTAATAGAGATTGTATTCAAGTAGGAATTGTTGAATGTAAATGTAACTGGAAGTCTATTTGATTAGACCAATCCTAACCTGCATGCAGTTTGGAAATGTATTTGCATGTCATTAATGTACAACCTGCTGTTAAGTGACTTTGAACGAGGGATGATCGTTGGTGCAAGAAGAGCTGATGTTAGCATCTCTGAAACAACAACTTTTTTTAGGATTTTCTCGCCCAACAGTATCTCGGGTGTTTAGTGAGTGAAGTTTTTTTTTCTCAACTGCCAAACGATAAGCACTATTCTGGTCAAAAAAGGCTGGTGAAGGAGAGAGGTGAAAGGAGAGAAGCATCCATAGTCTTCAGCAACAGAAGGGCAACAACACGACAAATTACAGCTTAATTGAATGCAGGTGCATCACAAATCATATCCCAAAGCACAACAAGACGGACTTTGCAAAGGATTCGCTTTAGCAGCAGGAGACCATCAAGAGTGCCTTTGGTATCACAGATAAATAGGATCAGACGCCAATTGTGGACCCTTGCCACCGTGCTTGATCGGTCTCAACTTGGTTTAAGGAACATCAATCAGAGTGTAACCTGCTTCCATGGCCAGCTCAGTCCTCTGATCTTAATCTTATTGACCATTTGTGGGACAAAGTCGAAAGATCACTTCAAAGCTTGGAAACGCCACCATCCAATCTGACCCAACTTATGTCAGCATGGGCCAACATTGCTCAGCAACAGTATCAGCATCTTGTTGAGGCCACGCCATGAACAATATCTTCTGTGATCAGAGCATAACCCTTCTTGCGGTATGCAGTTTTGGTGGCTGCGTCCACGGGAGGGATTTTTTGAATAAAACTTGTTGCAATACTTGTAGCTAGCACTAGGCTAGCTACCAGTGTCCCCTAAGTCTCCTGTCTCACCTCTCTGATCCCCCCGATCGCCGCCACTTATATTTACCCAGCTGCGATCCCGTGAGAGCCGCAGCCACCACCATCCGCTTCAGTCGTCGCTATGGCGACGATCGGACATGACATCATCGATGTCATGCGCAGTCCCGATCCTTTCCATAGCAAAGCCGGGATCCCTGGGGGGGTACGTATTACAGCGGCGATTGGAGGGGACCAGAGGGACACAGCTAGCTAGCCTAGTGCTAGCTACAAGTATTACAACAAGTTTTTTTTTTTTTTTTTAATCCCTCCCGAGGCCGTGCAATCCTCTGCGGTGGCTACCCCGAGTGCAGGTCGGGGTTACCGCCAGGAGGGTTAAGGTGTGGACCAACTCGTTATTAGAGGGTGTTTCTAATTTTTTGGCTACTCAGTGTACATGGGTTGCCTGGAGACTACTTTTAAATACCCTGCATGCTTTGAGTACTAGTTACCATAGTAAACTCATGTCAGTATGTATATTATAAAATCACAACAGGAATAAGTACACAATAATAAATAGAAAAAATGTTGCAAACCGGTCATTAAAAAAAAAATACAATAAAAAAAATCTGTGTAAATTCCTGGTAAAATCTTTTCCCTCCGTTGTCTTCTCTGGAATGTGTCAGTCAATAATGATGATCCTTCTCATTATAGAGGCAGCAGGTTATATTTTTCTCGCTCCGTCAGACTGGAACCTCCCAGCCAGTAGAGGAGGGGGATCCATAAACAATGACGAGGCCTAATCTAATTACGTGGTTTATTTGTGGCGATTTGTCTTCCAATCAATCTTGCTCAAGCAGAATAATAGTCAGTTAATGTGCACTGAGGTGAACCGTGCTTGTTTCTGAGCGGTGGGGTTAATAGGCGACGCTAGCTGTGCAGGGAGGGGGTAGTCAGCCGCCACCACCACCGACACAGGCTAATTGACTAGGCCCTCGGGTGCGGAGAGGCCTTTCAGGCGGTGTAAATCCTGTGACCGACCTCCCAGCCGAGCTGATAGCGGCCGGTGAAGTATACTAATTATCTTGGCACCCGCGTAAAAAAATAAAACGAGGCAAAAGCGCAGTCTTGGCACAGAAAGGGGGATAATCTGCACTGAAATTTAGGCTGGATCGCCTGTTCATAAACGTCTTCTGAAAATGTACAGACTAACCAGCAATCTCATGGTGAACCAGAACTCACTGGAGTGTGTAAGGGGGCTACAATGGTCCAAAAAGCCCCCTTACTGAAATGCTTGTCTTCTGAAAAGGATACGTCATTATGCTGTAATAGATGATTGATAGGACAAGCCATGGATGATATTGGCACTGTTCCTAGCCCTCATTTCTCATCTGCGGGACATTATTATTTTTAAGACGGGCCAACATATTCTGTAGCGCTGTACAACGTGCAAAACATACAAGAATGGGGAGCATAGATACATGAGCCGTTCAACATAATGTACCGTCAGGACAACCAGTGACACAATTACTGATACATACAATTGATGTGTGACAGTTTGAATAACATCACCCATACTGATTCATTTGGTGAATTGCACAGAAAATAAAAGGAGGAGGTCCCTGCCCTTGTGAGCTTACAATGTAGAGGGTGGTGGGCTGGAGACACTGGGGGAGTAGACAAAGGGGTTAAAATGAGGCATTGAGTTTTAAATTCCAGCTATATCCACTTATAATCTCCTCTGAATAGGTGTGTCTTGAGGGTAGGTTTGAACATTTCCAGGCTTGGAGCATGACGGATAGGCTGTGGGAGAGAGTTCCAAAGGAGAGGTGACACTCGTGAGAAGCCCTGGATGCGAGAGTGAGAGGAAGTGATCAAGCTGGACAACAAGGTGGTCTCTTAAGGAGCGAAGGTTCCGGGAGGGATGATATCTGGAGATTAATAAGGAAATGTATGGAGAAGATAGCCTATGTAGATGATAGTGTTAGGACTGTTTGAACTGGATCCCTAGGGGGATTGTTAGCCAATGGAGGGAGGGGCAGCTTCAGAGGAGCAGGAGGAGAGGTGGATGAGATGAGAAGCAGAGTACAGTAGGGACCGGAGAGATGCCAGTCTAGTTTTCGGTAGGCCATAGAGTAGGGTGCAACAGTAATCAAGACGGGACATGATTAGAGCATGTACAAGCATTTTAGTAGCCTCTTGTGTAAGGAAGGGAAAAATATTGTACATATTTTTGCAATGGAAGTAGCAGGAGGTTATTAATGTGATAACATGTGGTTCTTGAAATGAGAGCTCGGAGTCCAGAGTTTCCCCCAGACAGAAAGCTTTAGAAGATGAGGTTATTAAGGTATTTCTACATTAATGGTAACTATAGGTGGGGGAGCAAAGAGAGATGGAGGGAATATCACAATCTCTGTTTTGTTAATGTTAAGTTTGAGGAAACTGGATGACATGAATGCAGAAACAGCAGACAGACAGTCAGGGGCTTGAGATAATGGTGTAGAGAGGTCAGAAGCTGAGAGATATCAACCATGATGGCCGTAGGTTGCTCCTTTCTGACCGAGGTTGTGGTTGGGTTAGGAAGGTCTGCAGCCCTGTGGAATGTTCAGAATTCTGAACATTAGTTGCTGTGATAAATTCTGTAGCCATGGTACTATTTTAAGCAATTAAAGAGGAATTGTAGTGAAAATAATATAATAAATCCACTTTTAGCTAGGTGATCTGAATATTTGGTTACTGAGCATTCTGACGCCAGAAGAAAATATACCTGGTCTACCAGAATGCTCTGGGGGGGAGGAGCATTCTGCATTTCTAATCAGCCTAGGCTAAGCATCACTGGGAGGGCGGAGCTACATTCAGTACACAGCAATATATGGATATAGGAAGTGTGTCTGATGCTGAGATCATGAAACTTACCTTAAAAGTGTTTATCCTGAATAATATGCTCCATTTTACAATATGTCACTACAGCGGCTCTTTAAAGGGACTCAGAGCTCTAAAGTTAAAAAGATTTTATACATACTTAGGGCTTCCTCCAGCCCCATCCGCTCCGATCGCTCCCACGCCGCCGTCCTCTGCTACCCGCAGCTTCGGGAACCGGGTCCCGTCACTGTCGGCAGTCTCTGCCAGCTACGCAGGAGGAGTGCACCCTCTACAAATCTCTCCAGCAGCTGTTGGAGAGATACGTAGAGGGCACGCTTCTCTTATGCCAGACTTCGGCTGACGGAAGTGCGGGGACCCGGTTCCTGAAGCTGCAGGTAGCAGAGGATGGCGGCGTGGGAGTGATTGGAGGGGATGGGGCTGGAGGAGGCCCCAGGTATGTATAAAATATTTTTAATCTTAAAGCTCTGGTACACTTTTTAAGCCTCAGACTCATAATCCAAAATTCTCTAAATGAGCCTACAAAAGTAGACACCTTCTGGATTTACTCGGCAACAAATTTGTGTATTATCCCCCTGCCAACATCTTTAGAACCCGCCCCCCCATCCATCATCTCTCCAAGCTTCCTGGTGACACGGCACTGAAATATGTCAGGTCTCCTCTTCGTTCTTCCCCTAATCGACTTATGGTTTAAAAACCCATCCCACGTAAAAGTTGTAATCATCCGTTCTCTCCCCCTGCCCTACCTCCCCCACCCGGCAAGTCCGCCTACGCTCTTCCGAGACTTGTGTCGTCATCTTAGTCCATCAATCATTGCTTTGTGGCTTTGTCTATCAACTTCAGTGTCAATGAACTAAGCAAAAAATGTTTTAGAAACCACCAAAGATCACATATTTCTCTGGAAGACTTCATCCTTTCATGTCCAGAAAACTGGTGGCCTGCCCCGCCTAGACAAAGAATAAGGAGTGCAGATGTAGAGCATTTTCCATAACTTCTATCAAATCCCATTCCATCTCTATATGTATACAGTATATACAGTATGTAAGTGGTGTCATGGGGAGGGGGTGAAGCTTTGTCTCGTACTGTGAACTTCTACATGGTGGGATTAATGATGATGTCGGGAAGCTTGATGACTTCTCCTCTTTTAAGGGTTGTCCTCTAATGGGGATTCCCACCACCTTCCACCTGGACAGTGAAGAGGTGTGATTAGGGTCCAGAATGTATTTGCTTGGGAACCCCACTAAGCATTAAGACAAGATTATACTGGATTTACTACCTAGGCATCTCATTTTCAAAGTCTGACAAAGCTCTTGTTTCTGCTGTTATTCAGACACTACTGCAGCCAAATAGACCAGCAGGGCTGCCAGGAAACTGGTATTGTTTAAAAAGGAAATAAATATGGCAGCCTCCATATATTTGTCCTTTTAAAAAAAAGATCCAATGCCAATAATCAGAACCATGGAGAGTTCACTCACTGGGTCCTATCTATGAAAATAGCCGTAAGACTAAAACCCTACAAACGCCCCATAAAATGAACAGAATGCCAGTTGCCTGGCAGGTTTGCTGGTCTTGGATACAGCAGCCTCTGAGTCATACCTGGATTGAGCAGGTATATTTTTATTTATGCAGCTTGAAAGTGGACCAGTCAAATTTTGCCACTGTGGAATTCAATTGGTCCATTTTCAAGCTGCATAACTTTGCATAATTCTCTATCCACTTCAGAGCCAGGCAAGCAGTGTGTCAGTAATGGCAGCCTCCATATTCCTGCCACTGATGAGTCACAAGTGTTGTCACTCGCTGCACTGTGATTGGATATCTGTGTTCTCCAATCCCATCACAGCTAATTATCGCTCTTGTTTTTCCCCAGATTGTGACACATACTGCAAGGCCTCCAAAGGAAAGCTGAAGATTAACATGAAGAAGTACTGCAAGAAAGATTACGGTGAGTCGTCAGGGCCAGTATTCATGTCCGATATATGTGTTGTTTTTATATACAACTGGTCTCCCAAATTCCCTGAATGTCATTGGTTTAGCTGTGGTGACATTTTCCCTTTTAGACATCTGTAGGCAGTACTGCTCCTCCTTCCCTTGTGAAATTTGCCCGGATCACAGGTGAGCTGCAGGAAGTGGTAATGTGGCTGCATATGAGCCGAGAGCAGACATTTGGCATGGTAAATTCCCTGTAGTTGTGAACAGTCTAACTGCTCGAATGAAACCATTGCTTCAGAAGAAAATGGGGATGCGGAGGTGAAACTTTGGAGCCATTATGTGTGCCAGATAGTGGACTGTTGCCATGGCAGCAAGGAAGCTAAATTCACCATGCCTATAAATCATAGCTGGCTGCAGGCTGGACTGGGAAAATGAGTAATCCCGACCCCTGGCCTGGATTCTGTTAGAAGGAATCTCTAGTAGGGGACAGACATTTGCCACCCTTGTCTGGGTCATATCTTAACTTATCCTTTCTTGCGCAAGCTGCATGTGATGCTACAGCACAAACTCCTATTCACTGCCCTTTTAGCTGCCCTGTCTACATTCTGATATGACCCACATAAGGGCTGCAAGCATTTCTTAACAGAATGGGCCACAAACCTGGACTGAGTTATCGTATTATTTTTATCTTAACCACTTCGCATCCAGACCTTGTTTCCCCCTTATGGACCAGAGCCGTTTTGATGTTTTAGCCATGACCCTAGTTAATCAGCAATAAACTTTATCCCTACTGATAACACTTAAATGATCTATATACCGTTTTTTTCAAGACAAACTAGGCTTTCATTGGGGGGTATTTTGTATTAAGAAAATAGTTGTTTTCTATTCATTTTAATGGGAAAAGAGAGGAAAAAAATTAAAAATGCATGATTTCTCAGTTTTTATCAGTTCCAGCTTAAAAATAAAAAGTCCTACTGTCATAAAAACCATGCCACTAGTATTATGTCCCCCAGAATAGATAGCCAGATGGGTCCCCAGTATCAGCCCCCCCCCCCCCCCAGGATAGTCAGATATGTCCCAAATATAAGCCCCCCCAGTATAGTCAGATGTGTCCCCTGCATTTGCAACCCCCAGCATAGATCGTCAGATGCGCCCCTAAGAATAGTGCCCCTAATTATAGCCAGATGTTCCCCTGGGATCAGCATTCCCCCATTTTAGCCAGATATGCCCCCAGGATTAGCACCGGCCCCCATCATAGCCAAATGTGCCCCCAATATTAGATTATCCCCCCAGGGGATAACCAGATGAGCCTTACTATTAGACGCTCCCCCGGATATTCGGCATAGCGGGGCAGACTGCAGAGCGGGGATCGGAGGATCAGACTTCAAGATAGTCGCAGGAACGAGGGAAGGTGAGTGAGGCTGCTTGCTGCAGGATTTTTTTTTTTTTTTTACTATTTCTGCACGGAGGGGGACAGATGAAGGATCGCTGCTGTTGACTAGCGATCGGTTATGGGAGGGGGGTGGACTAATTGGCTATAAGGGAACATGTTCCCTTTCACTAATTAGTAATGTAGCTGACAGCGCCAGGGGTGCGCTCTGAAGTGCTCCCGATCATGCACAGCAGGGCTGCAAACAAGTCAGTATATCTACGTCATGGTGGCTTGGAGGGTGCCACAGCTGATGTAGATATACTGTAGCAGTGGAGGAAGTGGTTAATAGTGCAAGTAGTAAGGCTGTAGATAAGACAAATAACATTTATATTGTGCTTTTCTCCTGGCGGACTCTAAGCACCAGAGCTGCAGCCACTAAGGTGTGCTCTATAGGAAGTAGCAGTGTTAGGAAGTCTTGCCCAAGGTCTCCTTTCTAAATAGCAAAAGGTGAGAGGTGAGATTTGAAACCTAGTCTTGCTATTCAGCCACTGTAAGCTAGTATGTTCTCGGCCTCAGTGAATCCCCCCCCCCCCCCTTGAGTTTAATTTGTAAGTCTTGCAGTCCACTCCTCGCTACATTCTTGAAAGGGAATTGAGATGAAGAATCAGTATTGATTTATAGGAGGGACACTTTGAGGTTGGAGCTGTTTTTGAGAAGCGAGCCCCGCGGTGGGGATTTGCATGTTAATTGGTGTCGCAGAGAACAGGGGGGAATTCTGATGGCCAAAGTGGAAGAATGGAGCATTATGGGTTGTAAACAAAACCCTGGCCCAGCTGAATGGTTGTCCTACTTAGCATGTCTCCCCCATTCCCCCAGCATGATTGGCTTTGCTGCTGCGGTGAGGCAGTTTGGGGTGCGGCGGATAGTTTGTCTGCCCCGTGTGGAGTGTAATCCGGGGCTGCCCTCTCTCTGGGTTTGGGAATCTCTGCAGAGACAAGTGTTTGGTTTGTCCTGCTGCGTTCTGTGCCCTCGCCCTCCCCCCCGGGGTGCAGATGAGAAGCCCGGCTTTCTGTAGCAGGCCTTGGCCCACCGCCACCACGTTCTAACAAGAAAAACTCCCCGCGGCCCGCACGGTGGCGAAGGAGGGGAAAGAAAGAGGGAAAGGAGAAAGGAAAAAGAAACCCTGACATATCGCATTCTGCCACCCGACGGGGGTGCTTGACAATTATCAAATGGGCATCTGCAGGACGCCTGGTGCTCCATTTAATGCGTCCTCTTGGTTACATACTGCAGCCATTTCACCTCAGCGTGCGGGCTGCTTCCCGGCCGCACGTTAATCCGCTGCTCTCTGATCTCTGTGGCTCGGGAGGGCACAGCTTTGTATGGAGGGGAAATGGGAGCTGCCAACTTTCCCAGCAAGGCCAGGGGGGGGGGGTCGGGAGTGCAGGCTTCACTACAAGACCACAGATACAAGCAGCGTGCCGATGTGGAAGTGGCAGGACAGGAAGTGGAGCAAGCGGGTGATGTAAGGAAGGGTGGGATCTGAGAAAGATGAGCATGTAGGAGGTTGCAAGGAGGAGTGGCTGAGCAGGAGAGGGTGGGAAGAAGGAGGGGCATAAGAACGCTTGAGAGAGGGTGGGTAGCAGGAGAGGCTGGGAGAGGGAAAGGCGCGAGAGAGGGTGGGTAGCAGGAGAGGCTGGGAGAGGGAAAGGCGCGAGAGAGGGTGGGTAGCAGGAGAGGCTGGGAGAGGGAAAGGCGCGAGAGAGGGTGGGTAGCAGGAGAGGCTGGGAGAGGGAAACGCGCGCGAGAGGGTGGGTAGCAGGAGAGGCTGGGAGAGGGAAAGGCGCGAGAGAGGGTGGGTAGCAGGAGAGGCTGGGAGAGGGAAAGGCGCGAGAGAGGGTGGGTAGCAGGAGAGGCTGGGAGAGGGAAACGCGCGCGAGAGAGGGTGGGTAGCAGGAGAGGCTGGGAGAGGGAAACGCGCGTGAGAGAGGGTGGGTAGCAGGAGAGGCTGGGAGAGGGAAACGCGCGCGAGAGAGGGTGGGTAGCAGGAGAGGCTGGGAGAGGGAAACGCGCGCGAGAGAGGGTGGGTAGCAGGAGAGGCTGGGAGAGGGAAACACGCGAGAGAGGGTGGGTAGCAGGAGAGGCTGGGAGAGGGAAACGCGCGAGAGAGGGTGGGTAGCAGGAGAGGCTGGGAGAGGGAAACGCGCGAGAGAGGGTGGGTAGCAGGAGAGGCTGGGAGAGGGAAAGGCGCGAGAGAGGGTGGGTAGCAGGAGAGGCTGGGAGAGGGAAATGCGCGAGAGAGGGTGGGTAGCAGGAGAGGCTGGGAGAGGGAAACGCGCGAGAGAGGGTGGGTAGCAGGAGAGGCTGGGAGAGGGAAACGCGCGAGAGAGGGTGGGTAGCAGGAGAGGCTGGGAGAGGGAAACGCGCGAGAGAGAGGGTGGGTAGCAGGAGAGGCTGGGAGAGGGAAACGCGCGCGAGAGAGGGTGGGTAGCAGGAGAGGCTGGGAGAGGGAAACGCGCGCGAGAGAGGGTGGGTAGCAGGAGAGGCTGGGAGAGGGAATCGCGCGCGCGAGAGAGGGTGGGTAGCAGGAGAGGCTGGGAGAGGGAAACGCGCGCGCGCGCGAGAGAGGGTGGGTAGCAGGAGAGGCTGGGAGAGGGAATCGCGCGCGCGCGCGCGAGAGAGGGTGGGTAGCAGGAGAGGCTGGGAGAGGGAATCGCGCGAGAGAGGGTGGGTAGCAGGAGAGGCTGGGAGAGGGAATCGCGCGAGAGAGGGTGGGTAGCAGGAGAGGCTGGGAGAGGGAATCGCGCGCGAGAGAGGGTGGGTAGCAGGAGAGGCTGGGAGAGGGAAAGGCGCGCGAGAGAGGGTGGGTAGCAGGAGAGGCTGGGAGAGGGAAAGGCGCGCGAGAGAGGGTGGGTAGCAGGAGAGGCTGGGAGAGGGAAAGGCGCGCGAGAGAGGGTGGGTAGCAGGAGAGGCTGGGAGAGGGAAAGGCGCGCGAGAGAGGGTGGGTAGCAGGAGAGGCTGGGAGAGGGAAAGGCGCGCGAGAGAGGGTGGGTAGCAGGAGAGGCTGGGAGAGGGAAAGGCGCGCGAGAGAGGGTGGGTAGCAGGAGAGGCTGGGAGAGGGAAACGCGCGCGAGAGAGGGTGGGTAGCAGGAGAGGCTGGGAGAGGGAAACGCGCGCGAGAGAGGGTGGGTAGCAGGAGAGGCTGGGAGAGGGAAACGCGCGCGAGAGAGGGTGGGTAGCAGGAGAGGCTGGGAGAGGGAAACGCGCGCGAGAGAGGGTGGGTAGCAGGAGAGGCTGGGAGAGGGAAAGGCGCGAGAGAGGGTGGGTAGCAGGAGAGGGAAAGGCGCGAGAGAGGGTGGGTAGCAGGAGAGGCTGGGAGAGGGAAAGGCGCGAGAGAGGGTGGGTAGCAGGAGAGGCTGGGAGAGGGAAAGGCGCGAGAGAGGGTGGGTAGCAGGAGAGGCTGGGAGAGGGAAACGCGCGAGAGAGAGGGTGGGTAGCAGGAGAGGCTGGGAGAGGGAAACGCGCGAGAGAGAGGGTGGGTAGCAGGAGAGGCTGGGAGAGGGAAACGCGCGCGAGAGAGGGTGGGTAGCAGGAGAGGCTGGGAGAGGGAAAGGCGCGCGAGAGAGGGTGGGTAGCAGGAGAGGCTGGGAGAGGGAAAGGCGCGCGAGAGAGGGTGGGTAGCAGGAGAGGCTGGGAGAGGGAAAGGCGCGCGAGAGAGGGTGGGTAGCAGGAGAGGCTGGGAGAGGGAAAGGCGCGCGAGAGAGGGTGGGTAGCAGGAGAGGCTGGGAGAGGGAAAGGCGCGCGAGAGAGGGTGGGTAGCAGGAGAGGCTGGGAGAGGGAAAGGCGCGCGAGAGAGGGTGGGTAGCAGGAGAGGCTGGGAGAAGGAAACGCGCGCGAGAGAGGGTGGGTAGCAGGAGAGGCTGGGAGAGGGAAAGGCGCGCGAGAGAGGGTGGGTAGCAGGAGAGGCTGGGAGAGGGAAACGCGCGCGAGAGAGGGTGGGTAGCAGGAGAGGCTGGGAGAGGGAAACGCGCGCGAGAGAGGGTGGGTAGCAGGAGAGGCTGGGAGAGGGAAACGCGCGCGAGAGAGGGTGGGTAGCAGGAGAGGCTGGGAGAGGGAAACGCGCGCGAGAGAGGGTGGGTAGCAGGAGAGGCTGGGAGAGGGAAACGCGCGCGAGAGAGGGTGGGTAGCAGGAGAGGCTGGGAGAGGGAAACGCGCGCGAGAGAGGGTGGGTAGCAGGAGAGGCTGGGAGAGGGAAAGGCGCGAGAGAGGGTGGGTAGCAGGAGAGGGAAAGGCGCGAGAGAGGGTGGGTAGCAGGAGAGGCTGGGAGAGGGAAAGGCGCGAGAGAGGGTGGGTAGCAGGAGAGGCTGGGAGAGGGAAAGGCGCGAGAGAGGGTGGGTAGCAGGAGAGGCTGGGAGAGGGAAACGCGCGAGAGAGAGGGTGGGTAGCAGGAGAGGCTGGGAGAGGGAAACGCGCGCGAGAGAGGGTGGGTAGCAGGAGAGGCTGGGAGAGGGAAACGCGCGCGAGAGAGGGTGGGTAGCAGGAGAGGCTGGGAGAGGGAAACGCGCGCGAGAGAGGGTGGGTAGCAGGAGAGGCTGGGAGAGGGAAACGCGCGCGAGAGAGGGTGGGTAGCAGGAGAGGCTGGGAGAGGGAAACGCGCGCGAGAGAGGGTGGGTAGCAGGAGAGGCTGGGAGAGGGAAACGCGCGAGAGAGGGTGGGTAGCAGGAGAGGCTGGGAGAGGGAAAGGCGCGAGAGAGGGTGGGTAGCAGGAGAGGCTGGGAGAGGGAAACGCGCGAGAGAGAGGGTGGGTAGCAGGAGAGGCTGGGAGAGGGAAACGCGCGCGCGAGAGAGGGTGGGTAGCAGGAGAGGCTGGGAGAGGGAAACGCGCGCGAGAGAGGGTGGGTAGCAGGAGAGGCTGGGAGAGGGAAACGCGCGAGAGAGGGTGGGTAGCAGGAGAGGCTGGGAGAGGGAAACGCGCGAGAGAGGGTGGGTAGCAGGAGAGGCTGGGAGAGGGAAAGGCGCGAGAGAGGGTGGGTAGCAGGAGAGGCTGGGAGAGGGAAAGGCGCGAGAGAGGGTGGGTAGCAGGAGAGGCTGGGAGAGGGAAACGCGCGCGAGAGAGGGTGGGTAGCAGGAGAGGCTGGGAGAGGGAAACGCGCGCGAGAGAGGGTGGGTAGCAGGAGAGGCTGGGAGAGGGAAACGCGCGCGAGAGAGGGTGGGTAGCAGGAGAGGCTGGGAGAGGGAAACGCGCGCGAGAGAGGGTGGGTAGCAGGAGAGGCTGGGAGAGGGAAACGCGCGAGAGAGGGTGGGTAGCAGGAGAGGCTGGGAGAGGGAAACGCGCGAGAGAGGGTGGGTAGCAGGAGAGGCTGGGAGAGGGAAACGCGCGAGAGAGGGTGGGTAGCAGGAGAGGCTGGGAGAGGGAAACGCGCGAGAGAGGGTGGGTAGCAGGAGAGGCTGGGAGAGGGAAACGCGCGAGAGAGGGTGGGTAGCAGGAGAGGCTGGGAGAGGGAAACGCGCGAGAGAGGGTGGGTAGCAGGAGAGGCTGGGAGAGGGAAAGGCGCGAGAGAGGGTGGGTAGCAGGAGAGGCTGGGAGAGGGAAAGGCGCGAGAGAGGGTGGGTAGCAGGAGAGGCTGGGAGAGGGAAAGGCGCGAGAGAGGGTGGGTAGCAGGAGAGGCTGGGAGAGGGAAAGGCGCGAGAGAGGGTGGGTAGCAGGAGAGGCTGGGAGAGGGAAAGGCGCGAGAGAGGGTGGGTAGCAGGAGAGGCTGGGAGAGGGAAAGACGCGGGAGAGGGTGGGTAGCAGGAGAGGCTGGAGAGGAAAAGGCGCGGGAGAGGGTGGGTAGCAGGAGAGGCGTGGGAGAGGGAAAGGCGCGGGAGAGGGTGGGTAGCAGGAGAGGCGTGGGAGAGGGAAACGCGCGGGAGAGGGTGGGATAGGGAAACACGCGGGAGAGGGAAACGCGTTAGAGAGGGTGGGTAGCAGGAGATGGGGAAAGAAGAAGCTTGCAGGAGAACGTGGGAAGATGGAGGGTGAAGGAGAAGGTGGAAAGTCAGATTGTGGGGAATGGTGAGAAGGGTTAGCATTCAGTAGAGAATGGAAACATGAAGTATGTTGAGGAGGATGGGGGGGCTTACGGGGGGGGGGGGGGGCTGCAGGAAGAGGGAGCCTAGAGAGTATATGGAGAGGGCACACAGGAGAGGATGGACAGTAGTAGCTTGTGGCAGGAATAGTGACCACATAGGACAGACGGGATGGATGAGCGTGTGGGAGAGGACAGAATGAATGCTGCCACAGGAATGGCAGAGGCAGAGGCGTATCTAGAGGGGTGCAGGCATGGCTTGTGCCATGGGCGCCACAGCACCATGGGCGCCATGGATGCCTACTCCTCCCTCATGCTTCACCACCTACTACTGAGAGATGTCTCTCAGGCATTTGTACCTGCTCTTATACTGGAGGACATCTCTCACTACCTATACTGGGGGACACCTGCCAAATCTACACTGAGGGAGTTACTTATACTGTGGGGAACCTCTTATTACCTATACTGAGGGACTACTTATACTGGGTGGATACCTCTTACCATGTATGCTAAAGAAGGCTACTTATACTGGGGAGACATCTCTAACTACGTATACTGGGAGGGCAACGTAAACATGGGTCTACTTATACTGGGTGAACTACCTCTGGCTACCTACACTTGGGTGCTACCTCTGGTTACTTTTACTTGGGGTGTTAACTCTAGCAACCTATACTGGGGAGACTTGTATCATTGCAAGAAAAGAAGCTGTTATTATGGGACAAGGTGGTCTGATGGGTGGAGGGGGGCGCAATTTCAGTGTTTGCCATAGGCGCTATGTCACCCAGATACGCCCCTGGGCAGAGGGGAGTGTGTAGGGAATGCCAGGAAGGGTGAGTATGAAGGTGATGGACGTTGGAGCACAATTATTAGGAGCGTGGCCCGGCCAGTCTGGGAGATAGAACAATGCGGCATGGGATCTCTCGTGTATATGCAGCACTGGTTATATAAGTGGTAATCTGCCATATTGTGACACAAGATATTTTGATAGTGAGCCTTGATATAGCTGACTTTGTACAGTTACTGTCCACATACTAGAATTCAACCGAAACTACAGATTCTCTTGTTTTGCGCTCGCCTTGGCATATTTAAGTACAAATGGCAAAACAAGACTTCTAACAGCCATTGCTTCTCTGCAAGCACCTGCTGACCTGCCTGGGACTGCAGTTAAAGGATACCCGAAGTGACATGTGCCATGATGAGATAGGCGTGTATGTACGGTGCCTAGCACACAAATAACTATGTTGTGTTCCTTTTTTTTCTTTCTCTGCCTGCAAGAGTTAAATATCAGGTATGTAAGTGGCTGACTCAGTCCTGACTCAGACAGGAAGTGACTACAGTGTGACCCTCACTGATAAGAAATTCCCCTTTTTTATCTCTTTCTTGCTCTCAGAAGCCATTTTCTGCTAGGAAAGTTTTTATAGTTGGAATTTCTTATCAGTGAGAGTCACACTGTAGTCACTTCCTGTCTGAGTCAGGACTGAGTCAGCCACTTGCATACCTGATATTTAACTCTTTCAGGCAGAGAAAGGAAAAAAGGAACACAGCATAGTTATTTGTGTGATAGGCACTTTACATACACGTCTAGCTCATCATGTCACATGTCACCTCGGGTATCCTTTAAGCAACGGCTGGAAGTTTTCTTGTCCGATAGAAAAGAGCAAGTGAAGAGGGGGATTTCAGTATCTGGTATCAGGCTTGCTGACAGGTGAGGAGCTGCCCGATACTGAGATACTGTATGTAGGATTTCAGCCCGCTGTCATTCTATACCCATAGGGGTAGCAGTACGGTGTCACCACGAATGGCATGGTTAAAAGGGATCTAGGCAGCTTTTATTTTTACGCAGTTTGTCCTGGTATTTAAAGAGACACTGAACCAAAAAATAAAAATAAATGATGATATAATGATTTGTATGTGTGGTACAGCTAAGAAATAAAACATTAGCAGCAGAGACACAAGTCTGATATTGTTTCCAGTACAGGAAGAGTTAAGAAACACAAGTTATCTATGCAAAAGAGCCACGACTTTCAAATTTGCAGAGAGCTCTGTCTTCTGAAGCTTATTCTCTCAACTGTCAGTCACTGTATTTTCTTTTTCTCTCCAGAGGAAAGTTCAAATGTTCACTAGCCTGCTCTGTAAAATTATTTAGAAGACTGAGTAGTGTGTAAAACTGCAAATATTAAAGAATGATGCAATGGTATAAAAAACAAGAATTTTTTAATATTTGCTTTGCTACTAATGTATTAGTATTTATCTGTACTATACATACAATTCATTGTATCACAATTTTTTTTCCACTTCAGTGTCCCTTTAAAAGGTGTAGGATCTGCCACCCCCCCCCCCCCCCCCCCCCCATTTTGTCCAGGGAAAGGAGTGAAGTGCACACGTTGCGTTGTGTGTAACGTGTAGCAATAATCAGAAAGTGCTGCATGCTGTGCGTTTAGCAATAAATCTGCTGCGTTGTGTGTGTTGCACATGCTCAGTAATGTTTTTTTTTTTTTTTAATGTAACGCATGCACCGTTTTCGTTCCATCACTGTGCGACAAAAACTGCACACCAAACGCAGTGCTAAAGAATGAACTATAACGTCCAAGTTATAGTCTTTCAATGTGTTGCATTAGGGGCACATTATGCGACCTTAACGTCGCATCAAACGCACCGTCCCCACTGTGAAAGAGGCCTAAACCGATGAAAGCTTTTGTTTGCTCATTGCTACTGCTAATTACAGCAGTCTTTATCTGCTTACTCTTTCTGCAGATGGCCACTGAAGTAAGGCAATCAAAGTCATTAACAAACAATTAAATGTAAAAAGAAGAGGTAGAACAGTATTTTTTTTTGTAATGAGCCACATTGTTAGCATGCATTTTGAATGTGCTATTGAGATGCCCTTGGGGCTAAACATGCTGCCCAGTTCTCTTTAGGGAGAGTTAGCAGTATGGCAGGCTGGATGTTATGAGTCACAATGAAGCCGTGACTGTTCCGGAGGCCAGGTGGATCTGCTGTGCCGTGAGTGATGAGGGTTCGGGGATCGGTAATGGTCGGTGGTGTTTGCAGCGGGCGCATGTTGTGTGGCAGGGCAGGTATACACACAAAGCATGTGCGCTCCCCTCTCCCTTCCCCGCCTGTGACACATCCAGAGCCTGCACTCGTGTTTTCACAGCTGGAAGGTGAAATGAGACATTCTGGAAGACTTTAGCTTGGAGAATGTTGATTTTTCCAAAGGTGTCTTCCCCCCCACCTCCCCCCACCAGTAAGCTGGAAGGCTCTTGCAGCGTCGAGCTCTGGCTGCAGGCAATGAACTCTCATGCCCTCATTTTACTAAAACCTGCTGCTGCTGCCCGATGCCCACTCAGGCTTAAAGCATCACTCCGCATCACAGACAAATCTGGGCTATGCTGATCGCTCTGACAACCAAATCAACAAAGCATTGGACTTTTGCACAGTATTTAAAGGAGTACTGTAGGTGAAAAACAGTTGCACTTACCCGGTGCTTCTAATGGTCCCCCGCAGACATCCTGTGCCCGCGCAGCTGCTCGCCAATGCTCCAGCCCCGCCTCCAGTTCACTTCTGGAATTTATGACTTTAAAGAGACACTGTAACCTCAAAAAGATCCCCTGGGAGGTGCTCACCTCGGGAGGGGGAAGCCTCAGGATCCTAATGAGGCTTCCCACGCCGTCCTCTGTCCCACGGGGGTCTCGCTGCAGCCCTCCGACAGACCCGACTGTCAATTCAATATTTACCTTTCCCTGCTCCAGCGGGGGCGCTGTGGCTGCTTTCGGGCTCCGAACAAGACGGAAATAGCCGCTCTCAGTCGGGTCCGCTCTACTGCGCAGGCGCCGGAGAGCAGACCCGACAGCGATCGGTATTTCCGCCTACTTCGGACCCGACAGCTGCCACAGCGCCTGCGCCCGGAGCTGGGAAGGTAAATATTTACATCGCCGTTGTACGGAGGGCTGCAGCGAGACCCCCGAGGGACGGAGGGCGGCGTGGGAAGCCTCATTAGGATCCGGAGGCTTCCCCCACCCGAGGGGAGTACCCCCCAGGGGACGTTTTGATGTTACAGATTCTCTTTAACCACTTGAGGACCCACCCTTTACCCCCCCTTAAGGACCAGCGCTGTTTGTTGTGATCTGTGCTGGGTGGGCTCTGCAGCCCCCAGCACAGATCAGGGTGCACGCAGAGCGATCAGATTGCCCCCCCTTTTTTCCCCCCTATGAGGATGATGTGCAGGGGGGGTCTGATCGCTCCTGCGTGCAGGCTAGTTGCGGGGGGGGCACCTCAAAGCCCCCCTCCGCGGCGACATTCCCCCCCTCCCTCTCCTACCTCCCTCCCGGTGATCCGGGCTGCACAGGACGCTATCCGTCCTGTGCAGCCAGTGACAGGACATCCCCTGTCACATGGCGGCGATCCCCGGCCGCTGATTGGCCGGGGATCGCCGATCTGCCTTACGGCGCTGCTACGCAGCAGCGCCGTACAATGTAAACAAAGCGGATTATTTCCGCTTGTGTTTACATTTAACCTGCGAGCCGCCATCGGCGGCCCGCCGGCTATTCACGGAGCCCCCCGCCGTGAGTTGACAGGAAGCAGCCGCAATTAATCAGTCCTGCAGCTGCCACTTTGCCGACGCACGGTATAAGCATGCGGTCGGCAAGTGGTTAAAGTCTGAAAACCACTGCGCCTGCACGCCCGTGTCCTCGCTCCCCGCTGATGTCACCAGTAGTGTATTGTGCAGGCCCAGTACAGTCTGTGCCGTACACTCCCGGTGATGTCAGCGGGAACGAGGACACGGCCGCGCAGACGCAGTGGTTTGTGACTTTTTAATATCGGAAATTCCAGAAGCGAATTGTGGCGAGCAGCTGCGCGGGCACAGGATGTCTGCGGGGGACCATTAGAAGCCCCGGATAAGTTCAACTCTTTTCCCCCCTACAGTAGTCCTTTAAGCATGAAGGCTCAAAAAACAACTATACCACCAATAAAGTTGCCAATATGTTCAAAAGAGGATGCATACATATTGACCATAATGTAAATTTTATACACAATCACAAGCTGACAAATTAATACCACATAGAAACAAGGATAAAAAATTGTTTCAAAGACTGAATATAATCAGACAACCTGCTGCCAGTTAGATATCTGGAGATTAAAATGTATAAATGCAATTTTATGCAGCCAGTGGCCAGCCATAAAAGTGCAGCTGCGCAGGGTACAATTCATATCCTGGAGTGAATATGGAGCCTCCATTGAAGCAGCTGTGCTGCGAGCGCGTTAGGCGTCCACATTGCTCCCCTGTTTGCTGATCTCCATTCTATTCTCCATTCCTCCATTCCATCACTGCAGCACTTTCTTAAAGGACATCTGAGGTGAAATTAAACTGATGAGAAAAACAATTGCATTTGTCCTCCTCCTCCTAAAAATGACTTTTTAGATATCCCACGGTTTTATTTTATATTTTAATCTAGTGTTTTAGTGTTTACTGGTTCATTGTCTCTGCTCAATGACACTTTCATTGAAGTATGCCAGAGCTCAAATAGATTAATTATTGACCCTTTTCATCTCTTCCCTGCTTTCAGAAGCTATTTACCGAAAGGAAAGTGTTTTATGGCTGTAATTACTTATCAGTGGGGGTTATGCTATAGTCTGACCCAGTCCCGACCCAGACAGTAACTGCCACTTACATACCTAATGTTTAACTCTTTCAGGGCTTGCTCCCACTGTGGGCGGTTTCGAGGGGGGGGGGGGGGGGGGGGTTTCCACGTAGGCAATTTTTAAAATCACCCACCAAACGCTTGTGCAATGAATGTCTATGAGAAGGTTCATGCGCGGGTCATGCGCTGTCCATTCAGTAAAGCGGTGTGTGGACCATTTTTGAGGCGATTCCGCCTCAATGGAAAGTATAGGAGAAGCACAAAACGCTCACAAAATCGATTTGTGCAGCGATTGCGTTCGCGTTTTTATGAATAAATACATTGCAGTTATTCTTTTCCGGGTCAAAGAGTTCACTCCCTGACTTGCGTCAGAGAGTGAATTACAAAAACGCTTAGAAAACCGCTAAGCACAAAAACGAATCGCCCACCCAAGCGCTGGGAATCGTAAAAAAAAAGACACCTCAAAAACAGCCCAACGCGGACGGACACTCGAGCCGAACGCAATGTGAACAAGGCCTCAAGCAGAGAAAGAAAAAAAAGGAACACAGCCTAGTTACTGTATTTGTGTGGTTGGAACTGTACATACCCAATGTCCTCTTTGGCGTAAGCCTAATGCTGTCCAAACAAAGTTCATCCACATTTGATAAGTATAGGCTCTTCACTGTAAAACTTCCTCCAAAGAAATTGATAAATTTCTGTCACAGCGCTTATCACTATACGCTCACCAGATCGGTTGGCCAATCTTTTCAGATCAGCAGTCAGCGTTTTTGGCCTTGCCAGCAAGAGATTCCTCCGATCACTTCACCAGCCTCTCCAGGCATCCGACCATAAGCTCAGAATAAAACAAGGGAAATGCAATAGTGTGATACCATTTGGTTAGAGCTTAATATTATCACCAGTGCACCCCTTTTCCAGAACAGTGCCACCAACGTGCTTCCACCATAAACAGATACACAAGGCGCTCACCAGATGCACTGGCCGACCCGCAACAGACCAGCAATATAGCGTGTTGTTATAACTTCAGTTTTTGGGATAAAGGACATCCTAGGACTCAAACAAAGCCGACCATAGCATCATTCCGTTTGATTTTAATAAGTAATGAAAGTAGTGCACTTACAAATTTGCAGTAAAACATGCGCATATAAAAAAACGTAGCACAGGATCCTCCAGCGTCTCCTCAGCTCCTTAGGCTCCGCCCTACTAGTTTCGTCCAATGACTCATCCAATGACTCATCAGCGAGCCCCTGATGAGTCATTGGACGAAACTAGTAGGGCGGAGCCTAAGGAGCTGAGGAGACGCTGGAGGATCCTGTGCTACGTTTTTTTATATGCGCATGTTTTACTGCAAATTTGTAAGTGCACTACTTTTATTACTTATTAAAATCAAACGGAATGATGCTATGGTCGGCTTTGTTTGAGTCCTAGGATGTCCTTTATCCCAAAAACTGAAGTTATAACAACACGCTATATTGCTGGTCTGTTGCGGGTCGGCCAGTGCATCTGGTGAGCGCCTTGTGTATCTGTTTATGGTGGAAGCACGTTGGTGGCACTGTTCTGGAAAAGGGGTGCACTGGTGATAATATTAAGCTCTAACCAAATGGTATCACACTATTGCATTTCCCTTGTTTTATTCTGAGCTTATGGTCGGATGCCTGGAGAGGCTGGTGAAGTGATCGGAGGAATTTCTTGCTGGCAAGGCCAAAAACGCTGACTGCTGATCTGAAAAGATTGGCCAACCGATCTGGTGAGCGTATAGTGATAAGCGCTGTGACAGAAATTTATCAATTTCTTTGGAGGAAGTTTTACAGTGAAGAGCCTATACTTATCAAATGTGGATGAACTTTGTTTGGACAGCATTAGGCTTACGTCAAAGAGGACATTGATTACTTAGCAGCATTAGTGTTGCAGTTCTTGTTACTGTTGATCGCTCTGCTTTTATGTTTTTAATATTTTTGTGAGTGTTACACACACTTTTTATGCAGTAAGCGAACCAGATTGATATAGGAGAGAGGAAAGCAAGGAGGTAGTTAGGAGCGCCAGGTTTATGTTTATTTGAACTGTACATACCCGTATCTATCGCATCATGTCACATGTCACCTCGGGTGTCCTTTAAAGAGGAACTGTTGCGAAAATCGTAAAATTTAAAACATACAAATAAGAAGTACATTTCTTCCAGGGTAAAATGAGCCATAAATGACTTTTCTCCTATGTTGCTGTCACTTACAGTGAGTAGTAGAAATCTGACAAAACTGACAGGTTTTAGGCTAGTCCATCTCTTCATGGGGGATTCTCAGCATGACCTTTATTCTTTATAAAGACAGTCCCTGAAAATGATTAATACAAAGATGCTGGCCAGCCTCCCTGCTTGCTGTACACTATTTTGGCAGTTGAACTGAGCAACTGCTATTCACGAAGTGCTTTTAAAAATAAAGAAAACCCTGAGAACCCTCCTTTGAGAAGATGGGCTAGCCCAAAATCTGTTGGTAATGTCAGATTTCTACTACTTACTGTAAGTGACAACATAGGAGAAAAGTAATTTATTCTGGAAGAAATGCACTTCTTATTTGTATGTGTTTTAAATTTTAAGATTTTCGCGACAGTTCCTCTTTAAGCACCTCAACTACCTGCCGACTGCCCCACGCCAATGGGCGTGGCCGCGGCGGCAGCCCTAGGCCCGCCTAATGCCAATTGGCGTCAAGTCCTGGGGCTCTGTTTAGCAGGAGATTGCGCGCATCTCCTTCTCGGGGGGCGGAGCTCCGCCCCGCCTTCAATCGCCGCTCGGGTCGGGAGACTGGTAGACGGCGTAATCGCCGTCTATTTACATGTACAGCGCTGCGATTGGCAGCAGCGCTGTACTGGGGAGAGCCGTGTGACACGGCTGTCCCCTCCCTATGCTGGAGAGTAATCGGCTGATAGCCGATCACGTTGATTGGCTGGTGGGGGGGAGGGGAGGGAGCAGGGGAAGAGATATTTAATAAAAAAAAAAAGCAAATGTATTAAAACTAAATGAAATAAATGTTTATAAAACAAAAAATAAACAACTGGGGAGCGATCAGACCCCACCAACAGAGAGCTCTGGGGGGGAATCACTTGTGTGCTGTGTTGCCCTGCAGCTTGGCCTTAAAGCTGCATTGGCCAATTAAGTAAAAAATAGCCTGGTTTTTAGGGGGGTTTAACACTGCGGTCCTCAAGTGGTTAAGCAGCATATTAGCACTTTTTCTTACCCAATCTTTGTCTCTTATATACTGATGATATTTGCATGTATGTATATGCAGTATATTTTTTGAAGGTTTTCACTTGTATCTTCTTGGTTTATCTATGCATTATATTAAGGTTTTGAAATGTTTGTATTTTTTTTAGCATGCAGCATTGTATATCACTATCATATTCACTCCAGTATATGAATTGTACCCTGCGCATCTGCACTTTTTTGGCTGGCCACTGGCTGCATATAATTGCATTTATACATTTTGATCTTCAGATATCTAACTGGCAGAAGGTTGTCTGATTACCGTACATTCAGCCTTTGGAGCAATTTTTTTTATCCCTGTTTGTGGTTTTACTTTATGGTCAGCTTGTGATTATGAACAAAAAAGGAACATCATGATCAATATTTCTTAAAGGAGTGTGCTTCCTCTTTTGAACATCTTGGCAACTTTATTGGTGGTACAGAGCTTTCACCATTCCAAACAATATTATGGTAGGATTAGATTGTAAGCTCTTCCGAGGACAGCCAGTGACATGACTATGTACTCTATATAGCACTGACATCTTCTGCAGCACTTGATAATAATAACATGATACGGCACATAGACTAAGACTATAGTAGGATTAGATGGTGTGTTCCTCTGAGGACAGTCAGTGACATGACTATGTACTCTGTAATGTGCTGCAGAAGATGTCAGTGCTATATAAATAAATAACAATAAATATGGTAGGACATTATGCTATGATTATGGTAGGATTAGAGTGTGTGTTCCTCTGAGGACAGCTAGTGGCATGACTGTACTGTTTAGGGCATTTGCACACTCTATCCTTATGTGATGCATTATTGGTATTGCTTCCTGAGCATGTGGAGGTGAAATTTGCCAATATCTTTAATTTATTGGTTTTCTTTACGTTCCCTACAAGAAATCTTGGTGATGCTTGTCACCCTGTAACCACTGTGTAACATATTGTTATTTAATGTCCCTTTTCTCTATTAGTGGGTGGCAGAACTGTCATGGGGTGTTAATGTGGCGTGAAATTCACCAATTATATGGGGGGTTATTAGGTGTCACTCTTTGTCACTGTTTGACAAATAGTCGGTAATTGTTTTATGGTGCTGGTGACATCACAGTGACACCACAAAGCAAACACAGGGGCTGCCCGGCCCCCCAGGAGTAGAGATCACCCTGCAGAGTAGGACTGTCCCCAGTCCTGACAACACTGCAGCTGCTCCACTGATCATCAGCTTATCACACCTCTGAGGCCACTTTACATGGGACAGCCCCAGTCTTCACACACAGGCTTTCAAAGACCTGACTATGAGGCCTTGTTCACATTACAAAGCACCAGGGCTATCCCAAGCGCTGAGCAATTTGGTTACTGATTTAAAAACACTTTTCCCTGACCCTTGGGCTTAAAAAAGCGCTTTTGTGGAGCAATTTTTTTTTTTACAGTGAACTCTTTTATCCTACTGGCGCCTCTGTACAGCTCTACACATCAAGAATCCACCCTTGGTGGAAGGGTGGTACACCCTCTTTTTTTCCTCTATCCACAGAGAGCAACATCTTAATCCTGAGTGGGGACAGGTTTGGTCTCCCCACCTGCCTTTTCAGTGGTTGCCTTGGAGGTAACCCTGGTTTGTGAGTACAATACTTACGTTTCATCATTATCATTCGCACTCCTCCAATACAAGCTACACTATATTGGGCTCTCGGTTTTCTACCTTTTAGACATGCAGATCAGGTGCTCTGACTGAAGTCAGACTGGATTAGCTGCATGCTTTTTTCAGGTGTGTGATTCAGCCACTGCTGCAGCCAAAGAGATCAGCAGGACTGCCAGGCAACTGGTATTGTTTAAAAGGAAACATCCATATCCCTCTCAGTTTAGGTTCCCTTTAAGTGTATCAGAATATTGCATTGATACTTGATACTACCTGAAGTGGGAGGGATGTGGAGGCTTCCAAATATATTTCCTTTTTAAACAATGCACATTGCCTGGCTATTCTGCTGATCCTCTGCCTCGAATACTTTTAGCCATAGACCCTGAACATGCTTGTTCAGCTGTGTAATTCAGACACTACTGCAGCCAGAAAACAGGACAGCCAGGCAACTGGTAATGTTTAAAAGGGAAAAAAAAAATGTCAGCCCCCATATTGCCCTCACTTCAGGTGTCCTTTAACCATCTCCCGCCCGCTCATTGACTTATTAAACACGCCCCCCGCCCCCCCCCCCCGGCAAAAAAATTGAAGATACTTACCCAAGTTAGTAGGAAGCCTGCATAGTCCAGGGACTGCCCTGTTCATCCCTGAGCCCTTCGTTCCAGTGCAGGCTCCCTCTGAAGGCAGGGCTTGCCAAATATGTTAATATGTCACAGGGTCGTGTTCCTGTTCATGTACAAGCGTCACTGTTCTGTGCCTGGGCGAGTAAGGACCATTCATGCCCAGCAGAGTACAGGTTTCCTGCTACCAGGCATGAGTGGACTGTACTCGCACATGTGCAGTATGGCCAAGCTCGTGTACGGACTAGGAAGAAGGTGGTCCCAGGCAGCAGCGATGGGATTACAAAAGATCTGGGAGACCTCTGGAGCATCCACTACTTAGGTAAGTATCTCAAGTTTTGCTTTAAGCTCTGTATTGGGTCACACTCAAATAGAAAGTGGGCTGAAATTGTACACAGGGACCTAGTCGCAGGCCAACCTCAATGTCTACTGGCCATCTTCCTCACTTATAAAGTTCTCTGGTGTCTAGTGGTCCTCCACCTCCTCCCCTATACTGTTCCTTGGTGTCAAGAGACCCCCCACTCTCCCCTATACAGTTCCATGGTGCTTAGTGCTTTCCCCCTACCTCCCCATATGGCTTCCCTGGTGTTTTAGGGCTTCACCTCCAATATAGCTTCCCTGGTGGTCTAGAGCGGGCCAAAAATAGTGTTAAGTGGGGAAAACCACTTGAGGGCCAAATTTAATGGCTCTGAGGGCCAAATCTGTCCCGCAAGCCAGAGTTTGAAATGTATGCTATAGATTAATTTTTATCTGTGGAGTGTAATACAGCCCCAATGTTAATCTACAATTTGCCCTTTGTGCTTTTATTTCAGCCGTCCAGATTCACATCCTCAAAGCGGACAAAGCCGGCGACTGGTGGAAATTCACGGTTAACGTGATCTCCGTGTACAAGCAGGGAACCAACCGGATCCGCCGAGGAGACCAGAACCTTTGGATCCGCGCCAAGGACATTGCCTGCAAGTGCCCAAAGCTGAAGCCCATGAAGAAGTACCTCCTCCTGGGCAACGACGAGGATTCTCCCGACCAGAACGGGGTGGTGGCCGACAAGAGCAGCCTGGTCATCCAGTGGAGGGACACGTGGGCCCGGCGGCTGCGGAAGTTCCAACAGCGAGAAAAGAAAGGCAAGTGTAAGAAGGCCTAGGAGCGGCCGGAGCATCTGTAGAAGACGGAGAGTGGACCGTTCAATGCTGCTTGCTGTAGAGTCTGGATCAGATAGGATTATCAACTAGGTTATTTTTTTTCCTTTTTGTTTTATTTTTAAAACATTTTTGTTTCCCAGCTGGAAGAAGTAAACTGGCTTTTTTTGGAAAGTCACGGATGATAGACGAGTTGGAGAATCACTTCTAACGACGGGACTGAAGCGTTTGCACCTAATCCGTAGAGCTGATTCACAGACACGCGGGAGGGAGGGAGCTGGAGGGGAAAACAAGAGTTATTGCCCAGAGATTTATGGCCATGGAAGCTGTGAAATTTGCACCTGTTCGGTATCTCCTGCCTTGTGAGTCATTAATTGTTTAAACATTTCTCACGTTCTGCGGTCAAAGCCCCCCCTGGCTCTTTTTTTTCTTTTTCCCCATCTGAGTTGGAATGGGGACCTTTGATACACCCCGAGGATGTTAGTAACCTTTAAACACCCCAAAGGGTGGGGAGTTATTTGTTGGTAACCATTCTGCAGCCAAGTAACAACAAACTGAGTTAAAGGAGAACTCCAATCAGAACCAAAACCATCGAGCAGGACATACTAAGGGGGCGATGAGTTTATTGCTTTGTTTTTTCTCTTATTTTAATTTTTAATATCTTTTATTGAAGTCCAAAACAAGATGGTTCTTGCTTGGGTATTATTACCTGGGCAGTTAGGGGTGGAGCTCTGACACCACCGCTCAGTTTTTTAAAAAAAAATGCTTTTTCATAAAAAAAAGATACAATAGTTGCAATATTGACCTCCAGCTAAGAAAATGCTAATTCTGTCTGTAATGCTGGCTATATATCGAGAGAGAAGTACTGGTCATTCAGTGCATTACTTTTCTCATAAGCTTTCTCCTAGGAAATCATTTTTCATCTTCTGTTTAAAATTACCTTTCAGCACTCTGCCTTTAAAGGGGAACTGAAGAGGTATATGGAGGCTGCCATATTTATTTCCTTTTAATCAATACCAGTTGCCTGGCAGCCCTGCTGGTCTATTTCTCTGCAGTAGCACCAGAAACAGATCAGTCTGAAACACCTGATCTGCTGCATGCTTGTTCAGGGGCTATGGCTAATAGTATTAGAGGCAGAGGATCAGCAGGGCTGCCAGGCAACTGGTATTGATTAAAAGGAAATAAATATGGCAGCCTCTGTATACCTCTTACTTCAGTCCCCCTTAAGCCACCAGGAACTTTTTTCTCAGTTGCAATGGCCCATATGCAATTCACTTTTTAGCCTAAGTTTTCTTTTGGGCGATATTTTCACAACTTGTCAGTAAAACGCCTTTTAAACCACCAGCACCTGAGAAAATAATCAGAATAATTTTGCAAAGTGTCAAAAAGTTATTTTAAAAGGAAGATGAAAATTCAGGAAAAAAAAGTGAATGAAATAAGGGATATCTAGCTTTCTTGATCTCTATGCTTGCTCCAGGGAAAACATTACATACACAGTGTTAGCATTACAGCCAGGGAACTAGCATTTTCTAGAAGGAGGTAAAGTTGGCCTCCTCCATACTTCTCTACTGCAATATGTACGGTACTTGCTTGGGATTATATTTCTGGAGCTAGTCTAGTTTAGGGGACCCAGAGGGAAACCTCATAGGGAACAGTTCTCCAATCACAGCATCCTCTACAGCACGAAGCATTGTGATTGGCCGAATAGTGTGGGCGTAGTTTACTACAACCTATCTGAAACCTAGGTGTTTGAGAGGGTGCCGCCCACCTAATCATGTCAGCGGAATTTCCCTATGAGGTTTCCTGCTGGGTCCCCTAAACTAGACTAGCGCCCCAAATCACTTAGGCCAAGGATTAACCACACAGAAATATTTATTGTTTGAGTTTTGGGATTTGGCTGGCGGTCTCTTTTAACACGATAACACTCGATATTGGATGTATACGCCTTCCCCTCTCCCCATGTGCCCTCCTAGGTGCTGATGGCTAGGTATACACACACCTAGAAAAAAAAAAATAATAATGTGTACAAAATGCAAATCCTAACCTTTTAAAGTTTGTATATCATCGAAATAACTGTTTTTTGTTGTTAAGAAAAAAAATTATTGTTTTTATATATGTTAAATAGCCTCTCCCCCCCCCCCCCCCCCCATAGTCTCCCACCCACCCTGTACGTGGCGATTTATACAGGACTGACAGTATTAGCCAGTCACGCATGGGAGATGGTAACGTCATGAAATAACTGCAGAGTTTTATCTATAAATATATATATATATACTGAATTCAGAAGAGCTATATACAGAGTCGCTGTAGATTAAAGTAGCCGAAATGTACAAAATATATATTTTGGAGGTACGATGGGAGATGATCCAGCGGTTTGTGAGAGCCTTACCATAGTATAGAGATTAGCGTTCTATATCAGTTCGCCGCGATCGTTTGATGTGTATTCAGAGGGTTGTGACGGAAGAACTGACCGTTCTTATTGCAGATTTTCCAGAAAGTAATACGTCAGTCACTCCTCACTGATTATAACAATGAGTAGAAGGATAACACACAGTCCATGGAATGGTCATTAAAAACCTAAGAAACTACAAGATGAGATATAAATGGTTGAATCTTCTCAACTATTAGGCTAGTTACACACCGGGACGTTGCGTTATAGTGGACGTTATGGTCGCATAACGTCCCCTAACGCAACGCCTGCCGGTGTTGGTAGAGGACGTTGAGTAAGCCGCGTTAAGCGGCTCTTTCCGCATTAGGGCAGTGAGAGTGGCGCTGATTGGCCGGCGGGACCACGTGATGCGGAGTGAAACACTCCGCATCACGTGGTACTGCCAGCCAATCAGCAGCCACCAGTGCAGTGCATATTGAGTAGCCATGTGCGCGGCTACGTAGCGGCCTCTCCCCGCCTCCTCTCTGCCCCAACACTGAGCATGTGCAAACAGTCTAACGTGGCTTAAGCCGCTGGAACGCTACAGTATGCTGCACGTTCTGAAGAACGTACAGCGTTACATGTAACGCAACGTGGGCAGTGTGAACAGCCCCATTGACTTTGTATTGCTGTGAGTTGGGGAGCGTTACAGGCTGCACTAACGTGCGCCTGTAACGTCCCTGTGTGGAAGCAGCCTTAAAACTATGAAAAAAAAAAAACTATTCTCAATTTTAGATTTTTGGTGAGTTGTCCATTTTCAGTCTAATAACTACAAATAAAGTTTCTGAAAGACTTTTTTACATTAGTGTTTAGGCCGTGTGACGTACTGTCATGGGGAACAGTTTAGACCACGTAGCCTGCTGGTGCGGGGGGAGGGGGGGGGGCAGTTTAGGTCGTCAAGCGTGTCGGGGGGGGGGGGGGGGTCAGTCGGACCTGTGGAGTCTCACTTCCCTGAATGATTGCTGTGACCATTCTCAGTAATGCACAAGGTATGGTAAACTGTAAATAGGAACTTTAACCCATTGAAATTCATCCCAACCAATAGCCAGTACCCCCTTTCCAGTGACAAATCTTTTCCTTTTCACCAACAGATCATATGGTGGGGAAGGGAAGAGTAGTGAAACCCCTCCCACAGTGTGATGTCATGACCCCAAGGTCCTGACAGTTTGGTGTCTGTGTGAACCTCGTTGCATTGTGGGAAATAGCAGCTTCCAACCTGCTAAGAAGGGATGATTGATGATATGCAAATATTTCTGAGTTCCTGCAGGTTTATATACATTTTTATGCAAATATACACAGCTGGAAAAAGGACCAATCACGTCCCATCCAGGTTTAAACTGATTGGTCCATTTTCAGGCTGCATATATTTAAATATGAATTTACATAAATCTGCATGAACTGCGAATCATTTTAATCTCATTTAGCATTCCTACTGCCAAGCAAGCAGTATCTTCCTCTGTGCATAGAACTCTGTCAAACATTTCACAGAGATCACCCGGACTATAGATGTCACCACTGGTGATAACATTTCAGAATGTAAAGCAGGGAGAGGGAAGATTTTACAATGGGGAAACCGTGACTAAAGAATAAATTGCTTATTTTTTTTACAATATTAATTTATATATTACATTATTTTCACCACAGTTCCTCATTTAAGGCAGGTTATTTGAAACCAGATCTATTCCCTATGCCGCCAGGTATTATTTTCTAAGATTCCCAGGTAAAATTTGACATCTCTACAACGTGTTGGGTGTTTTGTGTACAGAACATCTCCAAAGATCAGTCTTCTTGCATTTAGCAGGAAGTTATATTAGGGCCATGGCACACTAGAGAGCGGTTTGCAGGTTGTTTTGGTCTTAAAAACAAGCTTCCATTGACTTGCATTAAAATCGTGGCAGAATAGCCACTATTTAGATTTTTTTAACAATCTTAATCACAATTTTGCTGCGATTTTAATGCAAGTCAATGGAAGTTAAAAAAAAAAAAAATGTCCCACAAAACGCTCTACGGAGTGCCAGGGCCCTAACTCTTGAAAACCTGGTGTGTGTGCTGCTCTCTCCAGTGTCGAAAGTATTAGCCATTACTCTGTGCTTGTACTGATAGCAAACTAGCTGCAGTGTGTGTTGATTCCTGCTGTCTCCAATATGAATCTTCAGATAGGTTTTGTTTCACAGGAAGAGGAATTAACCTATACTGAACCGGAGCTCTGAGGAGCATTATCAGATCTGTGAAGCTGATATTACCTGAAACTGATTAATAAATCAGGGTTACTGGTATCGATCATTAACCTTCTGAACCGAAGTCCTGCGCAAAGATTTGGTTCAGCGCAAGGAAGTTTCAACTCATTATTAACACCCCCTTTCCTGCACCTGACCCCCAAGTGGTGCGTTGGAGTGCAGATGCCACTGGTACTCTGGAAAGGCTGCATCCTCAGAGGGGGGGGGGGTCAGGGCACAATAATCTGCGATAGGCAGGGACCCGTGGAAGCGTCCCAAGACACACACAGGCCAGGGGGTGACACAGAGCAAAATTTACTAGGTCACTGGCCTAAATATAACCCACTATTAAAATATGTGTCCTCTGCGTCCGCTTTCCACGTGTAAACAGCAGTAATGAATGCCCTTTTGGAGCGGAGATCAGGGCAGAGCTAATTGGCGTTTGTCTTGGCAGCGGTACAGGCACGGTGTTTGGCGTGGCACGGTCAGGATGTGTGATAATTTTTGGAATAACCTCCTGTACCTTCCAGGACATTCATTAGAGGGAATGTGATCAGAGGCCTCCCGAATCCGCTGAGGAAACGCCAGTTCCCAGCATGGAGTGACACTCTGAAGGCGGGGCCACACCGCAAGCGCCGCTTACAGTAACAGCAGCTGCGTCTGCTGGAAATACGCTTCCCCTCAGCCTGATTACTCGCGAGGGATTACCCGGCCGCTCCTGGAATTCGCCGCTGTTACTTTGGCGTGGTTATCGCCTGTTTGTCCAATTAAATAATATTTGCCAGTAACGGAATTAGGCACCAATCCTGTTACCGCTGATTTCAGGGTAAAGTTTATATTCTGTGCAAAGTAAACAGCCCAACCACATCCTCACCTCCCTGATACGTTCCACCAGTGCGACGCTGGCATAAAGCGTAGTGTAAATTGTATGCAGAATGCAATTAGGCAAATGACATGGAATCCTAACAATTCGAATTGGCCCAATCCCAATTTGCATACGATTTGAATTAAACATTCAAGTCAGGATTACTGGCCATGTATTCCTCATCTCTACATTCCATCAATGCTCTGGGCTGCCTAAGACAATTGGTCAGGTGACCAAATACCCCTGTCACATGATTTCTACTTAAAGGAACACTAACGCAAAACATTGTAGAATTTAAAATGCCTACATACATAAAAAGTACCTTTGTCCCAGAATAATAGACTATAAAATATGGATTTCCTATGTTGTCACTATTAGTAGGTGGTAAAAAGCTGAAAGATCTGATTTGGGATCAATCCATCTCCTCATGGGGGATTCTAAGTATTTCCTTTACGTTTTACAAAAGAACTCCCTGGAAAGGATCTATGCAAAGATATCAACCAGCTTTCCTACCTGTTTGCACATTATTTTGGCAGTTAGACTGAGTAACTGCAGCTCAGTGAGTGTGTTTGCAAATAAAGAATTAACAGAATCCCCCGTGAGGATATGGACTAGTCCAAAACTTCAGATTCCCATTACCCTCTGTAAGTGACAGCAACATAGAAAAAAAAAAAAGTTATTTATGGTGCATTTTATACAATTGTTCATGATAGTTGTCCTTAAAGTGACATTCAACAAGAGACTATGCTGTATAGGTTTAATTTATTTTTTTAAAATAATCACTCAGACATCCCTAATGTCACAAAAACAACAGGCAGCTGGTATTATTTCACTCATTTACAATTAGCAGGCCCTGGACCCGTAAGGACCAGAGTCTTTTTGTTCATACTTTCGTTTGTAATCACTGTGATTGGCTTACAGTGATCACCTGGTAAGGAGTCAATGAACCAATAGAAAGAATCTCAGCTGTCACATGACAGCAGAGTCAGCAGCCACACGTGCAACCAATCGGCTGGGGAAAACCGGCGGCGCAGATTCTAGGCCACAGCAGAGATAGAGACCCGCTCACACGTGGCCCAGAGCCAGTTAAAAGGAAATAAATATGGCAGTCGCCATATCACTCTCACCTCCGGTTCCCTTTAAAGGGAAGGTTCAGGGAACTCTTGAAAAAAATAAAAATCCCTATCCACTTACCTGGGGCTTCCTCCAGCCCGTGGCAGGCAGGAGGTGCCCTCGCCGCCGCTCCAGAGGCTTCCGGTCGTCTTCGGTGGCCGACCCGACCTGGCCAGGCCGGCTGCCAGGTCGGGCTCTTCTGCGTCCCACGCGGGCGCGCTGACGTCATCGGACGTCCTCCGGGCTGTACTGCGCAGGCGCAGTAGTTCTGCGCCTGCGCAGTACAGCCCGGAGGACGTCCGATGACGTCAGTGCGCCCGCGTGGGACGCAGAAGAGCCCGGCCATGGAGCGCAGAAGAGCCCGACCTGGCAGCCGGCCTGGCCAGGTCGGGTCGGCCACCGAAGACGACCGGAAGCCTCTGGAGCGGCGGCGAGGGCACCTCCTGCCTGCCACGGGCTGGAGGAAGCCCCAGGTAAGTGGATAGGGATTTTTATTTTTTTCAAGAGTTCCCTGAACCTTCCCTTTAAGGCTGGGTTTGCACTTGTCTACTTCACAGACTTGTTTAACATAGACTTCACACCCATTTTTAACATTAGTTACTGGGGGGCAATGCAGAAGATTTTCTGCATACAAACACATGTGGAGTGCAGAAAACTACATGTGAAAATATGTGCGCGTTTTCCATGCACACAAGTGTGAACCCTTGATTGGTCTATTTTCAAGCTATAAAAAAAAATGCATAATTTTGCATCAACTCGGAATTATTTGCATCTCACTGTCCACTCCTAATTACTAGCAGCAGAATTATTTAAATTGGCATATCGCAAATAACGCAAATGCCTCTACAGTGATGAATCTGCAGATCATCTCGCTGGTGAGGCTCAGGCAACACGCTAGTCATACAATCCGGACTGTTCTCAGATCACTGATGATGTTATCGGGCAGAGGCGTAGCGCGTGTGCCCACCTGTATGCCTGCAATATGGATCTTGCCCCCAATAGAGCAGGAGCGTGACCAGGAGATACACACAACATTTATATCGCGCTTTACTCCTGGCGGACTCCAATCACTAGGGTGCGCTCTATGGGCATACAGCGAATCTGTACAGTGCCCGTTCCCAAACTGTCAGAGCGGAAGCCGTAGTTAAAGGACAACTATCAAAGTTAACTAAAATTCTAAATGCCACATAGATTTCCAGTAATTACTACTTTTTTCATCTTTTCATTTCTTATGAGATGAAAATATGATATTTACAGAGAACAGTTCTCACTGAGGGCATTCCTATGGAGGACTGTTTCCAGCATACAGGAACAATCTTCACTGGCTGTAATCCTGTGACTGGAATCTGTCCAGAATGATAGACAGCAGAAATACAGCTTCAAATGTGTTTAAATAATCATCAGCTGCAGCTCTGTCTGTGTGTTCCTGTGCCTCTCTCTCTCTACATCACTGTGTAAAGTAACAGTACAGCCAGGTTACAGTTCAGCTCTGTCTCCTCCTCTGAAAAGCTTTCTAGTGTTGCTGGCTAAAAGCTCAGTAAGTATGTGGGGTTTACAGAAGAACAGTTTCTTTGATAGTTGTTCTTTAAGGATTGTGACAATTATATCAGGTGTGTACGTAGCTTTGTGGAGAGAAGGAAAATCACCTGTACCCCTGCTTAGTGGGTGGGGTTGGCATGCTTCTGGGGGTGGCAGTGATAGGACAACTAAACAGGTACCACCAGCAATTATAGGAGATAGATATTTACCACCTGTCACCTGCATGAATTTTGGGAATGACTTCCTAACACTGCTACTGAGCGTGCAATAGTGGCTGCAGCTCTGGTGCTTTGAGTCCAACAGGAGAAAAAGTGCAATATAAATGTTCTGTGGAGCTGTCAGGCACTTAGACTAGGTTGCATTGTATAAGTGCATAATTCCAACATATGGTAGTTGCCAGTGTATTCACCCAATCAAACTATGTGCTCAAGACTAAAGGGTAAAGTCTTGTACAAATCATCAATAGGAAAAAGACTTTGTCCTATGGATGATTTGTACAAGACTTTAAAAAAAGACAAACACTTATATAACACTTTTCTCCTGATGGACTCAAAGCGCCAGAGCTGCAGCCACTAGGGCGCGCTCTATAGGCAGTAGCAGTGTTAGGGAGACTTGCCCAAGGTCTCCTGCTGAATAGGTGCTGGCTTACTGAACAGGCAGAGCTGAGATTTGAACCCTGGTCTCCTGTGTCAGAGGCAGAGCCCTTAACCATTACACCATCCAGCCACTTTACCCACCATGTTCTGTGTTTTGTCTCGTCATTTAGTGACATAGATACAGACAGAGCGATGGTTGTTCCCCAGCTGCAGGGTGTATGAGCCAATCAGTCCAACATGCATGTAAACAACACAGTATGCTGCATACTATGAGCTGCATCACCTGCCTGTCCTCCTGTGCTTGCAATGAGCAGGGATCAACACACACTGCAGCTAGTTCACTATCAGTACAGGCACAGAGTAATAGCTTATACTGTACATACTGGGATAGCAGAGATCCGCACACACTGTAGCTAGTTTACTATCAGTACAAGCACAGAGTAACAGCTTGTTCTGTGCACACTGCTGGGGGCAGCAGAGATCAGCACACGCTGCAGATAGTTTACCATCATTATAAGCACAAGGTTAAATATTATACTGTACATTCTGGGGTGAAATGCCAACAGATAGGTAGCAGTCTGCAGGCACATCACATGAAGCACTATACAAGTCCTGGCAGTGGCACAGAGCTCCCGCTCGGAGCCATAGAACATCTGCCGCAGCGGCAGGAGAAGTTTTGGGAAGTGTGACGTGGTGCTGGCCCGGCAGTCGCTATTAATATTGACACACATGATCTCAGCTGGCACGAGCTGCACACAGTGTGAAAACAAACACTGGAAAGCAGCAGGCAGGTGTCAGCCGAGGGGATCGGAAGTCTGGATGGGGGACGGGAAAGTGTGTGTTTGCTCAGCGCCTGTCACTCCATACTGAGGGGAGGCGTGAGGCCACGTGTCCTGATCACAGTAATGGGCACCTGTCCTAACTATGGCATTTGCAGCTCCCCCTGCAGTGCACATCTTCCACTCCACCCCTCTAGTAACACATAAGTCATGGAGGTTAAGGTGTAACTCCACTTCTGTCAACGATTCTGTGTAGGTCAGCCTTTTTGTAAAGTCAGTAAAATTACTTGCACTTTAGCCAGCTGTAATTGTCAACACATGCAGAATTAGGTTTCTGTGCAGCCATGGCAACAGTTGAGTTTGGATTTTGACTGACTTGATTCCAAACTGCATACAAATTGCATGAAATTTGCATCTTATTGATTATTTCTAGCTCAGATCAGGGTAAGATGCACAATACCAATCTGTCAGTCAACAAAACTACAGAAAGGCAGGCTTTATTCCAAAGCTGTAGTGCGGGACACCTCCCGCCTGTCCATCACACTGCTATTTCCTGATGCTGCCAGCAGAGGCATCATAATAAACTCCTCCCTTCTACTCACATGGGAGAATGAGGAGCACAGTCTGTACAAAGGAGGGACCAATTCACCAAGACAACAGTGAAGAACAACCAATTGGAATCCTGTCATTTGAGAGCCAAAACCGGCTGTTTTGCAAATCTGCATCAGTTTGGCTCCAGTTTTTGTGCATTTTCCATAATTAAATCAGAATCTCAGCAAGCTGCTGGCTTTGATTGGCCAAAATCTAAGCTGCATGAAATCTGCATAATATTTGCATGCAAGTTTGCCTTATTAACATCTCATTAACCATCTCTGCTAGAAAGTGTCCACTTAAGGAAGAGTTTAAGACTAGGGATGATCAATGAGATGAACTTTATCTTTGTATTTAAATTTCATGTAAATGAGATGCAGCCTGAAATTGAACCAATCAAAATAACTTCCTGTCAGTTTATATAATATAGGTCCACACTCAAGCTGCATAATATTTACATTGATTTTGAATTCAAGCAGAAATGATTTGCACCTCATTGATATTTAAGACGTCTGTGACTTAGCAATTATAAGTTCAGAAAATTGAAAAGTTATTCATTATAAACGTTATACCTACTAATAGTAGATGACACGGCTCTCCGCGGAGTTCTTCTTTAAGGTTGTTGGTAATATTACAAATCACGGGACATGACAGGTGTGACGCATGGCCAGCCGCCATCTTCATCCGACCTCACGCTGTACCGCCCACTCTTATTTTCCCAGAATGCTGTGCTCAAGTCGAGAGGAGGACACAGGAAATCTGGTTGGAACACAGAAATGACAATTATATAGGATACCTGTATAGTGGCACCTCAATAACATTGCTGACACATAGGCATGATGGGAACTATGACATGTAGTTTGCAGCGGATGATCTGTAGATTGCAGGATTCTGGCTATGGCCCACTAGAGAGCTTTAGAACCGCTAGCGATTGGCGGCGTTTTCAGAAGCGCTAAGCTAATGAAAGTTGACAAAGGTGAGCCCACACCTAGGGAAATTGCAATCACGGCTCCTGCAGCATTTTTGGAGGGTTGCGCTCCAATACAAAAGACACCAACGCTGTGCAAAAGCCATTTTGTAGCGTTTTCACTACCTGAATTAAAAAAAACTATATATTGTGAATCGCAAATCACAATCACTCTGCACACACAAGCACTAAAGTGTTTGCGATTAGCACCCTGTAATGGGCACCCAGCCAGAGAGAGGTAAGTAGTCAACACGTTACTTACCTTTCCCAACAGTACAATAAGGTTTGGCAAGATAACACTGAACAGAAAAACATGCAAGAAACCAAGTGTGTGTGTGTGTGTGTGTGGGGGGGGGGGGGGGGGGGGGTTGGATCCCTGTCTGATATTGAGAAATGATGGAGTATTTTTCTCTAGACAAATGAATGAATCGATATGAAGGGGGGGGGGGGGGGGGGGAGGTATAAAAGGAAAGGTCACTATTAGTGATCCTATAAATGCAACAAAAAGCGCTTGTTCCATCTACTGTACATCTGGGGGCAGCAGATAAACTGCAGTTTTTGGTGACTGGGAAGCAGCCAGTCTAGTTCTCCAATCACAGCACCCTCTATAACACGAAGCATTGTGATTGGACAAATAGTGTGGGCGTAGTTTACTACAACCTATATGAAACTTAGCAGTTGGAGAGGGTGCCGCCCACCTAATCACGTCAGCGGAATTTCCCTATGAGGTTTCCTGCTGGGTCCCCTGAACTAGACTAGCACTGAATTTTCTCATTTTGAAATGACTGCAGACCTGATTATCTGTTAGATGCAAGATTAGAGTTGTATTCCTTTCTCTGTGTCAGATGTGCAGACAGATGAGAGGCGATTTTTACGTTGTTCTCTTGGGCCTCGTTCACATTGCGTTCCGTTTACTTTAGCATTTGTGTTTGTCATTTTTTGGAGGAGTTTCTTTTTTCTCCTCCTGGCGCTCGGGTGGGCGCTGCAGTTTTTGGAAAGCGCTTCAATAAGCGCTTTTTCAGAGCGATTGCGTTTTTTCACTCCCTGACACAAGTCAGGAAGTGAACTCTTTGACCCAGAAAAGAATAAATACAATGTATTTATTCTTAAAAACGTGAACCCAACTGCTGCACAAAGCGATTTTGTGAGCGTTTTGCATTTCTCCTATACCTTCCATTGAGGCGGAATCACCCCAAAAATGGTCCAGGCACCGCTTTGCTGCCCGCACAGCGCACGACCCGCTCTGATATGAACATTCTCATAGACATTCATTGCACAAGCGTTTGGCAGGCGATTTTTAACATCGTCTGTGTGTGAAAAACGGTTGAAAACGCCTCCAGTGTGAACAAACCCTTACTGCTTTTATGTCTGGAAAGTCCCAAAAAGTGGGGATTAGGTGATTTGTCATAGATTCTGCTCAGCGATGGGGCTTTGGGGGTGTTTTCTATTCCAAATCCCCAGCCTGGCGGAGGGGTGAAGTGTTGAAAAGCTGTTTGTAGAGAGGAGATCTGGATAATCCTGTTACTGAGGCTCTGGCTGAGACATATCAGCCCTGTGAAATAACATTGGATTAACAGGGATCTTCTCACTTGAGATAACATTACTGGGCTTGCTAAATATAAAGCCGCATGTCATCGAGAACTGCGAGGGGGAGGGGAGGTATGGGGGGCTCAGCGCTTAGACCACCATCACCACCACATCAGTGTAAACCTTCCTGAGACACAGCTCATGACGCAGGAGAGCAAACTTTCACAGGCTTCAGATGAAAGAAACTATAACAACTTTTCAGTTTAAAGTGGACCTGAACTCTTACACAGGATAGAAGGAAAACAGAGAAATGCACCCTGTGGGCTGGATTCACTAATCTGTGTTTACTCAAATATCACACCTTATGAAAAGATATCACACCTTATGAAAAGATATCACACCTTATGAAAAGATATCACACCTTATCAAAGACCACACCTTATCAAAGATATCACTCCTTATGAAAAGATATCACACCTTATCAAAGATCACACCTTATGAAAAGATTTCACTCCTTATGAAAAGATATCACACCTAATGAAAAGATATCACACCTTATCAAAGACCACACCTTATGAAAAGATATCACACCATATCAAAGTTAACACGCCTTATCAGAGAAGTTTGTAGCGCTCACTATGCTAAAGTCTGCTAATTGGCAATGGCACTCGTCCCTGAGCCCCTGCAGGATCGTAGCACTCGCTATGCTACTCTGATTAGGCGTGTTAACGTTGATAAGGTGTGATAACTTTGATAAGGTGTGATATCTTTTCATAAGGTGTGATATTTGAGTTATCACAGTTTAGTGAATCAAGTCCTCTGTGTATTTAGAGAGTTTTACCTGTCTAATTCCCCCTCATCAGTGAATAAGCACAAGTGTAATTTGATCCCTCAGCTGTATCAGCTGGCTGCCTCAGCAGAGCAGCTAATTTGTAGACACAGGATGTTAACCCTATGTCTGCTTCCATAATAGCAGGAAGTAGACACACTGCAGATATATTGCAGGATTTGTATCCGCTGTAACAAAGGAATGTTTTTCTTAGGTTATTATGCTGTTGCTTATCTTTTAGAGCAGAGAGGAAATTCTAAATTCAGGTCTGCTTTAAAGAGAACCTTGTGGGGGGTCATTGGATCAGGCATTGATTAGAAGTATAGATTATCAATAAGATGCAAATATGGGAACTCCAGCTTGCGTACAAATATAATGCAGACTGAGGCGTAACAACAGCCCCTATGACCACCACTGTTACAGGTGGGACCAGAGGCTATGGGAGTCCACTACTGTATGTAATGCCGAGCATTATACATTACCACCTCCCATTGGTGGGACAGGTCATCATACCCCTTTTCAGTGTACAAGCGCTGTACAGCCAATCGCCATGTGGTTTCCGGCCCGTCACATGACATACAGGGATAAAAGCTGCATGGTGATTGGCTGTTCAGCACTTGAAGAGGAATAAAGAGGACCTGTCCTGACAGCGGAAAAAGGTAAGGTGTAATGCTCTACTGCCCCAGAATGCAACTTTGCATCTTGGAACTGGGCAGGTCAACTGTTCTTCCTGTTGATTATGATTGGACAAATTGCAAGTTGCATAGAATTTGCAACCAAGTCAGAATTATTATTAGTGGTGGATTGACCATTTCTGTTCAACAGTGATGCATTTGTTATTCATGCCTAGTAGATTAAAAAACGACTGCCCTTTGCAAGTTATAAATGTTTCTTCCTGCCAGCTACAAGGACGTTATTTATAAATGGTTTTGCCACTTTCTCGAATTAAAAAAAAAAAAAATAATCCTCATCAATTTCATCAATTCATCTCTATAATTATTCAAGTAAAATCAAGCTGCATTATACAGGCAAATTCTCTGGTATGCAACCTGAAATCCTCCATTTGCTTCAGTGGAAAAGCTGATGCACATGGTTGTCAGCTGTTGCTGAAATGGGAGTGACTCTGCATATGCAGAACCGGCATCCCTCTTCCTAGTGGAACGAATGCCCCATTGCGGGTGAGAAGAGAGAAATACCATTACTTCCTGCTTTCTGAATTCGTACAGACTGGATATAGAAGTATTCAGATTCCTTACCTTGAGTTATGAGCCCAGATCATTTTTAAGCTCCCATACAGAGTAATGATGACCTACTGAACCTCTCTTCTCTGCCACACAGGAGTTTTATATCCTTTAATCAGTTATGAGAGAAGCTGTGATTTATAGCCCTGGATCATTAACCTTAAAAAGAAAAAAAAAGAAAAAAAGAAAAAAGTGAAAGCAGAATAGTTTTCAGTTCAAAATCATTCACAGCTATGGAAGCGTAAGATTTATAAATAAAAGGGGTACACACAGTAGTATTGTTGAGAGACTGATCCAACAAAGCTGGCTGCCTCTGCAAGAAGCACTACAGATCCCAGCATCCTCTGCCAGCGGCGACACACAACATGCCAGGGCTTGTAGTCACTCAGGAGTAGACAGTCTTTTGTATGCTAATGATTCCAACTTGTATGCACATTTATTGCAGATTTTACTTGCAAATCAAAATCATCACGAAATGCATTTGGTTGGACTAACTGCAAGGAATTTGCATTCTATTTGCATGCAAGCTAGAATGATTAACAACTCATTGGCAGTCTCTATGTGGAAGCTGAATGTAACCTCTTTGAAGGGAAAACTCTCATGGCCATTGACTGAGGAACACTCACAGGTCAGCAGGTAAATATGCTAGATGATCTGCACTACATGTACCAGCAGAAGTCTCCACCTCCAAACTCCGCCCCCACTCACTGACGGCCAATCAACATTCACCTACCTTATCCCACCTCCTCCATTCCATTGTAAGTGTCTCAGGGGATGAATGGAGATACTACCAGTAGAAGTCTCCTCCCCCAAACTCCACTCGCTACCGACCAATCAACCTTCACCTGCCTCATCCCGCCTCTTCCATTCCCCCAAACTCCACCTACCACTCACTGTGCTGACCAATCAACCTTAACCTGCCTCATTTAACCCCTTCCATTGTAGATGTCCCAGAGGTAAATGGAGAACCTACCAACAAAAAGGCTCCTCCTCAAAACTCCACCCACCACTTGCTGCAGACCAATCAACATTCACCTGCCTCATCCAACCCCATTCCATTCCAATGTAGCTGCCCCAGAGACAATAATATATAAGGCGATAGGATTTCCCTGCTGAGGGGGGAGGGGTCCTCTGACGATGCATTTTTGTTTTTTATTTTGTGTTTTTCATACTAATATATTGTGTTTATTATATATGAATATATTTAATGACACGTGGAAAAATAAAAAAAAGGTGTGGATTTTCTTTGGTCGTATTGCGTAGGGGGCACCTTTGTAACGGAAGCACCCAAAAACTAGCACTAAATCAGAGACTCGTTCAATAAACTTTGTTTTAACTCAGAACTGCTCTTGTCTCCTTTATTTCACGCAACTCAAACACTCGTCCTTCTATACAGCGGCCTCTGCTCACAGATACAGGTCAGTGCTGCTCTCCACGTGGCTGGGCTGGCACCACATGAGTTGTTATTGCTCACCCTTGGTTGTATTATCTCCTGAAATGCTGATGCCCAGGTTGCTGTATGACTGCCCTCTCCCAACACCCCATCTGATGCCTGTTTCTGCCCTCGCTACTTCAAAACAGATCAGATTAGAGGGAAGCACCGTCAGCTTCACCTCTGGGTGTTAAAGACAGATTCAAATGTCAAATCAGTGGCAAATGGGTGCCGCCACATGGCCTCCCAATTGATTTAAAGCCGACATTGGTCGAAAAGATCTATCGGGAATGGTGGAAAATTTCGGTTATAAGGGCTCGGTTGGGTGTGGGGTGGCAACGGTGTTCAATATTGTGATGACTAAAAAAGGCCTGGAGTCAGCCAGATGTGTCAGTGTCCAGCATCACAGCAAACGCCTGTACCATGTTACACAGGTGAATGTGGCCACGTGCTACATGTGCTTGTGGCCCGATTGGCACTTGATGTAATGCTGGACACCAGATAAGGACAGGATTTGCCCCGGTGCAGAGGCAAGCCTCTAGCACTGGGCACAGGGGGACACCTATGCCCATCAGGGCAATTTCTGATAGATTTCATGCTGAACTATTGACAGTCTGCAGTGTGTGGGCATGCAATAGATCCCTCTCTGATCAGATTCGATGAGAGCGGGATCTCTCTAATGGTCGATCTGGCCATACATTAAGTCATGTATTAGCACCTTTACTTCTTGTCTGAACAACTTTCTCTTATCTGCTGTGCCAGGGATAAATCCTTTTGTTTTGATCGATATAATAGTACATTGCATGAATAAATAATACACAATGGGCCCGATTTATCAAAGCATTACCGACAGTTTTTTCTTCTTAATCTGTTTTAACCAGCAGGGAGAACAGTTCTGCATAATAAGAACCTTCTTAAATCCTAGGTAATAGTGGCAATTTAGCATGAATTTCTAGAGCTGCACTACAGTTAAGAAAAATGCAAATTCATCCCTAAACTGGCGCAGATTAAGAATTGCTTGATAGCAGTTCTACAGATGTAGAACTGCAGGCTAGACAGGATTGCAGAGTGCAGGCTACACATGATTTGTGATGTGCTCCTCCCCTCCTCTTCAGAGCCTGCTGCTATCAATACAGCAGATGTATTGGTTACCTCAACAGCTATTCCCCTCATACATTGCACTGTCTGAGAGACTCCTCCTAGCTCCTCCTATTTTACAACAGTTTTAGAAGGACTCTGCACTATCTAATGATTTCTTAAGATGTCTGAGACAGTTCTGAATGGATTTCTAAAAACCTACCAATATTTTGTCTCAGACACTCTTGATAAATCTGGCCCAGTGTTTTGTGCATTGCACAGTTGCCATTGTTATATGGAAAGCTCCTGACTGGCAACATCCAAGAGCTCCTTATTGCTGGCAGGGTGGGTGTTCCCTCCCACCATCACACAGTAGATCACCTTACCCATCCCTACTCCTCCCACAGAGATTAATTCTATGTGACCAAACACTGCAACTACAGTTTTCCATTTCCTTTCAGCTCAGTATGTAATGACGCAATTAAAGAGCAAATTCAGTGTAAATTTTACATTCTACAGCTCCTCTTCTAAAATGAAGTTATAAGTCATTACATTCTCTGCCGTGGTCAGGAGTGTTTGTCACCACCACACAAGTGTTTTATGTGCTTTTATCAGTTATGTGAGAGGCTGTGATTTATAGCCCTGGATCATTAACCTTAAAGTTAACCTGTAAAAACAAAAGTCTCCCTTTAGGGGGTTTTCACCTAGGGAGGGTGAAGCATCTGGATCCTAAAGAGGCTTCCCCCGTTCTCCATCCTCTCGATCCTGCGCTGGGACCCCCGAAGTGTGGCCTTCCTGTGCCTTGCGCACTAGCTGTGTCCCATTCAGGCTCCAGCGGAAATAGTCAAGCCCAGTGTGGTCTGTGTTACTGCGCAGGTGGCTTGCGTCTGCCCAGTGGTGCCGACCCGATTCAGCCCAGCTTTTTCAGAAGAATGCCGAGCGGAACGGAGCTAGTGTGCAAGGCACCGACAAGCAGGAGTTATGTATAAATGACCAAGGTTTCAATTCACTAAGATTATCTCCTGTCTTTAATAACGTTTCTAGAGTTATCACCATGGTGATGAGGCATGTCGCATTCAGGAAACATTTTACCTCAGGCTAACTTCTGTCTGAAACATCACTGCATTCCAGCGGTTTTGGAGGTGTGTTTAGCTTCTAAGGGCAACAAGGGTTAATTTACATGTATTCAGCAGCGATGCCCTGGGAGACATCTCAAGCTCACTCCAACCTGAATAATCGCAAATTATTTCTGTTTTAAGAAAGCAAACTTTTGTTATCTTTAGTATTTTAGTAAGGGGGCTTTTAGGACCATTGTAGCCCCTCACACACTCTAATGAGATCTGGGTCACCATGAGCTTGCTGGTTAGTCTGTACCTCTCGGTGCCCTACTCCATAGAGCCAAATTAATCCATGCCATGTGCTGATGAGGATTAAACAATCTGAAACAGTCTGTATGCATGTTGGATTATTAAGTATAAATTAACAAGCTGACACATCATTGCATTCCAGCGGTTCTGGAGGTGTGTTTAGCTTCTAAGGGCAACAATGGTTAATTTGCATATATTCAGCAGTGATGCTCTGGGAGACATCTCAAGCTCACTCCAACCTGAATTATCGCAAAATCTTTCTGTTTTAAGAAAGCAAACTTTTGTTATTCTTCTGTCTTTAAGTTAACTCTTCAATCCTTAAAATAACTCCAGAATTCTAAAGTTAAAGACAGGCTGTTAGTTAACTGCGTGTGAAAATAACTACAGAGGAGGTAACTTAACTACAGAGGAGGTAACCTAACTACCGAGGAGGTAACCTAACTACAGAGGAGGTAACTTAAGGAATGAAGAGATAAGATAACTCTCACTGTGTGGTGGTAAGTTTTCTCTTGCCTTATTATCTCCAGCATGATCTTAGTGAATTGAGGCCTAAATCATTTATACATAATTAACATAAAAATTAAGCACTTTTTTATTACATTATTTTCACTGCAGTTCCTCTTTAACCTCCTTAGCGGTATGGACGACTTAATACGTCCATTACCGCCGGAGGTCGCCGCTCAGGCCCCGCTGGGCCGATTTGAATATTTTTTTTTTAAAACACGCAGCAAGCACATTGCTTGCTGCGTGTCTCACCTGATCGCCGCCGCCGCCCGCTGCGATGCAGGGCCCCCGCAGGCGAGACCCCGTGCGCTGTCTGGCCAATCAGTGCCAGGAAGCGCTGAGGGGTGGATCGAGTCTCCCTGTGACGTCACGACGTGCGTCGCCATGACGACGGGGGAAGCCCTAAAGGAAATCCCGTTTCAGAACGGGATTTCCTTATGGCTTACAGTGCCGGCGGCGATCGGAGGGGTGGGAGGGATGCGGAAGGGAGGGGGGCATCATGTAGCTAGCGCTAGGCTAGCTACATGATTGAAAAAATAAATAAATTAAAAAATAGCGCTGCCCCCTGGCGATCTTTAATAGAACGCCAGGGAGGTTAAGGGCCCATTTCCACGTGTGCCGAGTTCAGCAGGAATCTGCAGAGTTTCCCCTCAGGTGAGAGGGGCAGGGAAATGGTGCATATCTCTTGAATGGCCGGCTGTTCATAATGCACTTTGGTGCCAATCTGAATGACGTGCTGCAGATTTCTGCAACAAGCAGCCAATCCCCATAGCCGTCCCTGGCATGGCTTAGCGATTCAGGCTGCGGCTATGCAGCAGAATGAGAGACACAGCCAAATTGGTAATGGCTGGCTGAAGGCAGGGATGTTCTTGGTAGGGCTGGTTCGGATCATACACACCCATGGAAGGGTAACCCGCCACCTGAGGTAGCCTCTGAATTACAGAAAAAGTTGTGTATCACGATTATGGATGGTCAACAACATGCTACTCATTTCAAATGTATGCAGTTTGAAAATAAACCCATTTTCTGTCAGTTTTCAAGCTGGCGGGAATTTGTATCCACTCACAATGAGCCACATCTCACCGACCAGCTCAACCGCGGATATCGGTCATAACAATCCTATATGATAAAACCCGAGTCCCTGCGCTTGTGCCAGTGCGCATGTGCAGACTTGGGACAGCAGGATGATGGGTGCAGGGGGTGGGCAGCTGTATACACACGTTGGGCGAGCGCAGCCGTACGCATCGGGGAGCGTGGCGGTTTTGTATGGGTATAATGGGAGAAGGGGGTGAGGGGGGTCTCAGTCGTATAATGGGTGGGCTTATTTCTAGTCCTATATAATCAGCTCGGGGGCTGGGTTGGAGGAAGAAGACCACGGCGGGTAATTATAACTTACTGTTAATAGGGGATCCATAGAAGGTAAAATTTAGAATGGGCTCTTTATTGGAGATGGTCAATGATATGAGAATAGTTGTAACTTGCATGTAAATGTCATGCAAACTGTATGCAGTCAGATGATTTACTTACCACAATTTGAGTGAAATTTGCATGCAAGCCGCAATCATTTGCATTTCATCGAAACCTGCAAACACCTCTCATGGCCCTGCCCGATTTCTGATCACCTCAGCTGACTATACAGAGTAAAGGTGGCCACACATGATGCAATGAAATCATCCTATTTTTATGGCAATTCGATAAAAACTTTAAAAAAAAAATTTCATTTGAAAAATCTGATTGAATTCCCAATTTTTTTTTTTTATTTTTTTTTGGCTATACAAGTCGATTGTTAGTGGTGGATTTTTCTGACCAATTTTTATGAAAATTGAATAGTGGAGGGTAGATTGTCAATTTTTCAATATATAGACAATCATTTTTCTTTATTTCCTTTTTTATAATTGGGCAAGAATTGAACACGGGTGTTATACATTGGCCAGATTTTTCAAATGTTACAATCAATTAAAACAATTGATTTCTACTCTTGAACTGAAAATAAATTTAAAAAAAATTGTATGTTGTGTGGCTACCTTAAGTTTCCCGTAAAGCAGACCGCGTGATCGCCCGAAACGATCTCAAATGATCATTTTCAATGACAAAGGCCTCGATTCATCAAGACTTATCTAATCAATTACCGACAGCTCGGTAAAATACCGAACTCGATAAGTTGATTTCAGGATTCATCAAATTTATCTACAGCTGTTAGCGAGCATTCGGTAATGATGCGATAAAACGGAAGAAAGTGCAATTCATGAACATGAAAGTGGGCGTGGTTTAGAGCTACATTTAGGATTAGTTATCTCCTTCACTGCTCTGTCGTTATTCCTGTCAGATCATTGCTGACAGAGAAGATGGAGCTATTTGAAGTGTTTATGTATCAGCTGAGAGTGATTCAAAGGCGCAGAAGGGCAAGAATAAGGTCTAGAAACATATCAATTTGCAAGAGAATGGATTTATTTGCTATACCAGGACATCTGCATTCCTCTTGAATCATCTTGTAAGAGAACACAGGCAGTGCCAGGGATAACTATATTGCTAGCTGCACTACATTTGTTCAGAAAAGGCTCCTATCAAATTGTGGGATTGTCCCAAGCCACTTCCAGAATCCTGGTCCAGGTGTTAAGCCCTATTCAGAATGTTGCTACGTGGTGTTCAAAGGACTTCTTTTGTACCCACAATTCCATGGGAATCTTATGGCCTTGTGTTAAATTACCGCTGTAAAATGGAAATATCGACACGTTACCGAATGGTATCGAATTCACACCGAATGCGGAAAAACCTTGATGAATACAACTAGAAATCGATAAACTTTGAATTCGGTAATTTAACGAACTGGAAAAAGCTATCGCAAAGACAATGATGAATCGAGGCCAAAGTCTGTACACAGCTTCACTAAGGCCAGAAACCTACTAGGAGTGATTTTCTGAGAACTTTGTGATTTGAAAAGCTCTTGCTAATGTAATGCTATGGGGGTGATCCCACTTGAGCGATGAGATTTTATAAAAATCCCCCCATAGCATTGCTTTAGCAAGAGCTTTTTCAAATCACTAGCGATTAGAAATCGCTCCTAGTGGGTTTCTGGCCTCAGACTGGGAAACACAAGTCACCCAATAAATCCAAAACTAAAATAGAAAATGTTTGGTTATATATTCAGCTGAATTTAACTGAACTGAAAGTGAGAATTGCTGAGAGGTTAGTAAATGAATGGTTGTGGCACTCAGAACACCCATATACTGCCCTGCGTATGATACAAAAGAAGAGATGGCTGTGGTCAGTCAACCAATATGTGAGCAACCACCCAAAAAACTTTATTTGACAGCAGTTGATATTTAAAGCGGAACTGTAAAGTGTTTTTAAACACATTGTTTCACTTACCTGGGGCTTCCCCAAGCCCCCAGCACCGGCCACGCGTATCCTTTCTTCGCGTCCCCTGCTATTGCAGAGGGGAACGCGATGAAAAGATACGCTTGGCAGGGCTGCGCTGGCGTCGACTTAGAAGTCAACGGCACGGCGGCGGGAGAATGGAGGTTCGGGCAGGACCGGAGCGGGACAGGACGGCTGCTGGGGGCGTGGGGAAGCCCCAGGTAAGTGAAACAATGTGTTTAAAAAAACGTTACTATCCTGCTTTAACAAAACAACAGAAGGGAGAGGGATATGGAGGCTGACAGATTAATTTCTTTTTGAGCAATACCAGTTGCCTTGCTGCCCTGCTGATCCTGTGCCTCCAATGCTTTTAGGCCAGGTTCACATTAGCGTTTTTTTCCGGAACGTAACCGGAACGTATACTGTACAACTGAACGGATGTGAATGGATTCAATGTTAACCTATGGATCCATTCACATGCGTCCGTTGGTATGGATACGTTCCGTACGTTCCAGTCCCCGGACCTAAAAATTGCTGCAGGCCCTAATTTTCCAGACCGTTCTGCCTAGCGGAACAGATCCGGACAAAAATGCATCAGTATTGGGGCAACGGAAAACGGAACGTTTCTTCACACTAGTGAAGAAACGGACCGTTCCACGGGGGATGGGGACATGTGCCGACGCAAATCTAGCGATGGGAGGGTGAGGGGAGGGTGCAGCAGGCGGGTGGGTGAGGGAGGGTTCATACATACCTAATCTTCCATAGCAGCCGGCAGTAGAGGCTTCCGTCTTCTTCCGCGTCATGTGACTACATGATGCATCATGTGACTAGTCACATGACGTGCTGTGTAGTCACAGCGGAAGAAGAGGAAGCCTCTACCGTCGGCTGCTACGGAAGATTAGGTATATATTTGCTGAGTGAAAACGGATCCGATCAATCATTGCTCAGATCCGTTTTCATATGTGAACCGGGCCACGGACTGAGCCATCCGGATCCGGTGAAGCGGAGGCCGGATCTGCTCACCGGATCCTTTTGGCTCATTTAGCAGATGTGAACTGGGCCTTAGCCATAGACCCTGAACAAGCATGCAGGAGATAAGCCGTTTGTCATTGTCAGATATGACATACCATAAATATGGCAGCCTTCATATTCTTCTCACTTCAGTTGTCCTTTAACCTCCCTAGCGGTATGGACAGAAATGTCCGTCCATAAAAACATGCTGTGAACAGTATAAACATGCATACACATCAATACTCTCCTGCACTGTATACTAGACCCTTGCTTGACACATTTTGGCAAGTTACAGGAAAAAAAAAGTTTTAAAAATAAAATTTTATCACTGTTTGCACAGAAATCCTGGGAATATTGAACGTCATGAAGGTTAAAGGACACCTGAAGGGAAAGGGATATGGAGAGTGCCATATTTCAGTTTAAGGGAACCTAAAGTGAGGATTCCATATTTAATTCTTTTTAAGCAATACCAGTTGCCTGGCAGTGCTGCTGAACTCTTTTGGCAGCAGTAGTGTCTAATTCACACACACCTGAAACAAGCATGCAGCTAATGCTGTCACACATCAGTCAGAGCACCAGATCGGCATGTTTGTTCAGAGTCTATGGCTAAAAGTATAAACCTCTAGGCAACCGCGTCACGCTGACTGGTGTAAAGTCCATGGGGCGGAGTTTGCAGGGGATAGCGCTCGCCGATGCATGCGCATCCCCGCTGCAATGACGAAGCTCCGCCCCACCATCAGCCTCCCAGCCGCTAGGAGACCGTTAGATGGCTAAACCACCATCTATTTACTTAGTACAGTGCTGCGATCTACAGCAGCACTGTACAGCACTAGGGACAGCCATGTGACACAGCTGTCCCCCTGGGGGAGACAGGAGTGATCGGCTGTCATAGGCTGATGCCTATGACAGCTGATCACGGTGATTGGTTGGTGGGGGGAGGGAGGGGTAAAAAAATAAATAAAATCACTTGGCCTTAAAGCTGCAGTGGCCCAATTTGAGAAAAATGGCCTGGTCTTTAGGTGGTTTAACACTGCGGTCCTCAAGTGGTTAAATGCAGAGAATCAGCAGGCCAGTCAGGCCATATGAATTGTTTAGAAGGAAATAAATATGGCAACCTCTATATGGCTCTCGCTTTAGATTCCCTTTAAACAATACCAGTTGCCTGGCAGTCCTGCATATCTATTTAGATGCAATATTGTCTGAAAAGCACCAGAAACAAGCATGTGGCTTATCCCAGATTTCTGTCAGAAACATCTGACTTGCATGCTTGTTCAGGGTCTATGGATGAATGTATTAGAGGCAGAGGATCAGCAGGACTGTCAGGCAACTGGTATTGCTTAAAGGACCCGTCATGAAATCTTAAAATTTAAAATATATGGAAACGTATACAATTAAGAAGTACATTTCTTCTAGAGTAAAATGAGTCATAAATTACTTTTCTCCTATGTTGCTGTCACAGTAAGAAGTAGAAATCTGACAGAACTGACAGGTTTTGGACTAGCCAATCTCCTCATGGGGGGTTCACAGGGATTTCTTTATTTTCAAAATGCACTTAGTGAATGGCAGTCCAACTGCCAAAAAAAGTGTACAGCGAGCGGTGAAGATGGTCAGCATCATTGTATAAATCTTTTTCAGGAAATGTCTTTTTAAAGAATAAAGGCCATGCTGAGAATCTCCCATGAAAAGATGAACTAGCCCAAAATCTGTCGGTAATGTCAGATTTCTTCTACCTACTTTAACCCTTTCTGGACCAGCACCCTCTGCCCCCTTAAAGAGACTCCGTAACAAAAATTGCATCCTGTTTTTTATCATCCTACAAGTTCCAAAAGCTATTCTAATGTGTTCTGGCTTACTGCAACACTTTCTGCTATCACAGTCTCGGTAATAAATCAACTTATCTCTCTCTTGTCAGACTTGTCAGCCTGTGTCTGGAAGGCTGCCAAGTTCTTCAGTGTTGTGGTTCTGCTATGAACTCCGCCTTCCAGGCCCCTCTATGCACACTGCCTGTGTGTTATTTAGGATTAGAGCAGCTTCTCTCTTCTCTCTTATCTTTTACAAGCTGGATAAATGTCCTCTGAGCTGGCTGGGCTTTCACATAGTGAGGAATTACAGACAAGGGCAAAGCTGTTTGCAGGAAGAAAAGAGCAGCCTGAAACTTCAGTGCATGAGAGATGCAGGGGGAAAGAAACACACAAATGATCTCTTGAGATTCAAAAGGAAGGCTGTATACAGCCTGCTTGTGTATGGATGTATTTTCTATGTGTGGACATACTGTACATCAACCTACTTCCTGTTTTGGTGGCCATTTTGTTTGTTTATAAACAAACTTTTTAAAACTGTTTTTAACCACTTTTAATGCGGCGGGGAGCAGCGAAATTGTGACAGAGGGGAATAGGAGATGTCCCCTAACGCACTGGTATGTTTACTTTTGTGTGATTTTAACAATACAGATTCTCTTTAAGGACCAGAGGGTGCTGGTCCAGCAAACCGCCGCTTCCCGACGAATCGCCGCAAGTTACCGTCGCTCCCGCCGGACACACCGCTCTGTCCCCGCCGCAGGCTGCTCTCTCTGCCGTCGGTATGACGGCAGAGCGCTGTGCGCCGGTCAGGAGCCGCTTTCATTGGCTCTTGATCCTGTCACTCCATGTAAGCCAATGGGAACAGCTTACAGTAATGACAGGGCCAGGAGCCAATGGGAACGGCTCCTGCCCAGCGCACAGTGCTCTGCCGTCATAGAGGCGGCAGGGCAGCTGATTGCAGCGGGGGCAGAGCGGACCGAGCGACACGGACAGGCTGGGGCGCGCGGTCAATGGGACGTAGACTTTACGTCCGGTCAGAACCGCAGCGCCCTCTGCCCGACGTAGATTCATACTCGCTCGGTCCGAAAGTAGTTAAGTGACAGCAACATAGGAGAAAAGATATTTATGGCTCATTTTACTCTGGAAGAAACATATTTCTTATTTGTATATGTTTACATGTATTCCAAATTTTAAGATTTACGTGAAAGAGGTCCTTTAACTGCTTGCAGACCGCGTCACGCCGATGGGCATGGCCGCGGCGGCAGCCCTAGGACCGACTAACGCCAATCGGCATAAAGACCTGGGGCTTCAGTTTGCAGGAGATTGCGCGAGGGCTGCGCGCGCATCTCCTGCTTGGTAGGCGGATCGGAAACGCAGCTCGGAGACTGTTCCATGCACAGCGCTGCTATCTACAGCAGCGCTGTACTGGGGACAACCATGTGACACGGCAGTCCCCTCCTGAGTCTCGACGGTGATCAGCTGAAGCCTGATCATGGGGATTGGCTGGCGGGGGAAGGAGGGAGGGAGGGGGGTGTACATAAATAATAAAAAAAGGACACATTTTTATTATAAAATAAAGGGAAAAATATTTACACACAAAAAAAACATTGGGGGAGCGACCCCACCAGCAGAGAGCTCTGTTGGTGGGAAGAAAAGGGGGGGGGGTGAAATCACTTGTGTGCTGTGTTGTGCAGCCCTGCAGCGAGCCCTTAAAGCTGCAGTGGACCATCTTACAAAAAATGGCTTGGTCTTTAGGGGGGTAAAGTCAGTGGTCCTGAAGAGGTTAAATTTTAAGGTTTCCGTGACTATATTACATATATATGGCAGCCTCTATATCCCCCTCACTTTACTAACAGTTCCTGATGCAGTGATGACAGTGTTACTTGTGTGCTGGACTCAGAAGAGAGAGACAATGCAGGAGATGTCACATTCTCATGCTCCTCTAATAATTCTCCAGATAAAGCAAGGCAGACACCATGGCTCTGACAACTACAGCACCAGGCTTTGAGTCAGAAAAAAACAAAAAAAAATATATCGTATAATCAAATAAAAAGTTATTTCTGATTTAATTTATATTAGTGCACTCTCTCCTGCTCATAAACATAACAGGAGGAGGCATGGCAGCTCAGGACACTGATAGGTGCAGGCTGGAAGGAGGAGGCATAGCAGCACAGGACACTGATAGGTGCAGGCTGGAAGGAGGAGGCATGGCAGCACCGGACACTAATAGGTGCAGGCTGGAGGGAGGAGGCATGGCAGCACAGGGCACTGATAGGTGCAGGCTGGAAGGAGAAGGCATGGCAGCACAGGGACACTGATAGGTGCAGGCTGGAAGGAGGAGGCATGGCAGCTCAGGACACTGATAGGTGCAGGATGGAGGGAGGAGGCATGGCAGCTCAGGACACTGATAGGTACAGGATGGAGGGAGGAAGCATGGCAGCACAGGACACTGATAGGTGCAGGCTGGAAGGAGGAGACATGGCAGCACAGGACACTGATAGGTGCAGGCTGGAAGGAGGAGGCATGGCAGCACAGGACACTGATAGGTGCAGGATGGAAGGAGGAAGCATGGCAGCACAGGGTACTGATAGGTGCAGGCTGGAAGGAGGAGGCATGGCAGTACAGGACACTGATAGGTGCAGGCTGGAAGGAGGAGGCATGGCAGCACAGGACACTGATAGGTGCAGGCTGGAAGAAGGAGACATGGCAGCACAGGACACTGATAGGTGCAGGCTGGAAGGAGGAGACATGGCAGCACAGGACACTGATAGGTGAAGGCTGGAAGGAGGAGGCATGGCAGCACAGGGCACTGATAGGTGCAGGCTGGGAGGAGGAGGCATGGCAGTACAGGACACTGATAGGTGCAGGCTGGAAGGAGGAGGCATGGCAGCACAGGACACTGATAGGTGCAGGCTGGGAGGAGGAGGCATGGCAGCACAGGTCACTGATAGGTGCAGGCTGGAAGAAGGAGACATGGCAGCACAGGACACTGATAGGTGCAGGCTGGGAGGAGGAAGCATGGCAGCACAGGACACTGATAGGTGCAGGCTGGAAGGAGGAGACATGACAGCACAGGACACTGATAGGTGCAGGCTGGAAGGAGGAGGCATGGTAGCACAGGACACTGATAGGTGCAGGCTGGAAGAAGGAGACATGGCAGCACAGGACACTGATAGGTGCAGGCTGGAAGGAGGAGGCATGGTAGCACAGGACACTGATAGGTGCAGGCTGGGAGGAGGAGGCATAGCAGTACAGGACACTGATAGGTGCAGGCTGGAAGGAGGAGGCATGACAGCACAGGACACTGATAGGTGCAGGCTGGAAGGAGGAGGCATGGCAGCACAGGACACTGATAGGTTCATGCTGCAAGGAGGAGGCATGGCAGCACAGGACACGGATAGGTGCAGGCTGGAAGGAGGAGGCATAGCAGTACAGGACACTGATAGGTGCAGGCTGGAAGAAGGAGACATGGCAGCACAGGACACTGATAGGTGCAGGCCAGAGGAAGGAGGCATGACAGCACAGGGCACTGATAGATGCAGGCCGGAGGCAGAGACATGGTAGCACAGGGCACTGATAGGTGCAGGATGGGAAGGAGGAGGCATGGCAGCACAGGACACTGATAGGTGCAGGCTGGGAGGAGGAGGCATAGCAGTACAGGACACTGATAGGTGCAGGCCAGAGGAAGGAGGCATGACAGCACAGGGCACTGATAGATGCAGGCCGGAGGCAGAGACATGGTAGCACAGGGCACTGATAGGTGCAGGCTGGAAGGAGGAGGCATAGCAGCACAGGACACTGATATGTGAAGGCTGGAGGAAGGAGGCATGGCAGCACAGGGCACTGATAGGTGCAGGCTGGAAGGAGGAGGCATGGCAGCACAGGACACGGATAGGTGCAGGCTGGAAGGAGGAGGCATAGCAGTACAGGACACTGATAGGTGCAGGCTGGAAGAAGGAGACATGGCAGCACAGGACACTGATAGGTGCAGGCTGGGAGGAGGAGGCATGGCAGCACAGGTCACTGATAGGTGCAGGCTGGAAGAAGGAGACATGGCAGCACAGGACACTGATAGGTGCAGGCTGGAAGGAGGAGGCATGGCAGCACAGGACACTGATAGGTGCAGGCTGGAAGGAGGAGGCATGGCAGCACAGGTCACTGATAGGTGCAGGCTGGAGGAAGGAGGCATGGCAGCTGTATATAAGATGGAGCTGTGTATCTACCAAGACACAATAGGAGGGAGAGCTCTGCCCATATCAGATTACAATTTAAGGGAATAACGGGAGGACGTGTATCTGCCAAGATACAATAGGAGAGAGAGAACACTCTCAGAACAAATGAGGATCAAAGTTTTAGGACATAATGAAAACAATTTCTAATAACAGCCCATTAGATCTCAGCCCAGCCACACACTGTAACCGTTCTCCTTTTATGACACGTATTTCTCCAGATTTTTGGCCTCCGTCTCATTCCCTCGTAGATCTGTCAGTTTACAGAATCATTGGCTTTTCATGTGCGCTATGAAGATGCTGCCAGAGCCCCCTCTTATCGTGTACAGCACATCTACAGAGCAGACAAAAGTGTTGAGGTTTAATTAAATTTTTACGGCGCCAATATAAGCATCGTTTGGCTGCGGCGGCCCTTGTCGTGGCCGAGATATACACCGCGCTCTCGTAAAAAGCGCGTTCTGTGAAAGGCGGCCTCAAAATACCGCTGTACATTTCAACATTACATTCATTTGCTTCAGCCGAGAACCCAATTGCAGCCTTTTTGTTTTGCTAATCCGTGCCAGCTTTAATTAAGGAGGACGACACTTCAGGACTCTTAAAACCGAGCCCCATTGTGTGTGGGAACATTACGGCGAATTAATCGCCTTCTCGCAGCTCCGCTCTTTCCGTCCACGCAGGCGAGTGAGAAGCCATCTTAGAAACATTCCTGATTAATTGGTAATAAAATCACGCCTGAAGCACAGACCCATTACGATGATTCATATACTAAATACTGTAATAAAAATAAAACACTGGGACAGCTTTCAGAGGAACACACCTCCCCGTCCTCTGATGAAGTGTTTTTACGACCACGAAATGCGTCAGGCGGTTCTCCTGGGAAACGGAGGCAGCCAATCATGTTTTGAATACTGCTGGGAACAGATTCCTAGAACGTGGCTTCCCAGAATATTATGAGGAGATTAAATTCTCACGAGAACAGTTGGAGAACCTCACCTCCTCTTGGAAATCAGAATGTCCTCATTTCATTATTTGGTTTGTGGTGGGTGGGCAGGGATTTGTTACGTGTTTTATACACAACATATAAAAGTCACGTTTCATGAACTTGGGCGATTGTCTTGAAGGACACTGGAAGAGAGAGGGATATGGAAGCTACCATGTAATTAGGCACCGGAAAATTTAGGTGCGGGTTAAAACTGAAAAATGGCTCACCCTGCTCCTGCAAAAGTGGTCCTCCAGTCCCCTCTGTGTGGTCTTCCTGTGTGTGTCCCTGTGTACTCTCCAGCCCCCCGTACTGTCTTCCAGTCCTCCTGTGTCCCTTCCAGTCGCCCCCATGTCTTTTCTTGTTCTGTTATGCGTGTCCCGGTTTCCCCTCCAGCCCCCCATGTGCGGTCCTCCTGCCCCCCAATGTCTCTGTTCATCCTGCATATTTAGTGACAGAGTGGCTTTCCTCCCTAGCGATTCCTGCGGTGACCTGCAGACATCTCCTCTTCCACCTGACTTCCCCTAGTGAAGGCTTCTTTTGATCGAACATTAACAGAAGCCTTCATTAGGGGAAGCTGCGTCATCAACAGAAATCTTCACTAGGGGAAGCTGCATCATCAACAGAAGCCTTCACTAGGGGAAGCTGCATCATCAACAGAAGCCTTCACTAGTGGAAGCTCCGTCATCAACAGAAGCCACCACTAGGGGAAGCTGCGTCATCAACAGAAGCCTTCACTAGGGGAAGCTGCGTCATCAACAGAAGCCTTCACTAGGGGAAGCTGCGTCATCAACAAAAGCCTTCACTAGGGGAAGGTGCGTCATCAATAGAAGCCTTCACTAGGGGAAGCTGCGTCATCAACAGAAGCCTTCACTAGGGGAAGCTGTGTCATCAACAGAAGCCTTCACTAGGGGAAGCTGCGTCATCAACAGAAGCCTTCACTAGGGTAAGCTGTGTCATCAACAGAAGCCACCACTAGGGAAGCTGCGTCATCAACAGAAGCCTTCACTAGGGGAAGCTGCGTCATCAACAGAAGCCTTCATTAGGGGAAGCTGCATCATCAACAGAAGACTTCACTAGTGCAAGCTGCGTCATCAACAGAGCCACCACTTGGGAAGCTGTGTCATCAACAGAAGCCACCCCTAGGGAAGCTGCATCATCAACAGAAGCCTTCACTCGGGGAAGCTGCGTCATCAACAGAAATCTTCACTAGGGGAAGCTGCGTCATCAACAGAAGCCTTCATTAGGGGAAGCTGCATCATCAACAGAAGCCTTCACTAGGGGAAGCTGCGTCCTCAACAGAAGCCACCACTAGGGGAAGCTGCGTCATCAACAGAAACCTTCACTAGGGGAAGCTGCGTCATCAACAGAGCCACCACTTGAGAAGCTGTGTCATCAACAGAAGCCACCACTAGGGAAGCTGCGTCATCAACAGAAGCCACCACTAGGGAAGCTGCGTCATCAACAGAAGCCACCACTTGGGAAGCTGCGTCATCAACAGAAGCCTTCATTAGGGGAAGCTGCGTCATCAACAGAAGCCTTCACTAGGGGAAGCTGCGTCATCAACAGAGCAACCACTAGGGAAAGCTGCATCATCAACAGAAGCCTTCACTAGGGTAAGCTGTGTCATCAACAGAAGCCACCACTAGGGAAGCTGCGTCATCAACAGAAGCCACCACTAGGGAAGCTGCGTCATCAACAGAAGCCTTCACTAGGGGAAGCTGCGTCATCAACAGAAGCCTTCACTAGGGGAAGCTGCGTCATCAACAGAAGCCTTCACTAGGGGAAGCTGCGTCATCAACAGAAGCCTTTACTAGGGGAAGCTGGGTCATCAACAGAAGCCACCACTAGGGGAAGCTGCGTCATCAACAGAAGCCTTCATTAGGGGAAGCTGCGTCATCAACAGAAGACTTCACTAGGGGAAGCTGCGACATCAACAGAGCCACCACTTGGGAAGCTGTGTCATCAACAGAAGCCACCCCTAGGGAAGCTGCGTCATCAACAGAAGCCTTCACTAGGGGAAGCTGCTTCATCAACAGAGATCTTCACTAGGGGAAGCTGCGTCATCAACAGAGATCTTCACTAGGGGAAGCTGCATCATCAACAGACGCCTTCACTAGGGGAAGCTGCATCATCAACAGAAGCCTTCACTAGGGGAAGCCGCGTCATCAACAGAGCCACCACTTGGGAAGCTGTGTCATCAACAGAAGCCACCACTAGGAAAGCTGTGTCATCAACAGAAGCCACCACTAGGGAAGCTGCGTCATCAACAGAAGCCACCACTTGGGAAGCTGCGTCATCAACAGAAGCCACCACTTGGGAAGCTGCGTCATCAACAGAAGCCTTCACTAGGGGAAGCTGCGTCATCAACAGAGCAACCACTAGGGAAAGCTGCGTCACCAACAGAAGCCTTCACTAGGGTAAGCTGTGTCATCAACAGAAGCCACCACTAGGGAAGCTGCGTCATCAACAGAAGCCACCACTAGGGAAGCTGCGTCATCAACAGAAGCCTTCACTAGGGGAAGCTGCTTCATCAACAGAGATCTTCACTAGGGGAAGCTGCGTCATCAACAGAGATCTTCACTAGGGGAAGCTGCATCATCAACAGACGCCTTCACTAGGGGAAGCTGCATCATCAACAGAAGCCTTCACTAGGGGAAGCCGCGTCATCAACAGAGCCACCACTTGGGAAGCTGTGTCATCAACAGAAGCCACCACTAGGAAAGCTGTGTCATCAACAGAAGCCACCACTAGGGAAGCTGCGTCATCAACAGAAGCCACCACTTGGGAAGCTGCGTCATCAACAGAAGCCACCACTTGGGAAGCTGCGTCATCAACAGAAGCCTTCACTAGGGGAAGCTGCGTCATCAACAGAGCAACCACTAGGGAAAGCTGCGTCACCAACAGAAGCCTTCACTAGGGTAAGCTGTGTCATCAACAGAAGCCACCACTAGGAAAGCTGTGTCATCAACAGAAGCCACCACTAGGGAAGCTGCGTCATCAACAGAAGCCACCACTAGGGAAGCTGCGTCATCAACAGAAGCCACCACTAGGGAAGCTGCGTCATCAACAGAAGCCTTCACTAGGGGAAGCTGCGTCATCAACAGAAGCCTTCACTAGGGGAAGCTGCGTCATCAACAGAAGCCTTCACTAGGGGAAGCTGCGTCATCAACAGAAGCCTTCACTAGGGGAAGCTGCGTCATCAACAGAAGCCTTCACTAGGGGAAGCTGCGTCAACAGAAGCCTTTACTAGGGGAAGCTGGGTCATCAACAGAAGCCACCACTAGGGGAAGCTGCGTCATCAACAGAAGCCTTCATTAGGGGAAGCTGCATCATCAACAGAAGACTTCACTAGGGGAAGCTGCGTCATCAACAGAGCCACCACTTGGGAAGCTGTGTCATCAACAGAAGCCACCCCTAGGGAAGCTGCTTCATCAACAGAGATCTTCACTAGGGGAAGCTGCGTCATCAACAGAGATCTTCACTAGGGGAAGCTGCGTCATCAACAGAAGCCTTTATAAGGGGAAGCTGCATCATCATCAACAGAAGCCTTCACTAGGGGAAGCTGCGTCATCAACAGAAGCCTTCACTAGGGGAAGCTGCGTCATCAACAGAGCCACCACTTGGGAAGCTGTGTCATCAACAGAAGCCACCACTAGGGAAGCTGCGTCATCAACAGAAGCCACCACTAGGGAAGCTGTGTCATCAACAGAAGCCACCACTAGGGAAGCTGCGTCATCAACAGAGATCTTCACTAGGGGAAGCTGCGTCATCAACAGAAGCCTTCATAAGGGGAAGCTGCATCATCAACAGAAGCCTTCACTAAGGGAAGCTGCGTCATCAACAGAAGCCACCACTAGGGGAAGCTGCGTCATCAACAGAGCCACCACTTGGGAAGCTGTGTCATCAACAGAAGCTACCACTAGGGAAGCTGTGTCATCAACAGAAGCCACCACTAGGGAAGCTGCGTCATCAACAGAAGCCACCACTAGGGAAGCTGCGTCATCAACAGAAGCCTTCATTAGGGGAAGCTGCGTCATCAACAGAAGCCTTCACTAGGGGAAGCTGCGTCATCAACAGAGCAACCACTAGGGAAAGCTGCGTCATCAACAGAGCAACCACTAGGGGAAGTTGTGTCATTAACAGAAGCCACCACTAGGGAAGCTGCGTCATCAACAGAAGCCATCACTAGGGGAAGTTGTGTCATCAACATAAGCCTTCACTAGGGGAAGCTACATCATCAACAGGAGCCATCACTAGGGGAAACTGCATAGAAGAGGAGATGTCTGCAGATTGCCACCGCTAGAATCAGTAGGAAGGTAACCCGCTCTGCCACTAATAATATTCTTAAACAGAGGGAGCGGAGGAGACCTGCGGGGGGCGGAGGACCACCCATCGCTGGAATCGCTAGGAACGCTCTGCCGTTAATTATTACACAGGGAAGCGGAGACATGCTGGAGGCAGGAGGACCGCACAGGGGGACAAGGCAGGGAATCCCCGACTTCTGGCAGGTCATATTGGCGGGCGTTCGCAAATCCGGGACTACCGGTCTTTGGAATGCAAGACACATGGACTTTTTCTCCCCATTTTTTGGGGAGAAAAAGTGTGTCTTATATTCCGAAAAAAAAACACGTATCTGACCGTACTCAGACGATCATTTCAAGTCCAATCTGGTCCCCTTTGTCAAGGCTAGGACAGATATCTTAGACGATCGGCGGTCTGCCAATCAAACCATTAGCAAAAGTGTGAAAATGAGGACCCAGAAGTGTGAAATCTGGCCCACGTGAGTACTTCTGTGCAGAATGATAACAAATGATCGATCCATTCAAATGACTAACAGCTAACTAATAGATCTCTCTACATGGACGATAATCACTGTCTTTTACAGTCGTTGGGAGACCTGTTTATCAATTGTTTCCAACAACTTTGGTCTAGTGTGTGTATGGAGCTTTACCTGCCTAGGAAGAGCCCCCCCCCCCCCCCCCCCAATTTTCTGGAGGGATGATACACTACTGTCTCCCCCCATCCTTTTATATTATTTCCACAACACATGCACTCTAGCTAAACCAGGCCAGGCTTAAAGAAATCCAAGGCAGCTTTTGTTCTGCAGTTTGTCCTGGTTTCTAATAGCTGTAGGAGCTGCCATTTTACCCCTCCCCTTTCATCTGCCTTTATTTATCTAGAGGAATGTGTGGATGTAATCAAGTGTGACTTCTTTAAACTGTTTGAATTACAGTGTACTATCTCCCCACCCCTCTGCTCATGAAAGCTTTTGTTTGATCATTGCTACTGCTAATTCCAGCAGTCCTTATCTGGCTGCTCTTTCTGTGGATGGCAGGCTATGGAAGTAGAGCAATACAAGCCTCTAAGTAACATTTAAATGTAAAAAGAAGAGGTAGATGGATTTTTATTAGTAATGAGCCATATTGTTAGCATGCCTTTTTAATGTGCTATTGAGATGCACGGGGGAGCAAAGTGCAGCTCAGATCACTGTGAACGTTGCAGGAGTTTGCAACCCGCACTGGGGTCATACAAACCATAGCAAAGGAAAGTGACAAGACTGGTGAATTAGTAGCTGTCATGTTTCCAATTTGACTTGCAACAGAAAGTATGTTATTATAGACAGCGAACAATGTACAGCGCTACTTAGGACAGACTGCATCCAAATGACTACCAGCACGAAGTGTGCAAGGACTACTAGTAGACAAAGTACACACCCTGCATTCAAATGAGATGCACCTGACTACCACTGGAGGATGTTAGCTTTCATAATAGCTTACATGCAAATTATTAAGTACTCGACCCTCCCACCATGATGAGGTCATCCTCGGCTGGGAGGGGCCCTAGCTCTAACTAAATTGAAAGCATTCATATATGCCTGCATAACCTGGGTGCGTCATGAAGTGAGATGTCAAATACAAAGAAAAGTAGATCAGCGCATCACCAGGCCACCTATAATTTATTATAGACTCCAGATCATCTCTGCAAGACCACCTGTGATGTCCAATCATCTCTAGCCAAAGAAATTGTTGCTAAAGGTGGCCATACATGAGCCAATCAATCTTACCATTTTTTTTAACATAAAAATTATCAATTATATAAGAAATCTAAATGAAACTTTTTTGTCGATCGAGAAAAAAAGATCTGAAAAAAAACTGAAAGACTTATTCCATTGTTTGTTCTTTTCCGAAAAATCATTCATGAGTATTTGGTATATTGGTTTGAATTATTCGATCAAGTGGAAAAATCAATCAGATTTCTCTGGTTTAAAAAAAAAAACTAAGAAATTGAATCGTGTATGGCCACCTTAAAGGGAACCAGAGACTAAGCACCCTCATGTATTTTACCATATAGATCAGTGGGGACATTAGAGAAAACACCTACCATGCTTTCTGTTTCATTCAGCACTGCACAGCTTGTTTCTTATCAGACCTCATAAAATCCCAGACTGAGCATTCAGTCTGGCTTTGCTATAATGACTCAGCTATAATGATTCCTGAGCAGAGCCAGCAGGGGGGAGGCTGGGACTTGAAAAGACATGAGAGAACACAGACTGAGCTATAAATATTCCTGAACAAAGCCAGACTGAATGTTCAGTCAGGGATTTTATCAGGGCTGATTAGAAGCAAGCTGAGCGGTGCAGAATGAAACAGAAAGCAAGGTAGGTGTTTTCTCTAATGTTCCCACTGATATATATGGTAAAATACATGAGGGTGCTTCCTCTCTGGTTCACTTTAAAGCGGTATCGTCACCATAAAAATCAAATTTCAACAGCAACTGGTCTGAGTGTATTAAGTGATAAAGATGCTAATCCTGCATTCAAAACTTTCAAAACTTTTTCTGCTGTTATGATTTGGAGTTATCACATACTTAAGGAGCACTGGCTCTTTAGTAGTCGGTGCCAAAGAATTGCATGCTGGGGGTTCTTTTTATCTATAATCTATTCCTCCTCTTCCCTTTATTTCCCTGCCAGCTGCTTATCTGAAACCTAATCCCCTACTCATTTGTGTTTACAAGCAAGGCTGAGGCGACTCAGCGATTGGAGGAGACAAGAAAAAAAAATAAAGGGCAGAAATGACATCACGAGTTAGCCTTAACTGTGGGCAAAAGACATGGCCCCCACCAGGAACAGAATTCTCGTCATTTACTATACAACATTCACTGAAATCAAAACGTGGACAGTATAATACATTTGTTATGCAAGTAGCTCAAGTATTTATCTACTTATATATGTGTTTTTTTCCCTGGCATAGTATGGCTGATCCTACTGCTTTAAGTCAGACCGTTAGTTACTGAGACGTCAGGACTTTATATGGCTTTAATACACATCAGAAGGATAAGCAGCAACTGCGATTTTTACTCACCGTAAAGATGGTTTGGAGATGGAAGAATAATTCTGCTCTCTGCAAGGAAATTCAGAACTCTTCTGCTGACACTGTGAGGAGCAGATAAAGGAATCTGAGCACACAAAAACAATACTGACAAAATGTTGGTGGTCAGCGTGACATCTGCATATCCAAATTTAGTGGGTATAAATGGAATAACTTTGGGTTACCCTGCAGGGCTGTACTGTGCTTCCCTGACACCAGGGACCATAGAAAGCCTCCTCCTATGGCCAGAGCTTTAGGACAGTACACACGTCAATACTCACCCAAGGTGATCTTCCCTGATTGCGTTGGGCGAATGTTCAACTGTACAAAGGCTCTGCTTCATAGTCTGACCAGCAGCCTGTTCTGGATCTATGGCTGGAAGAGGAAAAGGAGCAGGCCGCAACATGAACTAACAATAGACATCAGACTTGGCTTCTCACCATGTCACTGATGAGCAGTGAGGTGGTAGTGGTGGTGGTTGGAAGGAGGGGGGTGCTACATGGTCAATGAGATGCAAATATTCTCAAGTTGATGCAGGGTTATGCAAATGTTGTATGCAAATTAATACAGCTTGAAAAAGAACCAATCAAATTTTATCTCAAAAGGATTTGATCGGTTCATGTTCATGCTGCATAAATTTGCATGCAAAATGTGCATAATGCTGCATTAACGCGAAATAATTTGCATCTAATTGACCATACCTACCGCAGACACTCTGGAAGGGCAAGCAAATCACAAGCAACTTTTTTGTTGCAAATGTTTAGGTAAATGTACATACTAAAGAGATCCATAAAGCCGACATGGCTAGGAGTTCAAAAGACAATACTTGTTAACATCACATACCGTCTTTCCCCGAAAATAAGACAGTGTCTTATATTAAATTTTGCTCTAAAAGATGTGCTAGGGCTTATTTTCAGGGGATGTCTTATATTTCTATTAGGAAGTGTCTCTCAGCAGAGCATTTCCTGTTCCTTTGTACAGTGCTGTTCCTGGATTTGAAAGTATGCTACTGTACTGATCAAGCACCTGCCCTGTCCTCCCTGCACACAGCTGATAACCTTGCTGGGTGCCGGGATGACAGGATCAGTGCCTGATTGGCACTGCACCACTGTGTCCCCACTTACTGGCTGCCTCTTCCTCCTCTTTAACTTCCGCTAGGGCTTATTTTCCGACAAGCAATGTATAGGAGGAGCACCAAAAGTAGTGATAATCTTCGAGTGTGCATAGGTCAAGGCCTCAGTGCCCAAAGAGACCTACAGCAATGCCAACACAAGTAGGACCGGCACCACTCTCAAAAATGGTATTAAAGCTCTTTTTGACACAATAAAAGAGCTTTAATACTAATTTTGAGAGTGGTGCCGGTCCTACTTGTGTGGGGCTTATTTTCCGGGTAGGGCTCATATTTCAAGCATGCTCAAAATTCCAGCTAGGGCTTATTTTCAGGGTAGGTCTTATTTTCAGGGAAAGAGGGTAGTAAACCACTATCAGTCTGTGTCATCTGAAAGCACCCACAAAGCTGAGCACAGTGTGCTAAACTCAAGAGATAATGATAACACAAGCATCTGAAATTTCATGGATTTTAATATTAAATTCTAGATGTTCCTCTCCCGATATATGTGGCTTCCTTAAAGAGGAACTCCAGTGAAAATAATGTAATAATAAAAAGTTCTTCATTTTTACAATAATTATGTATAAATGATTTATTCAGTGTTTGCCCATTATAAAATCTTTACTCTCCCTGATTTACATTTTGACATTTATCACATGGTGACAGTTTTACTCCTGGCAGGTGATGTCAGTGGAAGGAGATGCTGCTTGCTTTTTTTTGTGTCAGTTGGAAACAGCTGTTATTTCCCACAATGCAACAAGGCTCTTACAGTGTGATGTCAGTGCCATGATCCTGACAACACACTGTGGGAGGGGTTTCACCACAATATCAGCCATACAGCGCCCCCTGATGATCCGTTTGAGAAAAGGAATAGATTTCTCATGGGAAAGGGGGTATCAGCTACTGATTGGGATGAAGTTCAATTCTTGGTTACGGTTTCTCTTTAAAGGACAACTGAAGCAAGAAGAATATGGAGGCTGCCATATTAATTTCCTTTTAAACAATACCAGTTGCCCTGCTGGTCTATTTGGCTGCAATAGTGTCTGAATCACACCTGAAACTGGCATGCAGCTAATCTTGTCAGATCTGACAATAATGTCAGAAACATCTGATGTGCTGCATGCTTGTTCAGGGTCTATGGCTAAAAGTTTTAGAGACAGAAGATCAGTAGGAAAGCCAGGCAACCGGTATTGCTTAATAGGAAATGCATATGGCAGCCTCCATATCCCTCTCACTTCAGTTATCCTTTAAGCTCTGTACACAAGCTAGACTGCGGTCGAAGTAAAACAAGTGATCCTTGTCGGTTAGCGATGAGCGAACAATACCGAGTACTTTGAATGGATCGATTGTTTGTTATCATTTGGTAAACACATCTACCGTATATACTCGAATACAAGTCGACCTTGTGTATAAGTCGACTCCCATATATTGAACCCTCTTAACTTGTAATTTTTTATTGACTCAAGTATAAGTCTACCCAGCAAAGTTAATGGCTGCACTTGGGGCTTAGGAGGGGTTAATGACTGCACTGCATACCGTATTGCAGCTATTAACCCTTCCTGTCCCTTAAGAGCAGCCAATACCTCCTCCAGGCCACCAAGTGTTGCAATTATTCACTCCATTTTATGCGGCCCAGTATTTCCCCCCTGCCCCTTTCCTGTTTAATTGGTGTATCCAGGACATTCAGACCTATCCTCAAAGTATCACTTACCACAGGGTAAATTGCTGCAAATGGGAATGTCACTATTAGTACACACATTACTCAGTGTGCTCAGTGTTGCCTGTGACTCGTGTATAAGTCAACCCTTATACTTTTATGAAGTGAATCAGACCTAAATTTCTAGACTTATACTCGAGTATATACAGTAACAGTTATTATAGTCCAAACCGATCCACCAGAATGGGTTGATTTACATGGACGATAGCTGCTGTCTTTTAGCAGGGCATTTTTTCTTGAAAATTGATTATGGGCTGACCCGTTGTTCATTGTTCGTTTCCTAGGACCACGGTCTAGCGTCGGCTGCAGCACTCATAGAGAAGCATGTCATCAGTCTGATCAGGTGATAGAACTGTCAGGCTCTGGTTTGCTGGTCAAGATAATGTGCTACTTCTGCTAAAGCAGGGTCACAACAAAACAGAGCCTTAAAGGACAACCGAGGTGACATGTGACATGATGAGATAGACATGTGTATGTACAGTGCGTAGCACACAAATAACTATGCTGTGCTCATTTTTTTCCTTTCTCTGCCTGAAAGAGTTAAATATCAGGTATGCAAGTGACGGTTTCTGTCCGGGTTGGACTGGGTTAGACTATAGCGTAACCCTCCCTGATAAGAAATTACAGCCATAAACCACTTTCCTGACAGTAAATGGCTTTCTGGAGCAGGAAAGAGATAAAAAGGGTCAATAATTCATAGATTTGAGCTCTGGCATTCTTTAATGAAGGGGTCATTGAGCAGAGGCCATGAAACAGTAAAAAATTAAAAACTAGCTTTAAATGTAAAATAAAACTGTGGGATATCTATAAAAAAAAAAAAAAAAAAAAAGTCATTTTTAGGAGAAGGAGGATGGATACAATTGTTTTTCTCATCAGTTTATTTTCACTTCGGATGTCCTTTAAGGCTTGTATTGACCTCACAATTGTTTGCACAGTTCTTCCAATGACCGGCGATTATTTGAGTTGAGCAACAAACGATCGTTTCTGCGATTTTGCTAGGTGGGTAAAAGGGAATAATTAGACAAGCAAGGCTTTGCAATGCACGGCAATGACACCTGTCACAGCGAATCTTTAAGATCCCCAATGACTCCTGCACAAAGTTCCGCGATTGTTTGAATTCTTGTTTGCCCACATTGTGCTTGTGGCCTCGCATGTTTTTGCAGGCAGAAAGATGGATTGGGGAATCTTTTTTGTTGGGAGGCATCGCAGTGAGGTTTCCCGATTCCTTGTCAAGGAGACTATCGAGCTCACTAACGTCTCCAATTCCCGTCTTAACATAGCCTCCACCTTGTAGCTGAAATGAAGTTGAGGAAACAACAGGAATGGTAAATGTAAGTGGTGACTGTGATGTGTTTTTAGAGGATTGGAACACGAGCAAAGAGAACAAAAAGTTGACCAAACCTATAAAGACAGAAAGAGGAATCCAAGATGAAGATTGGTTAGCAAAGAACCTGGAACAATTTTGTCTTATCTCTAGAGAATGACAAAGAGACCAGAGAAGAAAACTACTTGAGGCATTGAGGGAGTTAATAATGTCAGCCCCAGGAAACGTTATTAGAAAATACCGACAAGCTTTGTAGCGTGAGTGACTTTTATTGTATGTTGTATCCGGTATGCAGAAGTGCTTATAACGTTGGCTACATCTTAAAACACTTCTCTTATAACAATTTCTAAACCCCCCCCCCCCCCCCCCAACATTTTTTTTCAACAGGTTTTTCATATCACTGTGTTAGACGTGTCAGCTGAAGATTGTTGAGAAATATGTGCGAAGGCTTATAAATTGCCGACGATGTGCGTTCCATATGGAAGCACTCACACACCGTGAGCGCTGGGAAAACCACGATTCTACAAATTGCTTTGCGGGTTGAAGGAAGTTCTCTCGGAGCATCCAGTTCTGCACACGGGAGTACGGCCTGTTCCGCAACATCGTAGATTCCAGCCTGATTTGGATGGACTGAGTTTAAAGGAAAAATATGAAAGAAGAAACAAAGAAAACAGCATGGATAAAGTTCTGAGTCATGACAAGACCTTGTCCATCATGGTGATTTCAAGAATGGCTGCAGTGGAATTTCCCCAGAATCCTTTGCATAGCTTGACGGTAATTTGATTGGCAAGTGCTGGTGGTGCGTGTTCAGAGAAGAGGTGGGAGCAGTCTTGACATTCTTTATACTCCATATTATTTCAAATGAAAATGGTTAACTCCTAAAGAATAGCTGTATTTATGTACATAAACAAGTTCATCAAAGTGCACCATAAATATTACTAGTATCTTCATCTAGAATGTTCACGCACAAAAGTCAGTGCTCTGGGCCCTAGTGCCTCCCCAAGCTACAGTGACAATTGTAAATTATAGTGACCTCTAATCCAAGATATCCAGATACAGATACCTCCAATCCACACTGATGGTTGTAAACACAGTGATGTCATCCCTGGACATCTACCTAAAAACGCTAAAAGGCAGAAAGGAGGCAGGGTCTTTGACAATGGAGGCCTATGATTGTGTTGCTGGAATTCCTTCCTTGACTAATGAAAGCCCCACCTCAGCAACCATGAGCCTAAGCTTCCTACCTACCTTCCCGCTTCTTTGGATAGACAAGAAATTACATTACTATTCTCTGCGTAGGCAGGAAATTACATCACTATCCTCTGAGTAGGCAGGAAATTACATCACTATCCTCAGGATAGACAGGAAATTACTTCACTACTCTCAGAGTAGGCATGAAATCACTTAGTAGGCAGGAAATTACTTCACTATTTTCTGGGTAGACAGGAAATGACATCACTATTCTCTGCGTAGACAGGAAATTACATCGATATCCTTGGGGTAGACCGGGAATTACTTTACTTTCCTCAGAGTTGGCAGGAAATTACTTCACTATTCTCTGGGTAGGCAGGACATTACTGTGCTATTCTCTGGGTAGGCAGGAAATTACATCACTATCCTCAGGGAAATCACTTCCCTATTCCCCGAATAAGCAGGAAACCACTTTACTATTCTCTACGTAGGAAGGAAATGACTTCACTATTCTCTGAGTAGGCAGGAAATTACATCATTAATCTATGGGTAGACAGGAAATTACATTGCTAATCTTTGGGTTGAAAGGTGATCACCATTGTTTACAAATGGCAGGATGGTTAGGTGGGCACTAGGTCACAGAGGCCAGATTTCTGTACATCATGGGTGGGAGGTCCAATTAAGATGCACTTGTATAGGGGATAAACATATACCTGCATTTTTGCACGCAACTGCAGTTATCCTTTAAGGGTTATGGGAAACTGAAATACTGTAAGTGGTTTTGTAGCATGTGCTGCACTCCAGTCCAATTTCAGTGTTCCGGTAAGCAATGAAAGGCCCATGAGAGGGGGCAGAGCTGTCTTCAAACGTTCCTAGGTTTCTGAGTTATGTAATAAATTTTCTCTCCAGAAAGAAAAACAATATACAGCAAAAGAGATCCACTTGGTCATTAGAGTGCAGAACAGCTGGTTTCAGGTAACCGCGTGTCACGCAGGTCTGAAAATGGATGGGCGTTGGTCTTGGTGAGTCTGTGGATATTTATACACACTCCGTATATATTATTTTGAAGCGCACTAAGTTATTGCAGCCGCTGGAAGAACAGAGGAGAGCTCGCAGTAACCCATCCATTGCCAGCTCCAGCCGCCTCGTAGGTTACCGGGAGCTGTGCCGGCCTGTAGATAGAAGCAGGGTGAGGACCGAACCAGCGACGTTCAAAGCAAAGCCCTCGCTTCCCACTTCACAAAATCACGTTGTTAGTCATTAGCGTACAAAATTATAACAGTTATGTGCTGATTAGAGATGATTTAAGGTCCTCCGGTGGGTTATGAGATCAGTAAGAGCTGTGAGCAGATAAGGAAATATTCTGCAGGATGTACGTTCTTTGCAGTAAGTCAGATGTTGCAGGTCCCCATTCTTGCTTTGATGGTCACTTGGTTGGCCAGACGGCTACGACAACAATGGCGATGAGCAGCAGGACGATGGTCACCAGCATAGCTGTAGGGAAAAGACAGAAAACAAAGTTCAACATTGCGTTTGTTTTTTCACCACAATTCCAACCAAATACACCCGTAGCACCAAGAAGTCAAATGGGGCCTTAAACTGAAATATAGACCTCTGATGGCCCTCCAGATTTGATCATGAAGGTTCCCCATGAAGTCTCTGCTATGCAGGGCTGTGGAGTCGGAGCAATTTTGGGTACCAGGAGTTGGAGGTTTCATAAACACGTCCTCGGATGATTTTTGTACAGACTCCACAGCGCAGCTGTTGTCACAACACATCCTTATGATTATTATTATTAGGGCTCACCAAATTTGACCTGTTTGCTGTGATCCATAATTTGAAGGTTTCTTAATGAGGACACCCCTTTGGCGCTTATTTATGTGTGTCAAAGATGCTGGCCGGAAATGAAATCAATTAAGGCCATGTACCCCCTATGCAACACGATGCCCGTGTGTTATACAGCAATGCATGGCACCTAGTACAGATCACTCACCTGGCCCCACCCATACCCTCCCTTTACTTCCTTAAATAGACAGGGTCAGCTGTGTTCACAGGAAGAAGATTGGCTCGTCTCCCCTCCCCTCCCAGATTCTCCTGCCTCCTGTGAGTGATCATAGGGTGGGGGGAGGAGTTTGGCCAGCTCACCGACTGACATTCAGTCCAGCCAGATTGCATTGCATCTGACACTAGTGCAGAAAGTCAGTCTTGCAAGTCCAGTCAGCCAGGTAAATTAACAATGCAAAAATGGTTTATGAGAACTGCAAACTCGTAGATTGTACATTTGTATAAATTCTAACTATATGTCTATATGGATTAATAAAAAGGACTTCAGCCTGAACTAGGGTTAATGTTACTGAGCTTTATAACAACACAGGCAATTTTTCTGAAGCAGGAGAACAGAGGTGCCAAAAGGATAAAAGGAAGCTAAATGAGCTTAAAAACCAAGTTATTGGTAAATAGAGGAGGTAGTGGTGGACTTACCTCCTCCAAGTAGACACACAACGACTGTAGTAAAGACAGTCAATATATTTTATTTATGAACTCCAAATATGCAATGCGTTTCGCAGGTTTGATCCCGCTTCATCAGGTAATAACAATGGAGCAATAGCATATGTGGTCAGTAGAAGTGCCAGGCACCAGTCAGCCAGGTAATAAGAAATTAACAATGCAAAAATGGTTTATGAGAACTGCAAACTTGTATATTGTACATTTGTATAAATTCTAAACTATATGGATTAATAAAAAGGACTTCAGCCTGAACTAGGGTTAATGTTACTGAGCTTTATAACAACACAGGCAATTTTTCTGAAGCGGTTTTCAGCCTGACCAGTGTGAGGTAGGAATGGAATAATTTGCATAGCCCCACCCACTTCCGCTCAATGCTCTACAGGTGTTGCTTCTTGTGTCACTGAACTTGCAAAAAAGTTTACAAAGAAATTTGTTGGACTGCAACAAAGATGGAGCATTAATAAGGTATTCATTTTATCATTTTTATTTTTTAGTGTAAGGTAGAAGGTAGAATCTTGAGTGAAACTCAAAACAAAACAAAACAAAACAAAACAGGAGCCTCATACAGTGTAGTTTGCTGGTATGAAGTCAATAAAACTTAACCAATAAAATTGGATACTGACAAAGTCGGACAAACAACCACGAGGTTGGTGTGCTTAATGAACCTCTCCACATACGAGTGCCAATGGTTGTCGTACTCCAGGGACTGGGAAGAGTTAAAACCGGAAAGCTGGATGCCATAAATTGATAAAGGGTGGCGACTTATCTCCTCCGAGCATGACAGGTGTTTGTGCATAAAATATGTTTCTCAAAACACGACAAATGTTTTGTGGACGTAATCCACTTTCCTCAGGTTTAAGAAACGTAGTCAATGCTCAGCAATAGCAGAGCGCCAACTACAAAATGAAATTATCAAGCTCAATTTACAGAGGTCAGATGAACACTCCCCCATCCCCAACTACAAAATTACAGGCACAAGCTCCTCCCCTTTCTCCAAGCAAAGTAAACCAGACAGGACTTTTCCGCTTACTATACTTCTGTCCAAACGGAGAGCTTTCTCAGCATGATGAAAGCATTTGGCTTCCTCAATATAAATCACACCGTACTTTGCAGACTGACGTGGCTATTCTGTGTAAAATGTTTGTCCGTCAAATAGAATTTTAATACAATAAACACGGCTTTCATTTATCACAAGCTATTCTAACAGACTACATGTCTTGTCTTGTAATACTGCGGCCCTGAGAATACTCCCGGGATGGGGGGCAGCCCGTCCTCATGTGGGACAATTAAGAGTGCAAGCTCTGTGACATCCCGCTCTGCTGTGAATGGGTCAATGTTCCCAGCCGGGCACGGTGGAAAACGCGTGGGACTAATTAGTAAGATAAATAAATATGAGAATTGCTCTTTCCGAGGGCACAAGGCCAACAAGACGGCCTGCGGAGCACAACAGGTGCCGGGAGTGACATTGTCCATTATTAATCAGGAGGTTTGTGATGAGCCACAAATTCCCTCCGCCACGGCGAGAAATTTCCCGGCCCGGCCTGTTGTGATTAAGCGCTCTGTTACCAAGATTCCACGGCCAATAAAGCTGAGCTTCTGGGAAACTGCAGGTCCTGAAGACGTCTGCGCTGCTTAACCCAGAACATTTCCAACAGGAACGCTAATGGTGGACAAACAGGATGGGGGCTCAAGGGGACCTGTCACACCATGACATGTGACCGACTAACAACGATATGAGCCATACCTGCTTGTACAAATCACAGATTCACCTGCCCTCTACAACACAGCAGTATGGGTGCTGTTCTCACAGTGACCAAACTTGGTAAAGAACCCATAAGATACAAGGACCACCAATCCTACAAATAATTTACCAAGGCAAGTCCTCAAATAAGATATTGGTTTCCATGCTGCAGGCCTTAAAGAACAAGCGACACCCATGCTAACCTAGAAATAAAAAAACACATATATAAGTAGATAAATACTACTTCTACTTACATAACAGATGTATTGTGCTATCCACGTAATGATTCCTGTGAATTTTATAAAGGAAAAGCAGAAAATCCTATTCTAGGCAGTGGCCATCTTGCCAAGCTAATGCTGTCATCATATCCTCCCTGACTCTTGTTTCTCCCCCTCCCTTCTCTTGCTCATTGTGTATTCATTAGTTGCTCTCCTCCCAGAGTCTTCAGACACTCCCACTGAGGTGTATACTAACAACTGCACTGTCTTATCCTCCAATTACTTAGTCACCTCAGCCTTGCTTGTAAACACAAGTAATCAGAGGGTGTTTCTGATAAGCAGCTAGACAGGGAAATAAATGGAAGAGGAGGAATATATTACAGATAAAAAGAACTCCCAGCATAAAACTCTTTGGCACCGTTTGGCACTAGGGCCAGTGCTCCTAAAGTATGTGATAACTCCAAACCATAACAGCAGAAAAAGTTTTGCAAGTTTTGAATGCAGGATTAGCATCTTTATCACTTAATACACTCAGACCAGTTGCTGTTGAAATTTGATTTTTATGGTGACAATACCGCCTTAAACTGGCCCATAAAAGAAGTCTAAAGTTAAAAAAATGAACTTTCCTGGGGCTTCTTGCAGCCCTCCTGCAGTCATCTTTAGCCCACACCGCCCTTCCGAGACCCTCCGGCCAGCAGCGGCGACTGCACATGCGCAGAATGCTCCCAGCAACAAAAGCATGATCAGGGTACACGCGGCTGGGGGCCTCCGACTGGCAAGCTTTTAGGGGGTCTCTGCTGCTTGCTGGAGGGTCGCAGAAGGACTGCGCAGGCACAGGATGACTACAGGGGGCTGCAAGGCGCCCCAGGTAAGTTTATTTTTTATCTAGTCTTAACACTTTAAGATGTCCATTAACAATCCAATTAACCGTCTGATCCGATTGTTGCAATAGATCGGGAACAACCGTTGGGGCTCAACAATAGAGGGGGAAATAATCAGACTTAAAGTGAACCCGAGGTGAGAGTGATATGGAGGTTGCCATATTTATTTCCTTTTAAGCAATACCAGCTGCCTGGCTATCCTGCTGATCCTCTGCATCTAACACTTTTAGCCATAGCCCCTGAACAAGCATGCAGCAGGTCAGATGTTACTGACAAAATTGTCAGAACAGACAAGATTAGCAGCATGCTTGTTTCTGGTGTGATTCAGACACTACTGCAGCTAAATAGGGCTGCCAGGCAACTGGTATGGTTTAAAAGGAAATAAATATGGCAGCCCCCTTATCCCTCTCACCTCGAGAATTGTTCCAAAATAATTTGGATCGACAGAAATATTGATAGAACGATTGTTCGATGTTGATCAGCACCTAACAATGTCCAATCAATCATACGGCAATTTGTTTAGGAGACTGTACCGTTAATGTGTACCTTCACTCACAGCCATGGCCCTCAGGTGGATTTCTAAACACTTGAGATCATCTTCAGTGAAAACAAAGTGTAAAAAATTAGCTGTACACAATAGTTCTCCCAGTTGTTGCTATCAGTGTCGGGCGGAAGCTCCCCGGTGTCGGGAGGAATCCTGTTAACTTTTGACTTTAAAGAGGCACTATGGCAAAAAAATTTAAAATATGTGCAAACATATACAAATAAGAAGTACACTTTTTCCAGAGTAAAATGAGCCATAAATTTCTTTTCTCCTATGTTGCTGTCACTTACAGTAGGTAGTAGAAATCTGACAGAAGAAGTGACAGGTTTGAGACTAGTCCATCTCTTCAAAGGGGATTCTCAGCAAGGCTTTTATTATTTATAAAGATATTCCCTAAAAAGTATTTAAATAATGATGCTGGCCAGCTTCCCTGCTCACCACACAGTTTTTGGCAGTTGGACTGAGCAACTGCCATTCACTAAGTGCTTTTGAAAATAAATAAATCCCTGAGAATTCTTTATGAAGAAATGGACTAGTCCAAAACCTGTCACTTATGTCAGATTTCTACTACCTACAGTAAGTGACAGCAACATAGGAGAAAAGTAATGTATGGCTCGAATTACTCTGGAAAAAGCGTACTTCTTATTTGTATGTTTGCACATATTTTAAGTTTTTCCCCATAGTGCCCCTTTAAGGATAGCTTTACTGACCAGTAAGTAGTGGAGATCACCTGCCTGACCAGCGTTTCTCACGGTAACCTCTGGGCGTGTACTTTATCATCGTAGGACCGTTTTCTGTTGCTCGCGTTTATTGTAGGGCTGTGTTGCCTGGTCTGGCGGCCCCTCCACACCTGCAGAATGTTGTTGGAGTTATGGGCAGCTTATAATGTCACATTCTCATATCCGGGATGGAGGAGAGTCACCCGGCCTGGAAAAAGCCGTCAGGAGGGGATTTGGGGGCGGACGGAACCCTCGCTGAATATTTCAAGGCTCACTTCAGTGGAAAAAGAGAAGGAATGAAAGATTAATAGGGACAGACAGGCGATGTGAGGGCTCACGGTGGAAATGAGAGTAACACATGGCGCTTCTCAATCTGGACAAAATGAGGTTTCCGTGCCGAGCATCCTAGTGTTGTCCCCCGGCTCAGAAGTGGCCATTAACCCTTCACGACACACCAGGGCTTCTCTGCTGCATGGTAGCAAGAGTTATCTGTCCAATCAAGTCTGAGAAGTGACACTATAGCATTAGCTCCATCAGCACAAGGTAAGCAATATGTGATGTCAGGCAAGAGATCAACAGAGAGAGCAAGCAGAATAAGGCGGGGAGGAGCAAAGAGGGTGAGGCAGGGGAGGAGCACAGAGTATGAGAGGGTGAGGCAGGGTAGGAGCAGAGAGGCTGAGCAGAGTAAGGCAGGGGAGGAGCAGAGAGGATGAGCAGGGTCAGGCAGGGGAGGAGCAGAGAGGATGAGCAGGGTGAGGCAGGGGAGGAGCAAAGATGATAAGCAGAGTAAGGCAGGGGAGGAGCAGAGAGGATAAGCAGAGTAAGGCAGGGGAGGAGCAGAGAGGCTGAGCAGAGTAAGAGCAGAGAGGCTGGGCAGAGTAAGGCAGGGGAGGAGCAGAGAGGATAAGCAGAGTAAGGCAGGGGAGGAGCAGAGAGGATGAGCAGGGTGAGGCAGGGGAGGAGCAGAGAGGATGTGCAGGGTGAGGCAGGGGAGGAGCAGAGAGGATAAGCAGAGTAAGGCAGGGGAGGAGCAGAGAGGATAAGCAGAGTAAGGCAGGGGAGGAGCAGAGAGGCTGAGCAGAGTAAGGCAGGGGAGGAGCAGAGAGGCTGGGCAGAGTAAGGCAGGAGAGGAGCAGAGAGGCTGGGCAGAGTAAGGCAGGGGAGGAGCAGAGAGGATGAGCAGGGTGAGGCAGGGGAGGAGCAGAGAGGCTGAGCAGGGTGAGGCAGGGGAGGAGCAGAGAGGCTGGGCAGAGAAAGGCAGGAGAGGAGCAGAGAGGCTGAGTAGAGTAAGGCAGGGTAGGAGCAGAGAGGATGAGCAGAGTGAGGCAGGAGAGGAGCAGAGAGGCTGAGCAGAGTAAAGCAGGGGAGGAGCAGAGAGTATGAGCAGGGTAAGGCAGGGGAGGAGCAGAGAGACTAAGCAGGGTGAGGCAGGGGAGGAGCAGAGAGGATAAGCAGAGTAAGGCAGGGGAGGAGCAGAGAGGCTGAGCAAAATAAGACAGGGGAGGAGCAGAGAGGATGAGCAGAGTAAGGGAAGAGAGGAGCAAAGAGGCTGCGCAGAGTAAGGCAGAGAAGGAGCAGAGAGGCTGATCAGAGTAAGGCAGGGGAGGAGCAGAGAGGATAAGCAGGGTGAGGCAGGGGAGGAGCAGAGAGGCTGAGCAGGGTGAGGCAGGGGAGGAGCAAAGAGGCTGAGCAGGGAGAGGCAGGAGAGGAGCAGAGAGGCTGAGCAGAGTAAGGCAGGGTAGGAGCAGAGAGGCTGAGCAGGGTGAGGCCAGAGAGGCTGAGCAAAGTAAGAAAGGGGAGGAGTAGAGAGGCTGAGCAGGGTGAGGCAGGGTAGGAGCAGAGAGGCTGGGCAGGGTGAGGCAGGAGAGGAGCAGAGAGGCTGAGCAGGGTGAGGCAGGGGAGGAGCAGAGAGGATGAGCAGGGTGAGGCAGGGGAGGAGCAGAGAGGATAAGCAGAGTAAGGCAGGGGAGGAGCACAGAGGATAAGCAGAGTAAGGCAGGGGAGGAGCAGAGAGGATAAGTAGAGTAAGGCATAGTAGGAGCAGAGAGGATGAGCAGGGTGAGGCAGGGGAGGAGCAGAGAGGATAAGCAGAGTAAGGCAGGGTAGGAGCAGAGAGGATAAGTGGAGTAAGGCAGGGGAGGAGCAGTGAGGATGAGCAGGGTGAGGCAGGGGAGGAGCATAGAGGCTGAGCAGAGTAAGGTGGGAGAAGCATAGCGGATGAGCAGGGTGAGGCAAGGTAGGAGCAGAGAGGCTGAGCAAAGTAAGGCATAGTAGGATCAGAGAGGATGAGCAGGTTGAGACAGGGTAGGAGCAGAGAGGATGAGCAGGGTAAGACAGGGTAGGAGCAAAGAGGATAAGCAGAGTAAGGCAGGGGAGGAGCAGAAAGGATAAGCAGAGTAAGGCAGGGGAGGAGCAGAGAGGATAAGTAGAGTAAGGCAGGGGAGGAGCAGAGAGGATAAGTAGAGTAAGGCATAGTAGGAGCAGAGAGGATGAGCAGGGTGAGGCAGGGGAGGTGCAGAGAGGATAAGCAGAGTAAGGCAGGGTAGGAGCAGAGAGGATAAGTGGAGTAAGGCAGGGGAGGAGCAGTGAGGATGAGCAGGGTGAGGCAGGGGAGGAGCATAGAGGCTGAGCAGAGTAAGGTGGGGAGGAGCATAGCGGATGAGCAGGGTGAGGCAAGGTAGGAGCAGAGAGGCTGAGCAAAGTAAGGCATAGTAGGATCAGAGAGGATGAGCAGGTTGAGACAGGGTAGGAGCAGAGAGGATGAGCAGGGTGAGGCAGGGGAGGAGCAGAGAGGATAAGCAGAGTAAGGCAGGGGAGGAGCAGAGAGGATAAGTAGAGTAAGGCATAGTAGGAGCAGAGAGGATGAGCAGGGTGATGCAGGGGAGGAGCAGAGAGGATAAGCAGAGTAAGGCAGGGGAGGAGCAGAGAGGATAAGCAGAGTAAGGCAGGGTAGGAGCAGAGAGGATAAGTGGAGTAAGGCAGGGGAGGAGCAGTGAGGATGAGCAGGGTGAGGCAGGGGAGGAGCATAGAGGCTGAGCAGAGTAAGGTGGGGAGGAGCATAGCGAATGAGCAGGGTGAGGCAAGGTAGGAGCAGAGAGGCTGAGCAAAGTAAGGCATAGTAGGATCAGAGAGGATGAGCAGGTTGAGACAGGGTAGGAGCAGAGGATGAGCAGGGTGAGACAGGGTAGGAGCAAAGAGGATACGCAGAGTAAGGCAGGGGAGGAGCAGAGGTGATGAGCAGGGTGAGGCAGGGGAGGAGCAGAGAGGATAAGCAGAGTAAGGCAGGGGAGGAGCAGAGAGGATGAGCAGGGTGGAGTAGGGTAGGTGTATGTCAGGCAGGGGAAGATCAGAGGCTGAGCAGGGTAAAGCAGGGAAGGAGCAGGTCAGGCTGGAAAGAGCAAAGGGATGAGAAGGGTCAGGCAGGGGAGGAACTGGTCAGGTAGGGGAGGGGCATAGAAGCTGAGCAGGGTCAGGCAGGAGAGAAGCTGAGTAGGGTCAGGCAGGGGAGGAGCAGATAGGCTGAGCATGGCTAAGCAGGGGAGGAGCAGAGATGCTGAGCAGGGTCAGAGCAGAAAGGCTGGTTATGATCAATCAGGGAGGAGCAAAGAGACTGAGCAGGGTCAGGCAGAGGAGGAACAGAGAGGCTGAGCAGAGTCAACTAGGAGAGGAACTGATCAGTATCAGACAGAGGATTAGAGAGGCTCAGCAAAGTCAGGAAGAGAAGGAGCAGAAAGGTTCAGAAGGGTCAGGAAGGGAGGAGCAGAAAACCTGAGCAGGGAATGAGCAGAGAGGTTAAATAGGGAAGGGGAAGAGAGGCAGAGAAAGGTCAGGAAGTGAGGAGCAGAGAGGATGAGAAAGGTCAGGAAGTGAGGAGCAGAGAGGCTGAGAAAGGTCAGGAAGGGAGGAGTAAAGAAGCTGAGCAGGGCGAGGCAGGGTGGAGCAGAGAGGCTGAGCAGGGTGAGGCAGGGTAGAGCAGAGAGGCTGAGCAGGGTAAGGCAGGGAGGAACAGTGGCTGAGCAGGGGAGGAGCAGAGAGGCTGAGCAGGGTGGAGCAGAGAGGCAGAGCAGGGTGAGGCAGGGTGGAGCAGAGAGGCTGAGCAGGGTGAGGCAGGGTGGAGCAGAGAGGCTGAGCAGGGTGAGGCAGGGAGGAACAGAGAGGCTGAGCAGGGTAAGGCAGGAAGGAACAGTGGCTGAGCAGGGGAGGAGCAGAGAGGCTGAGCAGCATGCGGCAGGGCAGGAGTGGGTCAGGGGGAGGGCAGGTGAGTGTAGCTATGTAATGGCTTGTAGTGAAGGGGGGGGAGAGCTGGAATGAAGACAGATGTAGGAAGGAGGGAAGGACAGCTGTTTGTATGGAAAGAGGCCGCTCAGTTTTTTATTTAAAAAAAAAAAAAGAGATATCAAGCAGGTCATAAATGTCTCGGCGTGGCAGCGAGGAATGAGGTACGGCGCTCGGATATTACAATCTAATTGCAGAAACAAAAGGTGTGTGACGTGTGTGGCTCTCCGCAAATCCAGCCATAAATAAGACATTATTGCTTCTGGGAAACACAATCCTCTGCAATCTCTCCCCGAACCATTGTAACCCTGCCAAGAGATTAATAACCAGCCGGTCCTTCCCTTCAGGAGTCAGATAAATTCACGCCAACTCCAAAACCACCACCACGGGCCAGAAAAGACTGTAAGCTCTTGAGACTAGAGACCCTCGTTTTTTTTCCCTCCGGTTCCTTAATCCCATGTGAACTCGCTTCCCGGTATAAAGTTTGTTTGATTGTCTCGGAGGCGCACCATGGCAACCTTAACCCTCATGCCGCTAGACAGGCCTCCGGCAACAAAAAGCCCGCGGCTCCAGCTTATGGAAAATATCAGGATAACGACGGCTCTAAAGTGTACAAGGGCTTTCTCATGTGCGCACAAAAGCAACGATTGTCATCTGTCACCGTGAGATTCGGGGCCTTGTCTTTCTGGTATGGTGGTATTTACACTGCCAGCTTTCCCGGCGCTCTGTGAGGCTGAGAACCTGTTTGAAATGCTGGCATCCATTCAAGTGGCGTGTGAAAAAAAAAAAAAAAAGTCATAAATATGTCTTCTAGCGACAGGGCCTCTTGTGTGTCCCCAGCCGGGCAGCACAAGGCCACGGTGCTCCGTCGCGGCTGCGGCCTGATTTACCGTGAAGGAGAGCTGTGAAGTGCCCTGCTGCCGGAGTGTGCGGAATATGGTATCAATTAAAGGGGCTGCACTAACAGCACTTTAATAAAGAGGGACAATAATGGGGGAAAGGGTGATTTGTCCCTCTCTTTTCCCCCACCGCCTCGATACGCATGGCCTAATCCGATATATACGGCATGTGGATTGGTTGTATGTATAAAAGCCTAAAGACATAAAGAAAATACTTTTGAAAAAAAAAATATTTAAAGAGGCCCTGTAGTGATATATATTAGGCAGCACGGTGGCGTAGTGGTTAGCGCTCTCGCCTTGCAACGCTGGGTCCCCGGTTCGAATCCCAGCCAGGTCAACATCTGCAAGAAGTTTGTATGTTCTCCCCGTGTCTGCGTGGGTTTCCTCAGGGTACTCCGGTTTCCTCCAACATCCCAAAAACATACAGATAAGTTAATTGGCTTCCCGCCTAAAAAAAAAAAAAAAAAATGTCCCTAGACTACAATACATACACTACACAATATAGACATATGACTATGGCAGGGACTAGATTGTGAGCTCCTTCGAGGGACAGTTAGTGACAAGACAATATACTCTGTACAGCGCTGCGGAAGAGGTCGGTGATGTATAAATACTAAATAATAATAATTAGAATGCCAATTACCATCTTCATGTAGTCCAAGTGGGGTGGGGGGAGGATTTTAAGGGTTAGGCGATACCATGGGGAAGAGGGTTAGGGTTAGCTAGGTTAGCCTTTGATAGGTTTAGTCATAGTAAAACATTGGTAAAGATTACCGGAATTCAGTAGTGGAATATTCTACTAGTTGCAATCCGATGCAACCTTTTGTCCCGGTGTTTTGTTTTTTTTTTGTTTTTTTTTTCATCATGTATGCGTAGGATAGAATGTAAATTCATTGATTTTTAAGTAGACCCAAGCTATTTTTTCATAGATTTCAATCGTTTTTTCAACACCTGTGTACGTTAACATTGGTCAGATTTTTCATAAAAGTTACACTAAATACACTCAAAATCGAGACTAAAAATAGTATGTGGCCATCTTTATGCTAATTTTGAGGAGAAGATCACTAACCAACCAGTATATGTTTGGGATGTAGAAGAATCCCAACTCAGATACATTATACAAACTCCATGCAGATAAGTGTCCTGATTGAGGCATAAGTTCGGGATTGTAGTGCTGCTGGGAAGGGAGAGAACAGCCAGTTAGCTGCTTAGCGAATGCTATTTTCAGAATGTCTGCCAGTGCCAAATGTTAATCAGACCTACTGTACACATCTTCCCCAGCTCAGGACCACAGCAATTTTTTAGACTGAGAGGTCCTCTCAAACCCCTCCCCCCTCCAAGGGCCCCGATGCGGTCGCAACGTCTGCATCCCCTATTCCACTGCTTGGTATCAACTTCAACCCCCTTCCACCAAACCTGTAGATTGAAAGCTCAGCACAAGGAAACGTCTCAGAGCTGCTTCCATCCAACGTAAAGGACAATTCGGACCACCAGCTCGCTTTCTGAAAAGGGGCGAATATTTAATCCCGGAAGGTCTTTTCCAGACATTAATCCTAAAAGAGGGAGCTTGTTTGTTTCAAGGCTGTCAGATCAAAAATCCTGCAGTGAGTTAATCTGCCTGGTTAACTCCCAGGGCCTGCGCAGCGCACGCCTTGTACGGGGTACAGGGGGCTGTCATGTAACAGAGGCACTACAAGGCTTCTAAGCAGGGTAATAATGGCACATGTTGGTAAAGAGGATATGAGCCAAGTGTTACTTCCGACATTCTCGCCACCCCTCCCCCCCATTGGCGCAAGGAACGGTCAACAAGATGCAAATAATTTTGAGTTGATGCAGCACTTTGCAAATTTTGTATGTACATTTATGCAGCTTGAAAATGAACCAATCAAATCCTGCGGGGGTAAAATTTGATTGGTCCATTTTCAAGCTGCATAAATGTGCATGCAAAATTTGAATAATCATGCATCAACTCAAAATTATTTGCCTCTCACTGACCATCGCTAATTGGCAGGTGTCTAAAAAAAAGCGCACGACCCTCGTGACCCCAGGATGGCAAGCCCAGGCATGGCCAACACAAGTGAATGAGAATGATGGGCCAACCCCACTCCCCGACCCCGGAGTTCTGCATTACAGACTTCACCGCCAGCGTTTTGTACACACCACAAACACAACCTTGTGCCGGTAACATTCAGAGTCTCCTAACGTGTGTTACAAAGTGGCTTTTTCCAGAGAGAATCAGTCAATCCACTGAGGTATTTGCAATAATTCAGGTTTAAAGAGACTCTGTAACAAAATTTTCAGCCTTATTTCTTCTATCCTATACATTCCTATACCTGTTCTAATGTGGTCTGTCTTACTGCAGCCTTTCCTAGTTGCACAGTGGCTGTATTATCTCTGTTATATAATCTAATCTTCTTTCCTCTGATGGCTTTGTCGGGCGCAGGCACTCAGGCAAGAATGTGCTGCTCTGTTTGTGATAGGATAGAAGCTATACACACCCTCTCCACGCCCCCTGCAGGCTCTGTGTGAGTCACAGACTGAGCTCCTGTCAGCCTATCACAAGCTGGTTAGCAGCCATGTCTTTTGTTTGTAAACACTGCCGAAAACTGGCAATTACAAGCCAGGATTGCAGCAGGGAGTGGCAGAAACAGCACAGAGGGGCCCAGGAGAACATAATGAATAGAATGGTATGCTTTTTATTGTAAACATTTTAGAGTACAGATTCTCACAATGCACCACTGCTGAATATGCAAATATGAATATGCAAATTATCTCTTTATGTCCCTGAAGCCAGGCTTACATGCAGAACTGCTGGTGAATAGCAAGCCTATAGCTTGATTCTGGCTTGCTGGTCCTCCTCAGTGCATGGCAGGGATTGAAATCGCTCAATATATGATATATACCCCTCCTTTCCCCAATGATCTATTGAAAGCGGACCCAAACCAAACATTTTTTTTAATTCAAAACATTTAGTTGCATTACTCTGACACATACAAAGATAAATAAACACTCCTTTAAGCCTATGAGCATTTCGGTGCATGCTTTTCACCCTTCTCTTTTCATAACTAGGGTTATACAGGTGGCAGTCATTAGCAATTCCTCCTTTGCTGGACACCTCCTACTCCACCAGCGTGCCGGATTCTGTCCCGGCAATATGAAAGGAAGGGAGGGGTTCCTCCAATAAATGTAAAATATTTTATATTTGTCATCATGCAGCTGAAAAAAGGCTGCTATTTATTATTATAATGTAGAAAATAGATTTTATTTCTGAAATTTTGTATTTTTAATTTGGGTCCACTTTAAAGTGAATGGGAAGCCGTATAAAAAAAAAAGTCAGATACTCACCTAAGGAGAGGGAGGCTCTGGTTCCCATAGAGCATTCCCTCTCCTCTCCCGGTCCCGCTGTTGTCCTGGCCCCCTCGTAGCGGTATTCAGCTGTTTCAGTCAAATACCGCTGTCTCCCGGCCGAAGGGAGGCTTCAGAAATGCTTCGGGAGCCCGAGTGCTCGGACTGTATCACATTTTCATCGAATATCTCCTGGTACTGAAGAGAATTCATGGTACCTTGCACACGCTGAAGCTTCCCTGTACCTGCAGAAGCAAAACAGCCCCAAAGCATGATGGACCCTCCCGCCATGCTTCACAGTAGGCAAGGTGTTCTTTTCTTCATAGGCCTTGTTCTTCCTCCTCCAAACATAGCGCTGATCCAAGGGCCCAAACAGTTCTAATTTTGTTTCATCAGTCCACAGAACACTATCCCAAAACTTTTGTGGTTTGTCCACATGACTTTTGGCATACTGCAGTCGACTCTTCTTATTCTTTGGAGACAGCAAGGGGGTGCGCCTCGGAGTTCTGGCATGGAGGCCTTCATTACGCAGTGTGCGCCTTATTGTCTGAGCTGAAACTTCAGTACCCGCATCTGACAAATCTTTTTTCAGTTCCTCAGCAGTCAGACGGGGACTTTTCTCCACTTTGCGCTTCAGGTAGAGCACAGCAGTCAAAGTCAGCATCTTCTTTTTGCCACAACCAGGTAGCATTTCAACAGTGCCCTTTGCCTTGAATTTGTGAATGATGCTTCCTATGGTGTCTCTATCTTTGCAATCTTCTTATAGCCATTGCCCTTCCTGTGAAGAAAAATCACCACTTCTCGTCTTCACCATGATTGTAAACACACCAGTAAATGTCTACAAGAAGCTGAGTATCACAGTCATTTTAAATCTGCCTAATTGGTGCTTATTATGCTTGATTGCTGCTCGTTAACATGCACAGGAAAACACTTGAATGAACCTCTGTTCTTAAGAGTGGTAGTCTTTAAGGGGTTGAATAATTGTGTCAATGAAGAAATCACACAAAAAAAATTAATACTGTATTACAAAAACAACTGATGTCATTTTAGTTGCATTTGGTTCTTTAAAAAGCCCTTGTAAGATTTCATTCTGAGCACAATTACAAATGTACACTAAATTCCCTAAAACCCTTTACAGCATTGGGGGTTGAATAATTTTGAACACAATTGTACTTCCTGTATGTCATGTGACATACAGTAAGTATGCCGTACACAAGAGCTGGAAGACAGCGATAAAGGACGGACAGAGTTGGACTCATGCAGAAAGTACGTCCAGCACTGCGGACCACGCGCGCCGGGACTCGGGGGAAGTTCCCCTATGCGGAAATGACGTAATTGCGGAAATTGACACTTTGACGATTCCGAAATCGTGATCTTGGTGATCGCGATTTTGATTTATTGTTCAGGCCTAAAACCCAGCCTCATGAGTACAGATCCACTTCACTGAAGACCTAACGTGGCCACACACCATACAATTTTTTTTTAGATTTCTTTTCAATCCAAGGATCACAATCAATTTTTCTGATTGATTGTAACGTGTGAAAAATCTGACCAATGTAACACACACACACACACACACACACACACACACACACACACACGTGTTAAATTTTTCCCCAATTATGAAAGACATTTTTGGGAAAAACTGTGAACCGACTTATATAGAATAAAAACCGGAAATCCACTCAGAATTTTTTGCTCGAATAAAAAAAAAAAAAAAAAGCTTTCATTTTTCGGGAAATCCAATTGATCATTTTTTATCGAATTGCCGTCAAATTGGATCATTTTATTGTATCGTCTGTGGCCACCTTTATGGTGCATACATACGTTTCAATTTTGATTGGACAATCACTAGCCAATTTTACCAGCTCTATGTAGTATGAGGGCCAATGCTATGGACAGATTGTGTAGGTAAGCTCTCATACTACATGGAGGTGGTAGTAGAATTTCCCAATCATTGGCCAATCAAAATTGGAAGTGTGTAGCAGGAGATGGAGAGAGGACAGGGAAGGCTCTATGACCTTTTGCTTCGACCTCCCAGATCTTATTGGAAATACAATTGTTAACTAAAAATCACACCATCACAGGGCGCCTTTACTGAGCAACGAACAATATAATATTGAAGGGGGAGGGGATACCCAAACACTAGGGAGGGTCAATAAGATGCTAATATTTCCAGCTTGCATGCAAATTCTATGCAGCTAGAAAACGGGCAAATCAAATTTACTTCCTGACAAATCTGACTGGCTCAATCCTAATCTGCATACGATTTGCATGAACTACGCATGCAAGTCAGGATTAATAGCATTTCATTGAACATCTCTATCAGACACCATATACACCTCCAGACAGCGCTCCAAGGAAAAAACTTCAAGCCAGCTGATTTATCATCACCTCCACCAGTATCACCCTATGGAATTCTCACTCACCAACGGTGATGGGCCAGTATCACAGTGGCCTTGCAGCACTTTTGGGGCATTACCAGGTTCCCCGCACCTTATGGCAGTACTTCTCCACTTGTATCCGTTCCTTGAAGTGTATTACTTTAGATCACCACAAAAAACACATTGCCCCCAAGATGTACCTCAACGTCAATAGAGAGACTATCATTGCGCAACACTTTTTAAAACCCAATTAGCTTTATTAAAAACATTGCACTCACGTGGTTTAGCATTAAGTGACAGCCTGTGGAGTTTTACAGGGAAACGGGCTCCACCCCGTGCGGTCTCCCGGGCTGACCGCCGTGTGTGTTGGTTCCCAAGCCTCGTATTCGGCCGCTGCCCCGCTACACTGTCCTTCGCTCCACGCTATCCGACTTCCGGGTATGGCTCCTCCCTACCGGTTTCGTCACAGCGTGACTCATTCAGGGGATGGAGCCATACCAAGCAACCCTATCTTTTATGCGCGCAGTCACCTCCCCCTGTGGGCACACCCCTTAGTGATGTCTTGCGTTCCGGAGCCCGGGAGGACGTGGTTTTGCCTGCTTCCGCATATACAAACATTTACTTCTTACAAATACAATTCTTTATATTAAAAACCAATCCTGTCATTTCCACTTATCATTTCTATAATCTCACATCTATGCTTCCTATAATTCAAAAAATATCATCATGATTTTAAAACATATTGTTTCACAGCCTAAGTTAAAAACATATATGTATGCGCACAGCCTCATTATTATCCAGAAAATGTTATTCTATATTACTATTGGCCCCACCATTGTTCTCCTGATTTTTTGTACGATTAATTTAGTTATCATTCACCAATCTCATACCTTCTCATATATAGGACCCCATAAGCACCATACCTTCTTAAACCCCCTATGCATACAAAAGTATTAGTTTTTTAGAAAGTTGTTTCCCCTCTATTATCATATCAACTATCATCTATAAAGCAATTTAAATCCACCTCCACATTGAGGCCTTTGGGATACAAAGTTTCCATGTAGAAGATCCACTGGGTCTCCTTTCTTGAAATGGTCCTAATTCTATTACCTCCCCTCCAGGGAATATTAATCTTTTCTATAGCACAAAAAGAGAGGGACTTTGGGTCACAGTCGTGCATCCCAGCAAAATGCTCGGGTACACTATGTCCCTTCATTCCCCTTCGAATGTTTCTAATGTGTTCCCCCACCCTCTCGGTGAGGGATCTTTTTGTCCTCCCTATATATTGTATTCCACATCCACACCAGAGCAGGTATACAACCCCCCTGGTGTGACATGTAATAGATTGATCAATCTTGAACGACCTCCCATTATGAAATGATACAAAAGTGTCTGTCCTTATACCCCTACCTTCCCTACAAGAAAAACATCCCCTGCATGGGAAAAAGCCTTTCCTTTGCCATGGTGCTAACCTGGGTTTAGGGGGTGGGTTCACACAGCTAGGTGCTACTAGGTTTTTCAAGTTATTGGCTTTCCGATAAATCATGTTTGGTCTCTCTGGCAACAAATTTCTTAATACATTATCCTCCAACAGTATTCCCCAATGCTTAGTGATAATCCTCTCCAACATTTTATGCTGTCCATTATATTCTGTTATGAATGCTGTTTGGTAACGATCATTCCCCTGTTTCCTTCCATTATCCTCCAACAAACCATCTCTGTCCCTCCTCCCAACCTCCATCATTGTTCTCTGGAGTTCCACCTCCTCATACCCTTTTTTGCAAAATCGATCTATTAACACTTGCGACTGCTCTGTGTATTCACACAGGTCACTGCAGTTGCGCCTCATCCTCACCATCTGGCCCTTGGGAATATTCCGTATCCACCTTGGGTGATGGTTACTATCGACAGGAATGTATCCATTCCTGTCGGTTTCTTTGAAGTGACTCTTAGTGATCAGTGTATTTCCCCTCTTACTAATATTCAAATCTAAGAATGTGATTTGTGCTTCATGGGGGTGGAGCCCGTTTCCCTGTAAAACTCCACAGGCTGTCACTTAATGCTAAACCACGTGAGTGCAATGTTTTTAATAAAGCTAATTGGGTTTTAAAAAGTGTTGCGCAATGATAGTCTCTCTATTGACGTTGAGGTACATCTTGGGGGCAATGTGTTTTTTGTGGTGATCTAAAGTAATACACTTCAAGGAACGGATACAAGTGGAGAAGTACTGCCATAAGGTGCGGGGAACCTGGTAATGCCCCAAAAGTGCTGCAAGGCCACTGTGATACTGGCCCATCACCGTTGGTGAGTGAGAATTCCATAGGGTGATACTGGTGGAGGTGATGATAAATCAGCTGGCTTGAAGTTTTTTCCTTGGAGCGCTGTCTGGAGGTGTATATGGTGTTGATTAGAAGAGGTTGTTCAGCCTTTTTGTAACAGAGGCGCACCAGGACTACAAACTGTTCTAGTTGCTTACAATTAACTGACTGTGGCTTTGATTGATCATATTGATCTTATGTATAATTCATCATATTGATACATTTTTTTCGTTTGAGCGCTGTGTTTTTTGTGTTTGAAAATCTCTATCAGACAGTTTTGGTGGCTTTAGTGCAATTTGCACTAGATTTGCACGAGATTGGTGGCTTTAGTGCAATTTGCATTTCTACTGTAAAGGCTATTTCTGGTCACAGAAAGAGGACAAGTATGAGCTTTCCATGTGGTCAGGCTGACGACAAATAGTCTACTATGCTTAGACTCAGTATGGTTTGTACTCTGCACTGAAATATATTTTCTCAAATCACTGTTTGAGTGTTCTCTCGCCTCCTTCCTGAGGCCTGGTGCACACCAAAAACCGCTAGCAGATCCGCAAAGTGCTAGCAGATTTTGAAACGCTTTTTGTTATTTTTCTATGGCGTTTTGCTAGCGTTTTGCGGATTGCTGCAGCGGATTTCAGTATAGTAGATTTCATATATTGTTACAATAAAGCTGTTACTGAACAGCTTCTGTAACAAAACCGCCGGCAAAACCGCTCTGAACAGGCGTTTTTCAGAGCGGTTTGCGTTTTTCCTATACTTAACATTGAGGCAGAAACGCACCCGCAATCCAAAAAATGCCTCACCCAGGCATTTTTCGTTTCTGCAAAACGCCTCCTGCTCTGGTGTGCACCACCCCATTGAGATACATTGACCAAGCGGATCCGCAGCCGCAAGCTGCTGCAGAAACGCTGAAAAAGCAGCTCAGTGTGCACCAGCCCTGACAGAGGTTTCTGCCTTTCCTCTTTTAGTATAGGTCAGGATCAGAGTTGGGCCCAGTTCGAACTGTGACGGTAAGCATATTAGCTCAGGATACACTGGCGTCTGTGCTGCTCACATACCTACCATTTTTCATCTGCTGCATTTGTGTCACCCCCCCTCCCCCCCCCCCCCCGCCCGCTTTGTCCTCCGTACCATCCAAAGCTCGTCCCAAAACCGATCAGAGCCTGGCAGAGGCATGGGGCTTCCTGTGGGATTGTAAAAATCACCAGGAACTCTACCTAGCAACAGGATTCTTATTGGTCCCCTATGAATCAATGAGAATTTTCTCAACAGAAAAAGGATTCCCATTGGTTTTTGCAAAGCAATGGGTCACCCCATGCCTCTGCTGGGCTCCGATCTGCTTCTGGCAGAACAGTGGGTGTCATCGGCAACAAAACCAAAGTCACCAGACAGGTGAGTCAGCATTTTGCATGCGGCAATCAGCCCTAGGCTTCCATTGGATCCCATTTCTGCATTTGCGATGCAGCCTTTGCACATTGCATTCGCATTCCGATTGACAATGTAATTTCACAATACAGAAAATGCAGTGTTTTTTTTTTTTGTTTTTTTTTGCAGCATGAATGTATGCATTGTACAGCTAGGATATAAACATTAGTAGCATAGAAAAGAGCCGTACATTATTTTCTAGTATAGCAAGAGTTAAACTTCTGTTATCTATGCAAAAGAGCTTCTTGGAGCTCTTCAACCCAACTTGGGTTGAATACAGTCCTGTTTTTTTTTTTTTTTTTGAAGCACTTAAAGTGTACCAGAGACGAAGCACCCTCATGTATTTCACCATATATATCAGTGGGAACATTAGAGAAAACACCTACCCTGCTCTCTGTTTCATCTTTCACTGCTCAGCCTGCTTGTTATCAGCCCTGATAAAATCACCGACTGAGCATTCAGTCTGGCTTTGCTCAGGAATCATTATAGCTGAGTCTGTCTTCTCTGATGTCTTTTCAAGCGGAAGCCTGCCCCCTTCTGGCTCTGCTATAATGACTCAGCTATAATGATTCCTGAGCAAAGCCAGACTGAATGCTCAGTCCGGGATTTTATCCGCTCTGAAAAACAGGCAGGCTGAGCAGTGAATAATGAAACAGAGAGCAGGGTAGGTGTTTTCTCTAATGTTCCCACTAATCTATATGACAAAATACATGAGGGTGCTTCGTCTCTGGTTCACTTTAAACAGCCAAGAAACCGTGAGAGACAACTTGAGGCTAGGTTTTACTGCAGGAAAGTTCAAAGGGTCATTAGCTCTGCTATGTTTTACAGCTTAAAATTCAGAGTGTGGTTTCTAAACTGCAAATGCTTGGTGAAATTTGCCTTCTTAAAGGGAACCAGAAATACGATTCACACAAAATAAACATATCAGTTGATAGCTTGTAAAGAATAAATGCTCTACCTGATCGTTTCACCACTCTGGTGTGCCTTTTTGAGTGTTTTTTATCCATTATTGCTCCAGGAAATATCCAATATGGCCGCCGGCTCATATCCCTTCTGCTTCCAGGTTATAAGCTGTTCTGGATGTGCTGTCTAGCTTCTATGAGATTATAGACAAGCAGGGCTGCTGCAGCCTTTCATCTGTCTGCTTTCAACTTTAATATTCTGGTATGCTGTGTGGCTGCCTGTAGGAAGTGTCTCTCATAGAAATGAAACTGCATACAGTAGATAATGACTGGCTGCACAGTGCACACAGATACACTTGTCTGTTTCAGAGCTTCTTTCTCGGCAGCAGCAACCCCTCCCATGTCAACAGCTCTGAGTAGGAAATCTGAGCCAGGAGGGGGCAGGATTGGGTTTGAAAAGACTCCACAGAAGAGTGACTCAGCTATAATGATTCCAGGTCAAACCTAGACTGAATCAGTCGGTGGATTCTTATCACAGTTGATAACAGATAGATTAGACTGAGAAGAATAAAACTAAAAGCAGGGTAGGTGTTTACTGTCATGTTCCCACTGATAAATGTAATAAAATACATGAGGGTGCTTCGTCTCTGGTTCTCTTTAAAACAGAAGGAAACTTGCCATAATTCAGCTATAAGTGAACATTTGTGGTTACCCACAATGCACCACTACTTATCTTATAATAAAATGGATGTCCAGTTACACACAGCAACCAATCAGGACTCAGCTTCCAGTGGCTCACTGTGAGCAGATAACTGAAGCTATTTTCTGATTGGCTGTGTGATTGACGTTTATAAATGACCCAGGCTGGGCGTGGGCGTTGAGGTTTCTGGACCTGGATAGAACAATATGTGGTAATTAATTCTGAGCTGGAGCCGCGTGCTCAGAGCGTGTGTTCCGACCGCAAGATGCACGGAAAAATGTCAGCGTGAGGCTGGGCGACTTGTTAGCGCTCCGTTCAAATGTCAGCGAAACCACAGAGGTCTGGATCTCATTTCTGCCTTGGCCAGGCGGGGGGATTGTGGAGGAGGCTTGCGTGGAGGAAGGCCTTAGGATAGGGCATCGGTACAGCCATGTACAGCAGCGGCTGCTGCTCCCTGCGGGGCTGTGACCTAAACTGACCTGGGACAGTCACACAAGCTGGTGCCGTGCGCTGGTTTTACATTCCAATCTGTTATTACAATAGGGGGTCATTTGACTAGACAATCAGCTATTTGTAGCAAATTGTCTACTAGTTTGTATAGCAGATCAGCTCTTAATAGCTGATTGGGTACTTCAACATCGGTCATTTGGGCTTCAGGCTTTATTGGAGGGGAAGGTTAGCGTTAATTGAGGAACTAAAAGTGGATCTCCGGACTAAAAATCTACTCTGCAGAACTGAAAAGGCTTGGTGTTTCTTTACCAGTTTCACAGCTGCATTTTTAGCTAAGCTCCAACCATCAAAGAAAACTGCCTGGGCTTTTTTCCCCTGATGCTGTGCAAAGCATGATGGGATTTCCTATGTTGTTATTCACGTTGCCTAGCAACTGGGAGGGGTGATCAGCACACAGGACTGTTGGAACTGTGTCTCATGCTCCCTGTCACCTCCTTTCAACCAAAAAGAAGGCTGCCCTCATGAAAGCAACCATTTGCCTGTTCTTTTAAAACAGGGTGGGTAAGAGATTATATTACCAATCTATTTTAATTAACATAAGTAATGTAACTTAATGACAGCATGTTTGTTTAGGCTGAAGTTCCTCTTTAAACCCAGGATTGAACTTTATTCCAATCAGTAGCTGATATTCCCTCCCCCATGATAAATGTTTACCGTTTCTCAAATAGATCATCAGGGTGTCTGTATGGCTGATGTTTTGGTGAAACCTCTCCCACAGTGTGATGTCAGGACCTAGATCCTTTCCTGTCTGTGGACCTTGTTGCATTGAGGGAAGTAAAAGTGGTTTCCAACTGCCAAGCAACCAGTATCTCCCTAAATTGTTACTCATCTCAGAGCAGAGACTTATGGGTAAGACCCCATTCACACTTGCCTTTTGGCAAGTAAACGGACCGGATCCTGATCGGATCCTGACCTGATCCTGATCAGAACCGTACGGTTCCGATCCGGATCCGGTCCGTTTGTGTCAGGCATGCATCAGGCTGCCATCCGGATCCGTGGGCAAAAAATAGTTAAATCTAAATAAAAAAATGTTGGGGTCAGCAGAAGGTGCACCTGTAGAATCAGGTTCCTCCGCTGTAGGCCTCACCTCCACCTCCGACATTCTGCCAAACAGCTCCAGCACGTCTGTCACTGCTGCTCCACTCCAGACATGCTTGGCTCATGTGTCCCTGTCATGCAAAATCCGAAATGGCCGCTTGGATACGCCTAGGAAGTTGGGTAGAACGTCAGGTTTTTGTAGGCAGTGTGTTCTGTGCCTTCCGTTCCCCATTGGTTTCTGTGTTCCTGATGGTGCTGTCAGGCTCAGGTCCGGCTCCGGTCCGGGTGCGTGGGCCGGAGATCCGGACCCAAAAAATAGCGCATGTTGGAAAAGAGTCCGGAGTCCGGATCCGATCCGTCTCCGGTACGTACGGAATGGACGCGTGTGAACGTCCGCATAGACTTTACATTGCTATGCGGAACGTACGTTCCGTTTGTACAGTATACGGTCCGGATCAGATCCGGAAAATCCGGATAGCGAACGCTAATGTGAACCGGGCCTAAGAAGCATCTCATAGCATGAAGCCTATGGGTATGAAGCATCTCAGAACATGAGGCTTTTAGGTAAGCAGCATTTTAGGGCAAAGGTGTATAGATAAGCTGTATCTCAAGACAGAGGCGTATGGGTAAGGAGCATCTCAAAGCAGAGGACTATGGGTAAGAAGCATCCCACAGCAGAGGCCTATGGGTAAGCAGCATCTCAGAGCAGAGACCTATGGGTAAGCAGCATTTTACAGAAGAGGCCTATGGATAAGAAGCATCCCACAGCAGACGCCTATGGGTAAGAGGCCCCTCACAGCAGAGGCCTATGGTTAAGCAGCATTTTACTGAAGAGGCCTATGGGTGAGCAGCATCTTACAGAAGGGGCCTATGGGTAAGAATCATCCCACAGCAGAGGCCTATGGGTAAGAAGCATTCCACAGCAGAGGCCTATGGGTAAGAAGCATTCCACAGCAGAGGCCTATGGGTAAGAGGTATCTCACAGAAGAGGCCTATGGGTAAGCAACTTACAGAAGAGGCCTATGGGTAAGAAGCCTCCCACAGCAGAGTCCTATGGGTAAGAAGCATCCTACAGCAGAGGCCTATGGGTAAGAGGCATCTCACAGCAGAGGCCTATGGGTAAGCAGCATTTTACTAAAGAGGCCTATGGGTGAGCAGCATCTTACAGAAGAGGCCTATGGGTAAGAACATCCCACAACAGAGGCCTATGGGTAAGCAGCATCTCAGAGCAGAGGCCTATGGGTAAGCAGCATTTTACAGAAGAGGCCTATGGGTAAGAAGCATCCCACAACAGATGCCTATGAGTAAGAGGCACCTCACAGCAGAGGCCTATGGGTAAGCAGCATTTTACAGAAGAGGCCTATGGGTAAGAAGCATCCCACAGCAGCGGCCTATGGGTAAGAGGCATCTCACAGCAGAGGCCTATGGGTAAGCAGCATCTCACAGCAGAGGCCTATGGTTATGAAGCACCCCACAGCAGAGGCCTATTGGCATACCTCCCAACTCTAAGAAAGATTAACACCAAGATACACCCCTGCCACAATTCTAATCACGCCCAGCTACACCCCTAGTCACGTCACGTATACCACAAAAAATTCATAAGCAAAAGACGTTTTATCCTTCAAACCGCACTGGTCCATTTGTCTCATCTTTAGTTTTCTTTCATATTAATATTTGAAAGTAAGAAATATATCAATTTTTAAGAATAGGAACAAAGTTTGGATTTAATTAAAAACTTATTTTTTTTTTTGTAGAAAATGGATTTGGTTCCCAAAGAGGGACTGTCCCTCCGAATAAGGGACAGTTAAGGAGCTATGCCTATTGGTAAGCAGCATCTCTGAGTTGAGGCCTATGGGTAAGAAGCATCTCAGAGCAGACTCCAATGGGTAAGCAGCATCTCAGAACTCATGTGGCATATGGATTAGCAGAATCTCAGAAGAGAGGACTATGGGTGAGCAGCACCACATAGTAGAGGCCTATGGGTGATTTTAAGTCTAACCATAAGAAGCACCTCAGAGCAGGTGCCTATTTGTAAGCCAACACCTTATAGAACAGGCCTATGGGTACTCTGTTTTAGCAGTAAACAGCACCTCAGAGAAGATATCTAAAACATATGCAGCATTCTGGGCAGGCACCAATGGGCAATCACCATCTCAGAGCAGGCACCAATTCTTAAGTGTAAACCCAGAGCATGGGTAATCAGTATTTTTTGCAGAGGCAACACTGACTGAGTAACAGTATATGGAACACATACCGACCGAGTCCAGTGTAACAGCACTACATGTGAGGCTACCAGGAAAGACATACTACTCTAATGAATAATCTTTATACTACAAACTTAAAGGCAATGTGGCCACCTAGCCTTGGTGAGGGTTAATTTACACACAGGCTTCAGGCCCTCTCAGAAACCTCCTAGACCTCATTGTCTGTAAGGGGAGGAACAACATGACAGCTCTCTCGTTAAAGCGCTGCCTAGTACGGAATTACTAACAATAGCAGAAGGTGGGCTACAGTCTGGGGGGCTGGGTGACCCTGCTTCAGCGATGGAACAGTAAAATATTAAAAAAATTGCAACTAAGGCATCAAACAATGTCCACTTGTTAAATTATTAACCCACCAGCGTCGGTGTTGGGGAGGACGATCACCCGGGGGATTTGGAGTAATCGGACTATTCAAACAAGCAAAGAATTTAGAGGAAGTTTATTTGAAGGAATATTAGTATAATTAAAGAGCTCCAGGTGGGAGTACAGATGTTGAGGCCTCATTGCTCCAAGATGTCCGAGACCTACATGACTGACCAATCGGGACACTGACGGGAAGACAGAAGAAGGGAAAGGGGGCAACCAGAGGTACCCCAAATAAACCTGGAGGCATGTCTTCAACTACTGAGAGTTATCTATAATTTTCATCAGAAAATTATAGATAATTTTCCTCACATAAATTGACAACTTCAATTACCACGTAGGCAACAAGAAACAGGCAGAACGGAAACTCCAAAACCCTGTACAGATGGAAGACAAGTAATGAAATAAGAGCTACAGATCTCAATATTTTGTCCTACAGCTAAAGAAAGCAGATCTTAAAATGGTGGTCCAGGTGTGCAAGGCATCAAGTGAATTGACTGCACATGAACAACGGGAGGGGAGGAGACACAAATAACTGCAGGGAAATCTCACCATTGTGGGAGGGGATGAGACACAAACTACTGCAGAGAAATCTCACCATTGTGGAAAGAGACACAAACTGTTGCAGGGAAATCTCCCCATTGTGGGAGGGAGGAGACACAAACTAGCGCAGGGAGATCTCACCATTGTGGGAGGGGAGAAGACACAGACTACTGCAGGGAGATCTCCCCATTGTGGGAGGGGAGGAGACACAGACTACTGCAGGGAGATTTCACCATTGTGGGAGGGGAGGAGACACAAACTACTGCAGGGAGATCTCACCATTATGGGAGGGGAGGAGACACAAACTACTGCAGGGAGTTCTCACCATTGTGGGAGCGGAGGAGACACAAACTACTGCAGGGAGATATCACCGTTGTGGGAGGGGAGGAGACACAGACTACTGCAGGGAAATCTCACCATTGTGGGAGGGGAGGAGACAAAAACCACTGCAGGGAAATCTCACCATTGTGGGAGAGGAGACACAAACTAGTGCAGGGAGATCTCACCATTGTGGGAGGGAAGGAGACACAAATTACTGCAGGGGAATCCTACCATTGTGGGAGGGGAGGAAACACAAATAAGGCAAGTACGGATAAATCTTAGAATTGTGGGGGAGAGTGAAACTGCTGCTGACAAATGATTCCCTCTAGATAGATAAAATGAAATCTTCCGTTTCTGGCCGGGGTTGGCCTTTAAGGCTGCTTGGCTTGCTCTGCAAAGTATTGTTTGGTTGGAAGCCATGTGACGGCAGCAGAGTCCGCGCTGAGCTCCGGGTCTGGTTAGGTATTTCTGTGTTTAGCCTTTTCTTTTTCATCATTTCGACATGTAGGTATCTACATCTTCCCTTAGGAAACTGCCTTCATTTTCCATTTATGCACAACTCAAGCACATCACTGTCACTCCCCGCGGCAATTAACAAATTCCACAGAAATATTAGAGAACGAAAAAAAATTATTTTCAATAGGATTTTTTAAAATGCGGTCACTACTGCGGTGAATTCCATGAGATTTGAGAGCTGCCCCGCAGCAAGCACAAACTTGTGGGGGCATCGAAAATAGAGCGTAATTATATTTACATGCATATTTTATCCATTACATATGAAGCCCCGTGTGCAGCGAAGGTCAGCCTATGCACACACTCAGGAAGAGAGGGATGGGGGACCCTGACAGGAAAGTTACCAGAGCCGCCAAAATGGGCGTAGCGGCAGCCATTTTGATTGCTGCAGTTCTGTCTGTCCTGTAACTCTGAAGGACTCATGGCAGCCATGTTGAGTAATGATGAAAGTTTTCTGGGTGACAGTTATCAAGAGTAGGTTTTTAGAAATCCGTGCAGAACTGTCTCAGACATCCTAAGAAATCACTAAATAGTGCAGATTCCTTCTTAACTGTTAGGAGGAGTTAGGAAGGTCTGTCGGGCAGTGCAGTGTGTGAGAGAAATTGCTGTTGCTAAGGTAACCAATACATCTGCTGTATTGCATCAAATCGCAGCACTGGAAGGGTTAAAGGGAACCTAAACTGAGAGAGATATGGATGTTTCCTTTTAAATAATGCCAGTTGCTTGTCAGTCCTGCTGATCTCTATGGCTGCCATAGTGGCTGAATCACACACCTGAAACAAGCATGCAGCTAATCCAGTCTGACTTCAGTCAGAGCACCTGATCTGCATGCTTGTTCAGGGGCTGTGGATGAAAGTATTAAAAACACAGGATCAGCAGGAGAGTCAGGCAACAGGCATTATTTTAAAAGGAAAAATCCATATCCTTCTCAGTTTAGGTTCCCTTTAAGCACAGAACAGCTTTACAGGACACCTGGCAGCAGGGGGGAGGAGCCCTTCACAAATCATGTCTCACTGCTGCACTATCTGTAGTAGTGCTATTAACCACTTAAGGACTGCAGTCTTAGGGCTGGTTCACACGGGCGTCTGCTGAGCTTTTGCTTGGCATTGCGTTCAAACGCCAGCGTTTAAACGCCAGCGTTTAAAAGCTAGCTTTTGAAAGCTTTTGAAAAGCGTTCAAGGCTAGCAGTTCTGGTCTCTGCTATTGTTTCCTCGCGTTTACTGCCTCTAAAAGCAGCATGTTGCTTTTGAGACTAGACGCAACGCTGGGATCTACTGCCAGGCTTTCATGAAAGCCTGCAAAAGCCAGCTCTAAACGCTCCCATTCACTTGCATGGGATGGCAGTAGTTCCAAAAAAACGCTGCGTCTGAAACGCTGCGTTAAACGCCACAAAAACGCCCGTCTGAACCAGCCCTTAAAACCCCTTTTTTTCCCCATTCAAACCACTGCAGCTTTAACGGTTTATTGCTCGGTCATACAACCTACTATCTTTACTATCTTAATGAATTTTACCTCTTTCTCTGTAAATGACATTTTTTTAATTTTTTTGCACACAATTTACAGAGATATTTCTTCCACCCAGCATGGGTATGTGTAAAAATACACCCCAAAACACATTATACTACTTCTCCTAAGTACGGCGATACCACATGTGTGACACTTTTTTTTGCAGCTTAGTTGCGCTAAGGGACCCAGAGTCCTATGAGTACCTTTAGGGATTTCACAGGTCATTTTGAGGCATTTGATTTCCAGACTGTTCCTCATGGTTTAGGGCCCCTAAAATGCCAGGGCAGTTTAGGAACCCCACAAATGACCCCATTTTAGAAAGACAACACCCCAAGGTATTCTGTTAGGAGTATGGTGAGTTCATAGAAGATTTTATTTTTTGTCACAAGTTAGCGGAAATTTATTGTTTTTTTCACAAAGTGTCATTTTCCACTAACTTGTGACAACAAATAAAATCTTCTATGAACTCATCATACACCTAACGAAATACCTTGGGGTGTCTTCTTTCTAAAATGGTGTCACTTGTGGGGTTCCTATACTGCCCTGGCATTTTAGGGGTCCATAACCATGAGGCGTAGTCTGGAAACCAAATGCCTCAAAATGACTGTTCAGGGAGTATAAGCATCTGCAAATTTTGATGACAGGTGGTCTATGAAGGGCCGAATTCTGTGGAACCGGTCATAAGCAGGGCGGCCTCTTAGATGACTGGTTGTATTGGCACTGAAGTGCAGGAAGCGCAGGATGTTCTCAAATCGTGACCTGGACATGGCAGCAAAGAACATGGGCATGTGATGTATTGGGTGCGTAGACCAATAACACCGCAATACATTCTTTTTTACTAGACCCATGTTAAGGAGAAGGCCCAAAAAAATGTTAAGTTTGGAAACTTGGAGTGGTTTCCACTGAAAAGGCTGGGCATGGTAGCTTCTCGGATTGGCGGTTGCGTATTGTGTGGCTTAATGGTTGGTCTCAGCCACAATTAAGTCGTAGAGATCCACTGTGCAGAACAGATGAAAAAAGTCTAGGGCCAATCCTAGATTATCTGTCTTTACCTGGACTCCAGACTGGGCAGTGAAAGGGGGCAGTACGGGTGTGGTGGAACCAGGGGATTGCCAATTGGGATTTGCCTGCACCTCTGGGAGACTATGGGTAGTACGGGCCCGTTTTGCTGGTGGCTACAACTCGGGTCTTCGCCTCCCCAGGACCGCCTCACGCCAATGGGTGTGGCCGCTGCGGCAGCCCCAGGACCGCCTAACGCAGATTGCCGTCAAGTCCTGGGGTTGCATTTTGCAGGAGATCGCACGCAGGGTGCGCGAGCATCTCCTGCTCGGAGGACAGAGCTCTGCCCTGCCTTCAGTCTCCGAGCTGCTATTGCCGCTCAGGAGTCTGTTAGACGGCGAAACTGCCGTCTTTACTGTTAGTATAGCGCTGCAATCAGCAGCAGCGTTGTAGTGGGGACAGCAGTGTGACACGGCTGTCCCCCTGGGGGACAAGTGAGCGATCGGCTCTCATAGGCAGAAGCCTATGACAGCCGATCGCCGTGATTGGGCGGCTGGGGGGTATGGGAGGGGTTTCGGAAAATAAATAAATAAAAAAATAGTCAAAAACAGAAAAAAAACCCAAATATTTATTAAAAAAAAGTGGGGTGCGATCAGACCCCACCAACAGAGAGCTCTGTTGGTGGTGGGAACAGGGAGGGGGAATCAGTCGTGTGCTGTGTTGTGCGGCCCTGCAGTTTGGCCTTAAAGCTGCAGTGGCCATTTTAGTAAAAATGTGCCTGGTCTTTAGGGGGGTTTACCACTGTGGTCCTCAAGTGGTTAATGCACGTGCCACCGAACCAGTTTCTACTACCATGCTGGTGCTCGCCACTTCACCAGGGTCTATGAAAGTACTGGTGCTAGGTCCAAGAGATGCTACGCTGCTGGTGCATGCCTCACCAAGAAAACTCGGATCACCGCTAGCACCACTCTGCTGCCCTTGAGTCTGATCCTGCGCCACCTGCGGTCCAGTGACATGGGGTGTGGTGCGCCTGGCTCTAGCCGGGACCTCAACCTCGTCATTGTTATCGGTCAGAGAGCCACTGCTGTTCACCGGTTCATTTCTGACCCGGATGATTCGTCGCATGAGGTTTCCCAATCGCACTCACCCCACTGGGCCAGAATCTTGACGGCCTCTTCAACGGAATACCCCTTTTTTGCCATGGTGGACTGCTAAATTTAGGTGGAATTCCTCTGAGACTACCCAGGAAAAAGAGCACCTACCTAGCAAAAGGGAGTACTTGTGAAGTAGAAAGCTGTGGTCACTGAGTTTTGATAAAAAAAACCAAAAAAAAACTGATCTTTACAGCGCCACAGTTATTGTAGAGTGTTTTTGCAGTGATCACAAAAAACAAATTCTGTCACTGCAGTGGGGATTGGCCAGGTGATCAGAAGCCCGCAGGGGGCAGATTAGGGCCTGATCTGATGGGTAGGAGTGCTAGGGGGTGACAGGTGGTGACAGGAGGTGATTGATGGGTGTCTCAGGGAGTGATAAGAGGGGGAATAGATGCAATCAATGCACTGGGGAGGTGATGGGAAGGGGGTCTGAGGGTTTGGCCGAGTGATCAGGAGCCCACACGCTGCAAATTAGGGCCTAATCTGATGGGTAGGTGTGCTAGGGGGTGACAGGAGGAGATTGATGGGTGTCTCAGGGTGTGATAAGAGGGGGAATAGATGCAATCAATGCACTGGGGAGGTGATTGGGGGGGTGGGGGTCTGAGGGCGATCTGAGGGTGTGGGCGGGTGATTGGGTGCCCGCAAGGGGCAGGTGAGGGTCTGATCTGATGGGTATGATGGGTAGCAGCGACAGGGGGTGATTGATGGGTGAGTGGTGGGTGATCAGTGAGTGAACAGTTGTAAATAATGCACTGGGGAGGTGATCGGGGAGGGGGGGGGGGGGATTCTGAGGGCGACCTGAGGGTGTGGGCGGTTGTTTGGGTGCCCGCAAGGGGCAGATTAGGGACTGATCTGATGGGTAGCATTCAAAAATCGCAATAAATCCAATAAGAAAATATTGTGAGCTGTCCGCCGAATATCGAGTTTGCTAAGAAAGGTACCTACAGCCAATATACCAAGTTCGTGTGGAATGCTGGAATACAGCGCCTCCACATCGAGCGCCACCAGAAGTGTTGATGGAGGGACTTGTACGCCCTCCAAGATTCTAAGGAGGTGCATGGTATTCCTGACATAGGAGGGGAGAGCCTGCACATGAGGATGCAGATGCCTGTCAATGTAGACGCTCGTCTTCTCCGTCGGGGATCCACGCACAGAAACAATTGGTCGCCCAGGTGGGCGATCCCTCCTTTTGTGGTTTTTCGGCAATGTGTAAAAGGTCGGAGTTATGGGATGTATGCCTTCAAAAAATGAGCAACATCCTCATTTATGATGCTGCGTCTTAAAGCATCCACAATGAATGCAAAAAACATTTTTTTTACATCTGGTGACTCTCGATGCGGGAACGCGAATAAAGCACTGCCGCTGATTGAGAATGTCCATACACATTTTCCTGTAGGCCAGTACCCCCATCACAACAACATTGCCCCCCTTATCGGAGGGCTTAATCTCCCATTTGGTCTGGTTTCTCCGTTCCTCCAGTGCCCCAAATTCCTCCGATGACAAGTTCTGGGAGTCTGATACTCTCTCAGAGAGGCGCACGATATATACCGCTCAACCACTGAGATGAAGGTCCTCAGGCTGGGGCTGGCCGAGAAGGGCGGAAAACGATGGGACCTATTCCTTAGTTCCAACTCACCAAGGGAAGGTTGATATCCCACGGGCAAAGTATCAGGCACATGTTGTATAGTTGTGTTAGCCATATCCTCTGGGTCCAAACCACCCTGAAGAGCGATCAAATCGGCCATGGCCTGTTTGTCCCGCTCCGACAACGCGATCTGTGACAACGGCTGTATATTGCTACTGGACGCTCCATCGTTAAGTAATCTCATGAGGATCTTTCGTCCAAAAATATGTACATCAGTGACTGTCTCAAATGTGTCGAAGTCGTGTGTCGGGCAGAACCCCAGGCCCCGGCCAATAATGTATGAATATGTCCAGAGAGTGCTTCACCCGTGAGATTGATGACCTGTAAATCAGCACAGTTTGTGCTTGGTATATCCCCGCTTTATCCGCCCATCTCCGACCAGCCCATTTACCCCAAAAAAGGCGATGTCGAGGGCCCAAAAGATGGCCCATCTCCCTCGCCCTCTCCCGGGGCAGAGTCCGAGACACCTCCACATGTCCCATCGGTTGCCCCACCTTGTGGGGCCTTATCAGGTTTTGGCCTTTCTTTCTATTGTTTTGCCTCAAATTGTACTTTTTTGGACTTTTGATAGGTGGAGCTGTGTCGCTGGTTGCAGCAGAGCTCGCACTTACAATTGAGGAGTCAGATTCCACAGGCACCCCTTGCACAGGGGGTATACTGAAGTGGGAGGGCACTCTCTGGCTACCTATACTGAAGTGGGAGGAGCACTCTCTGGCTACCTATACTGAAGTGGGAGGGACACTCTCTGGCTACCTATACTGAAGTGGGAGGGGCACTCTGTGGCTACCTATATTGAAGTGGAGGGGCACTCTCTGGCTACCTATACTGAAGTGGAAGGCAAACTCTGGCTACCTATGCTGAAGTGGGAGGGACACTCTGGCTACCTATGCTGAAGTGGGAGGGACACTCTGGCTACCTATGCTGAAGTGGGAGGGACACTCTGGCTACCTATACTGAAGTGGGAGGGACACTCTGGCTACCTATACTGAAGTGGGAGGGCACTCTCTGGCTACCTATACTGAAGTGGGAGGGCACTCTCTGGCTACCTATACTGAAGTGGGAGGGGAACTCTGGCTACCTATGCTGAAGTGGGAGGGACACTCTGGCTACCTATACTGAAGTGGGAGGGGAACTGACTACCTATGCTGAAGTGGGAGGGACACTCTGGCTACCTAAACTGAAGTGGGAGGGACACTCTGGCTACCTAAACTGAAGTGGGAGGGGCACTCTCTGACTACCTATACTTAAGTGGGAGGGGCATTTACGTCCCGTCTTTCCGACATAAAATGCCCCACACTGGCAGAGAAGCAGATAGATCACAAAAGGGGTACTGCAATTAACATAATGTTGCAACCGTCAGCGATGTCCATTGGGAAGAGTAACCTCCCTACTAATGGACAAAAAGCGAGAAACAGTACACCCACCACAACTGTAAGTGACAATGCAATGGGGGCGTGTAGTTTCCAATCCCCCAAAATGACTCTTAACTACCAGATCGTGGAGGGACGGCGCCCGCCTGCAAGTGACCCTCGACTCCAGTGTCACCACTGTCTCAATTTTAGGATCATTGGTCAGAATGTACCAATGACGTTGTAGAATATGTACAATTTCCCTGTTTTGCGCAGAATAGTGCAAACACAGGCGCACCTCATTAGCATCGTCCCTCCGCGGTCTGGTCCCCGAAACCAGGTCACTACGATCGGTAGCATTGGCCCTATGATATGCTTTGCGCAATAGGTGGTCAGGATAGCCACAGTCCCTAAAACGTGACCTGAGTTTGGCAGCTTCTTCTTCAAAAGTATGCGGGGAAGAGCAATTGCGCCTCACCCGGAGGTACTGGCCTACAGGGATACCCCTAATGGTGTGTTCACGATGGAAACTGTCAGCCCGTAAAAGGGCATTAGTGGCCGTATCCTTCCTGTATAAGCCGGTCGATAATCTTCCCTGATCAATCATGATCCAGATGTCTAAAAAAGAGATTCTATTAGAATCAAAGGACATGAACCGCAATTTTTTTTGTATTTTGATTTAGAATGTCAACAAATAAGTGAAGATCAGCCGCCATGCCCGTCCAGACGATGAAGATGTCATCAATGTACCTGTGCCACATGAATACGTGCCACAGGTACATCAAGAGGCCATCGTCGGAAAAGATTGCGCGTTCCCACTCCCCCAGGTACAGTTTAGCATACGACGGGGCACAAGTTGTGCCCATCGCTGCTCTCTGCACCTGGAGGTAGTGTAACCCATCAAAAACAAAGATATTATTCAAAAGTAAAAATCACAATAAATCCAATAAGAAAATATTGTGAGCTGTCCGCCGAATATCGAGTTTGCCAAGAAAGGTACCTACAGCCAATATATCAAGTTCGTGTGGAATGCTGGAATACAGTGCCTCCACATCGAGAGCCACCAGAAGTGTTGAAGGAGGGACCTGTACACCCTCCAAGATTCTAAGGAGGTGCATGGTATCCCTGACATATGAGGGGAGAGCCTGCACATGAGGCTTCAGATGCCTGTCAATGTACACGCTCGCCTTCTCCGTCAGGGATCCACACCCGGAAACAATCAGTCGCCCAGGTGGGCGATCCCTCCTTTTGTGGATCTTCGGCAATGTGTAAAAGGTCGGAGTTATGGGATGTAATACCTTCAAAAAATGAGCAACACCCTCATTTATGATGCTGCGTCTTAAAGCATCCACAATGAATGCAAAAAATTGTTTTTGACATCTGGTGACTCTTGATGCGGGAACGCGAACATAGCACTCCTGCTGATTGAGAATGTCCATACACATTTGCCTGTAGGCCAGTACCCCCATCACAACAACATTGCCCCCCTTATCGGAGGGCTTAATCTCCTATTTGGTCTGGTTTCTCAGTTCCTCCAGTGCCCCAAATTTCTCAGATGAAAAGTTCTGGGAGTCTGATACTCTCTCAGAGAGGCGCACAATATCCTGCTCAACCACTGAGACGAAGGTCCTCAGGCTGGGGCTGGCAGAGAAGGGCGGAAAACGATGGGACCTATTCCTTAGTTCCAACTCACCAAGGGAAGGTTGATATCCCACGGGCAAAGCATCCCCTCTCGCGTGTCTCCTCTGTCCCCGCTGTCTTCTTCTCCGTGCTCGGCTCCTCCAGCTTCACTGAACTTCCTGTCCCGGCAGGAAGTTTAAACAGTAGAGCGCCCTCTACTGTTTAAACTTCCCCGGCAGGAAGTTCAGTGAAGCTGGAGGAGCCGAGCACGGAGAAGAAGACAGCGGAGACCAGGGGACAAGCGCCGGTCGGAGCAGGTAATGTACACGGGGGCGGCATCAGTGGCAGCTCCACTGATTGTAATCGGTTTCATGCTGAAATCGATTCTCAATCTGTTTGCAGTAAAGGCAGCCATACGATCCCTCTCTGATCAGATTCGATCAGAGAGGGATCTATCTGTTAATCGGATCTGATGGCAAATCGACCAGTGTATGGCTACCTTTATGCTTCCTCATAGCTGCTTGTTAGATAGCTGTCTACATCTCCAGCATCTGGTCACATTTGTTCATCAATGTGGACATGTAACTTCAGTACCTGACGGCTTCACTCCATTTTGTCTGGTGAAGAGTTAAGTCATTATATCTCATACAAAATCCTGGAACTGCTTCAAAAGTAATGAAAGGCCACAACGAGCCTGAGATTTTGTCCCTAGGAGGAATAACAGAGACGGGGGTCTTTCACTGAAAAGAACCCCAGTAATTTGCTCGTTCAGGAGCGCCCTTGACATGAAAGGCCGGAGCCTGAGCCATACAAATAACGGTTCCTGAACCTGAGTGTGGAGCTTGAAGGACCCTCTCAGTTTCGAGCCCAAGGTAAAAAGAGAACAATGAGACTTCTTGTCCGCTTCCACCATCCCGATCGAGGATCTGCACTTCACGTTGTCTCTTCCTCATGAGACCAAGCAGACCCTTCAGCAAAATCTTAAGCCATTAATAGGTTCATTACCGCAGCAAAACATTACCAGGAGGCCTCATGAAAGACCTGTGCCTACCTCCACTCCCAAACCAATCTGTTTTATCTCGATGGAATGAGACGGGTCCCTCCCTCTGTCTCTGCTACACACAGCCTGAAAATACACTGAATAGATGGGAATGCAACAAAAAACATTTACAACTAATCAAGAAGAGAACCCCACTTCAAGGACAACAATTGCAAAAAACTGTAAAGTTTAAAATACAAAACATATAAATGTACATTTCTTCTAGAATAAAAAGCAGTACACATGTATTATTTCTTATGCTGCTGTCACTTACAGTAGGCAGTGCTAATATGACAGATCTGTCAGGTTTTGGACTAGACCATCTCCTCATGGGGGATTTCTTGGTTATTTTTTTATTTAAAAAGGCACCAATTGAACTGTAGTTGATCAGTCCAAATGCCAAAATATTGTGCAACGAGTAGGGAGGCCAACTGGTATCTTTGTAAAGATCCGTTTTCAGCTAATGCTTTTGTAAAGAATAAAGGTAATCCTAATAATTTCCCCATGAGGAAATGGATTAGTCCAAAATCTGTCAAATCTGTCAGCTTTTTAAAAACTTTAAAAACTACTGTGACAGCAAAATTGGAAAAAAAAGTAATTTATAGTTAATTAATTTTACTCTGGGAGAAACTTTTTATATGTATGTAGTTTAAATTGTACAACTTTTTGTGACGGTGGTCCATTCTTGGTAAAGCCAGCATATAGAGCGGGGGGGGGGGGGGGGCTACGAAGCAATTTGGTTACCTATACTGTGGGTTCAATCTGGCTACCTGGTTACCTATGGGTAAGGGGGGCGGGGATGTTCATCTGGTTACCTATACTGTGGAGGGGGGTTGTCATCTGGCTACCTATACTGGGTGGATTCATCTGGCTACCTATACTGTGGAGGGGGGGGGGGATTCATCTGGCTACCTATACTGAGTAGATTCATCTGGCTACCTATACTATAGATATATTGTGGGAGGAGTGTAAGGGGGGGGGTGGATTCATCTGGCTACCTAAACTGTGGAGGGGGGGGAGGGTGGATTCATCTGGCTACCTATACTGGGTGGATTCATCTGGCTACCTATACTGGGTGGATTCATCTGGCTACCTATACTGTGGATATACTGGGGGGGGGGGGGGGAATTCATCTGGCTACCTATACTGGGTGTGGGTGGATTTATCTGGCTAACTATACTGGGTGAAAGGGGGGGGGTTGCTCTGGTTACCTACATGGGGGGTGTCATCTGGCTACCTATACTAAATGGATTAATGTGGCTAACTATACTGGGGAAGGGGGTGGTGATCTGGCTACCTATACTGGCGGGACCATTCAGATGGTGGGGTTTACAAACCCACTTTAGATATCACAGTACACCTAAGACAGAAGCTGCCTTATAGCTCTGACACCGCATGGGGTGACTGGACACCAACTCCGTTGTAAGCGTCAAAGAATCCAGCCACTAATGGCAACTATTAACTGTGCTGTCAAACGCAAATGTTTCCAAACCATGTTTGATTGGTTCAGAGTTCCTTAGGAACAACCCTCATTGGCCAGACTTCCTCACCTGTGGTGTCATCAGTCACAATGTGTCTGAAACCCTCAAACTGGGGCATCAATCTCCACAGGTTTCAAAACTTCTTCACTTCCTCCGAAAATCCTGGAAAAACATGTTTGCAGTTCAACCTGATGGATGCAAGATGCGGAAACTAGACTGCGAGCTCTTGTACCTGGCTGGTAAACACCTGTAAGGTTTTTCTGTCCACAGTTTCCACCTTGCTGGCCTTTTCCAGCACAGAAAGGGTCTCCATGGAGTCCTCTGAAGGTTTGCACACATGGAGCCTATCGGTATAAAGTCCTCGGCATAGATGGCGCTTGTCCCTCGGTCTCCTGGGTGATTTATCTCTCGCCCACCCCCCTTGTGCCCACCATTCATCACACAAACTAACTCCCAGCCACCCCCGGACCCTCGGCTCTGCAAATAAAGTCTATGAAAAGGAGGAGAGGGGCTGAGATGAACCGGGCAAGAGGAGGGGGAAACAAACATCTCATTTGGGGAATACATTAATTTCCTTTCTGGCTGGAGGGGGATAACAATAGGGCAATGACTCTGAAGCTCTGGGATCTACAAATAAAGGCTCCCCGCTGTCATGGGCAGCATGGTGTGGAATGATGGGCCATATCCCCCAGGCTTCGTCTTGTTGTCCCTCTTGGCGCAGGCTGGAGGCTGTCTTGTTTGGCCGTTACTAGGCGTCTCGCAGAGAAAAATGGAGGCATTTCCTAAACCATTGAAGGTTCGGTTTATTAGGCAAATAAAGCTGGTGTGAGACCCTTCAGTGAGACCGCAGAGACGGGGGGAAGACTTTATTTATTTTATGCCCTCGAAGCACCAGCCACAGGTGAAGATCATGAGAATTGGAGGTTAACGTCGTACAGACCCAAAACTAGACTTTGACAAGATGGCAAACTGTACAATGGAGGATAAACACCTCCTAGACTCCATTTACAAACTTTACTTTTGTGTTTCGCCCTCTTTTTACACATGCCAAAGGTCCCCCAGTTTCCAGAGGTAATCCCGAGCATCTGGTCTCTGGACAATTCTGGCCCTGCTTTTCTGTCAGGACTCCATAATTCCAGCGAGTGTGTTATCCACCGATGGCTGCGTACAGAAGCAGAACACTTTGCTTTTCTGATAATAAAATGAAGTGAAAACCGTTCAGGGCCTTTGGTAATAACTGAACCTCTGAGATGTCTTTTTCTGCACAAGGGACTTAAAGAGGACCTGTAGTCAAAATAAAGTAATTAATAAAATTGCATTTTTTTTTTCAATATTACTTTATAAAATTATTTAGTCAGTGTTTGCCCATTGTAACGCTTTTCCTCACCCTGATTTATACTCTATTTATCGCAAATGGCAACATCTTTAGTACTGCGATCGGCTGTCAAAGGCATCTACAGTGCTGCCGTAGATCGCAATGCTGTATAGTATAAATAAACAGAGATTACGCATTCTAACAGTCTCCTAGTGGCGATCGCATTCAAGTGGAGATGCATGCGCATCGGTGCACGCAATCCCTGCAAAACCTCAGGACTTCACGACAATTGCTGTTGAGCATTCCTGGGGCTGCTTAGGGTACGCCAATTGGCGTGGAGCGGTCGTTTGCACAGCACTTTATTTTTCAGTGGAAAGCTTCAGTGGGCAGCTTTTTCCCGCATCCTGAAGAAGTTATAACTTTATCTTTTGTTTACATTCTTTTGTCAGATACAGTCAGTAGACATTAGCAAACTGCCGAAACTGAGCTTTACTGAGCTGAGAAGCAGAAACAGCTGAGAAGTGATCACTAGACAGATTTTAACATATAAATACAGCAGTTATGCAATAAAATACAATGGCAGTTTTCAGAGCAGATAAACTATATTTTGGGATATGTAATTTGTAAATAGACAATATTACTTGTGTACAAAAGCAAATATGATAACTGTATGAGTAATAAAAAGTAGGAAAACACATTTTGATTGAATGTCATGTCAGAGTTTTATCCCATTTCAAATCGCATTGATGATGACCCCTGGAGTGTAAAAATGTCACGATTTTTAATCTCAAAGAAGAATTTGGAGTAGTGACTTAGTACTGAGCTATGATCATCAGGCTGGCTTTGGAAATTGCTCTCCTGGAGAGAGGGGGACAAAGAGGTCGGGCATTGGTGCCCTATTGATAAAATGCTGCTTGCTGCGCCGATGTTTGCAGTTCGGTCTTGTTTGGCTCTCTTACGTGTACACAAAAAAGACTTTCATCATTGACAGCAGTCGTTCATGGCCATTTCAGGTAATGTGCTGGCCCAGCAACCGCCATTCGGCCAGCGTTCCATCAGGCGGATCAATGCTGCAGAGCAATGGCCGATTGCTTTGTCCTCCCAATCACGTGCAAGGGCCTTTAGAGGCAGGGGATCAGCAGGACTGCCAGGCAACTGGTATTGTTTAAAATTACATAAATATGTCAGCCTCCATATCCCTCTCACTTCAAGTGTCTTTTAAGGGGCCCATACACTTATACTATTTCCCGCCGATATACAGCAGATTCGATCACTGTGATCGAATCTGCTGTGAAATCGTTGTGCAAACGCTGACCGAACGATCGATTTCCATCCGAAATCGATCATTCCCGTCGATCTGTCAGCGTGAAAAATTTTGCTCAATCGCCGGCGGGTCGGGGAGAGCGTCGATAGTGGCGTTCGAATGTCAGACGACCGACGCTAGCGGTAATACATTACCTGTTCCACCGGCGCGTGTCCCCGCTGTCTCTTTTCCGCGCTGTGCTCCAGCTGGCTTCACTTACTTCCTGATGGAGGAAGTTTCATTAAACAGTAGAGTGCCCTCTACTGTTTAAACTTCCCCCGACAGGAAGTAAAGTGAAGCTGGAGCCCAGCGCAGAGAAGAGACAGCGGAGAAGAGGCAGCGAAGACTGGGGGACTCGCGCCGGCCGGATCAGGTAATGTATGCGGGGGGGGGGGGGGGGGGGGCTGGTCGTTTGCTCCACAGATTGTGAATCGATTTCATAGTGAAATCAATTCAAAATCTGTTTGCAGTGTAGGCAGAAAATAGATCCCTCTTTGATCAGATCAGATCTGCTGGTCGATCTGGTGGCAATCGACCAGTGTATGGCAGCCTTTAACACTTCGCCTGGTCAGATTTTTTTTTTTTTGTGAAGGCTACATGCCAGTGCCAGCTATGGTTGCATTATGTTTATGAAATGTCCACATTAGTCAGTAGGGGTTGAGAATGACGCTAATTATTAGGAAACTCTATTGTAAAATGGATTGAAGCAGATAAATCATTTGAAACCATTTCAAGCTCCATAGATTTGCAGTAAGATGTGCACAATTCTGCATCAACTTGGAATGATTTGCATATCTCAAAGCCAAGTAGAAGGATGACACTAACCCCAAACGTAGTGCTAAAAACGCCTTTTGACATCCACGGCGTATGAATGCAGAAAAAGGAGATGCAAGAACCGCTGTACTTAAAACGCCCGAAGAAAATGGATTGGGTTACACAGAAACATGTATAGACGTCGGCAGAACTCTAAGGGCTGCGGCAAACTAGAAATAGCGATTAAGTCTTGCCAAGTGCTTTTTTTTAGCGATTTTCGCAGTATTTTCCAGAGTGATTTCTGGTAATTTTAAAGTGCTTTTTAATCTAATGATATCAATTTATACGGTGATTGATTAAAACTTTGAGTTAGATCACAATTGCTCCAAAAATGCTACAGGACCTGCGATTGGAAAATCACAATCGCTGTTGGGGGAAATCACCTCCACTGACTTTCATAGTTTCATAGTTTTTGGAATCACTGTCATTTCGAAAGCATGGAGGAAACAGTTCTGTGGGTCTCAGGCCTAAGGGTTTAGATGGAACAACAACTGCAGTGAGAGGGATATGGAGGCTGCCATATTTATTTCCTTATAAGCAATACTAGTCACCTGGCTGTCCTGCTGATCCTCTGCCTCCAATGCTGGGAATACACCATACAATTTTCTGTTATGCTGGACACACACGGTGCTTTCCCGCACTCGATTCACCGCTCAATTATTTCCGACATGTCCGATTCCCGTTTCGATGGATCGTTAAGTGAATTTGGTATACTTTACATGAGAATAGACCTAACAATCATCGAAATGTGCTTGGAGATGCTCGGAAATAATCGAGCGGACGGGAATCGAGCGGGGCATCGAGTGTGAGAACGCACCGTGTGTATCTAGCATTAGATTTCTCCGTTATGCTGGGAATACACAGTTAGATAGTTGCACCGGATCGAGCCGCTGGCTCGATTCTGGAGCATCCCCGCTCGTCCCCGCCGGCGCCTGGATCGATCCCCGCTCGTCCCAGCGGGCGCTCCTTATCTTATCTACAGTATGGCTTTAAGAAACACCACAGCTGTGAAACAGCCCTCATCCAAGTCTGCAACGATCTGCTCATGGCAAGGGACAGAGGGGAATGCTCCATCCTAATCCTGTTGGATCTCTCAGCGGCTTTTGATACAGTTGACCACGAAGTCCTGCTTAACAGACTGCAGGAGTACTGTGGCATCATTGGATCAGTCCTCCAGTGGTTCAGACACAGCTCCAACCCTGTGCGCAGCCTTGGCTTACTAATCAATAGGGAATTGAGTTTCAGAAATCAAATTTCATCTGTAGTTAAATCTTCCTACTTTCATCTGAAGAACATTGCAAAGATTAAACATCTGATTCCCCCAGAGGATCGTCCAACCCTAGTCCACGCCTTCATCACATCACGGCTGGACTACTGCAATGCCCTTTATGCTGGCCTCCCCAAAAAGGACCTGCGTCGCCTGCAATTAGTGCAGAATGCTGCTGCCAGATTGCTAACAAAGCAGCCTCGCCACTGTCACATTACACCGATCCTTCGCTCACTGCACTGGCTACCAGTAGAATGGAGAATACTCTTCAAGATTGGACTGCTGACATTCAAATCCCTGCACAATCTGGGCCCTAGATACATGAAGGACCTGCTGAAGCTGCACCACACCTCTCACAACCTCAGATCAGCAAGTTCTATAAACTTGGTCACTCCCAGAGTGCACCTCAAAAAATCTGGAGATAGAGCCTTCTGTCATGCTGCCCCTACTCTTTGGAACTCCCTGCCACACCCAGTAAAGACCGCACCATCCCTGGAGCTATTCAAATCCAGACTGAAAAGCCACCTGTTTAGCCTGGCATTTCCAGACTTATAAAATTCTTCCTCTGTACCACGATGGTCGGAGCCATGCTTATGCGCTTTGAGTCCCATGGGAGAAAAGCGCTTTACAAATGTTATTTGTTGTTGTTGTTGTTATCTTCCGCTCATTTTCTGCCCATTGTCCGCCCGCGGGTATCGAGCGGGGAATCGAGCACTTCGCTGATCAGACCTGTCGGAAATTATCAATCGAGCCATCAGCGGCTCGATTGATAAGAAACTATCTGACCGTGTATTCCCAGAACTAGATTTTTCTGTTATGCTGGGCATACACGGCACGTTTATGCGCCGGAATTGAGCCGCTGGCTCAATGCCGGCGCGTCCCCGCTCGTCCACGCGGATCGATTCCCGCTTGTCATAATGCATAATTAGATTACGAATAATTTGATTATTTCCTGTAGAGAATAGTCATTATCTCTGGTGCATTGTCTTCTGGTTATCTCCTGCTGAGTAGAACAATGCCTAATTGCTAGGCAGATAGATGGTAAGATAGATAGATTTACAACATGTTGGAATTTATCAATCTGGCAGGTAAATCTTATGCTGGATACACACGTTGAGATTTCCCGTTCGATTTCCGGGATCGAACGGATCGAATCGATTATTTCCAACATGCTCAATTCGGATTTCGATCGTTTCTGCCGTCGATTTGCATGTTAAGTATGCCAAATCGACGGCAGAAACGATCGAAATCCGAATTGAGCATGTTGGAAATAATCGATTCGATCCGTTCGATCCCGGAAATCGAACGGGAAATCTCAACGTGTGTATCCAGCATTACAGAGAATGTAATGCTGGGCATACACGGCTCGATACTTCTTATCAATCGAGCCGCTGATGGCTCGATTAATAATTTCCGACAGGTCCGATTGCCCGTCGGATCGATTCCGCGCTCGATACCGGCAGGCAGAACAATAGAAAAAACAAAGCGCTGATTAGGAATAGATCCGCGCGGACGAGCGGTGACGCGCTGGCTCGATACCGGTGCACAAACGAGCCGTGTATAAGAACCTCATTGCTGGGAATACACGGTCAGATATTTTCTTATCAATCGAGCCGCTGATGGCTCGATTGATAATTTCCGACAGGTCCGATCAGCGAGGCGCTCAATTCCCTGCTCGATACCCGCGGGTGGACAATGGGCAAAAAACGAGCGGAAGATAAGGAGCGCCCGCAGGGACGAGCGGGGATCGATCCACGCGAAAGCGGGGACGCGCCGGGTTTGAGCCGGCGGCTCGATCCGGCGCAACTATCTAACCGTGTATTCCCAGCATAATGCTAGGAATACACGTGTAATCAAGCCGCTGATGGCTCGATTGATAAAATCCGACGTGTCCGATCACCCGCCGGATCGATTCCGCGCTCGATACCACGGGCAGGACAATGGAAGAAAACGAGGAAAAGATAAGTAACGCCCGCGGGGACGCGCCGGAATCGATCCAGCAGCTCGATTACACGGTACAAAACGTACCGTGTATTCCTAGCATAATCCTGGGATTACACCATACAATTTTCTGTTAGATTTTTCTGTTAGATTCTCTAATGCTGGGGATACACGGTACGTTTTGTACTGTGTATCGAGCCGCACGATAGATTGTGGCGCGTCCCTGCACGCGGCCGGGTCGATTCCCGCTCTTACCCGCGGGTGGCTTTCTAATCTGCGCTTCGGTTTTTCCCGAGCGCGGAATTGATCCGGCGGGTCATCGGACACATCGGATATTATCAGCGGCTCGATTGATTATTAAAAACTCACTGTGTATGCCCAGCATTAGTTCAACATGTTGGAAATGTATCTATCTTACCATCTATCTGCCTAGCAATTAGGCATTGTTCTAGGAGATGACCAGAAGACAAAGCACCAGAGATAATGCCCAGTCTCTACAGAAAATAATCTAATTATGTATTCTAACAGAAAATCTAACAGAAGAATCTAACAGAAAATTGTATGGTGTATGCCCAGCATAATACTTTTAGCCATAAAAAAAGCATGCAGCAGATCAGGGGTTTCTGATATTATTGTCAGATCTGACTAGATTAACTGCATGCTTGTTTCTGATGTGATTCAGACACTACTGCAGACAAATAGATCTGCAGGGCTACCAGGCAACTGGTATTGTTTAACAGGAAATACATATGGCAGCTCCCATATGCCTCTCGTGACAGTTGTCCTTCAAGCCTCACACAAACATATGAGGACTGTCATCTGTAGATATCTATATTTGATCCTTAGGACGACTGTTCAGGGATCAGTGCTGGCTAGAAAACACATTCTGTTACTATGGTGAGGAGAGGAGGGCCAAAAGGGCGGTGCTCAATGGTGCAGCAAGGACTGGGCAGGGTGAGTAGGGGAACAATGCCTTTGGCTAAGACTATCTGCCAGGATAAAAGCTAGCCGACGGTATCAAGGACTGCTGTACACTGACTAGAATTGCAGCAGAGGTGGTCCAGACTAGCTGCCTCAGGCAAGAACTATCTAGCTAGCGTGCAAGAATCTAGAATAGCAATCCAGTTCTTGCTGGAAGCCTTTGCTCGTGGCAACAGTGCAATAAACGCCCTCCTCCCCCTTCTCTCTGCATGTTGGTTTTGTCTAGCGTTGCTCCGCGGGCGACCAGCCATCCACCTGCGGCTGAACTCTGACACGGCGGATCTGCACAGTATTAGAAACACGCTCTGAAATCCTTCCAAACCTGACAACGTTTCAGTCTCCGAGCGCCGCAGCCAAGGGAGAAGTGCCCACATTCTATGCTTCAGCCTAAATCCAGACGCTGGAAACACAATGATGTCATGCCCGCTCTTTAAATAGCCCCCCCACCAGCCCCCTACATTATGTAAAAATCAGATTGTCTCTCAAGTAGTGGGTATCTGACGTGTGGGCTGAAACGGCACTAAGCTGCCCCTCTTTATTGCGTTTTTTATTTAACTTATTATATTTAAAGGAGAACTTTGACGTAAATGTTCTCGATAACCCACTAAATAAACTATAGATAACAGCACTAGTCTAGTTTAGGGGGACCAGCGGGAAACCGCATAGGGAACAGTTCTCCAATCACAGCATCCTCTACAGCATAAAGCGTTGTGATTGGCTGAATAGTGTGGGCGTAGTTTGCTACAACCTATCTAAAACCTAGCAGAGTGAGAGAGTGCCGTCAACCCAATCACGTCAGCGTAATTTCCCTATGAGGTTTCCTGCTGGGTCTCCTAAAGTACACTAACAGCAAGATAATGCAACAAAAAATACCACAGAAAGCTGTGGCAATTCTGCAACTCAGCATAGGACGCAAGACAGAAAGGTGATGCAGGTATCCTTCCAGGCTCCTCCCCCATCCTAGCTTCCTTCATGAAAGCCTGGCAACCATGCTACTCCGCCAACAACAGAATGCACCGACTGTCATCTGCTCCTATAGATCTGCCAGGCAATCACAGGCAGCAGCGGGGCAGCCCAGTCCCATGCATGAACATACAGTTTGAGTGGGCGGCTTGCATGCAGTTATTTCCTGCTGCACAGTAACTGAGCCACTGACGCTTGTAAGGTTACAAACGTGGCCATTCGGCTGAATCACACAATAACTGTATGGCCATTGCACTCTCAGCAGACTGGTGGCTGAACAATGCAGCAATCATGCTTTTTATCCATCAGTGTGACAGAGCATTAAAGTTTAACTGTCGGGCATAAAATCAAAAATCAATTCTTTATTTTTATGTGGTAAACAAGTAATAAGGATGCTAATCAGGCAATCCAAAAGTTAAAACCGTTATTAGTTTTCTTGTTTATAAATGATCATTCCCCAGTTTACCTGACTCTTATTTGGTACGTTGCCGCAAAAAGGAAGTTGCAGGGCATGCTGGGTTGTCCTTTTTTGCTTCTGTACATTAGTTAAGTCTGAAAGGAAATAAATAAGCAAAAAAAGACAACCCAGCATGCCCTGCAACTTCCTTTGTGTGGCAACGTACCAAATAAGAGTCAGGTAAACTGGGGAATGATCATTTATAAACAAGAAAAGTAATAGAGATTTTAACTTTTGGATTGCCTGGTTAGCATCCGTATTACTAGTTTACCAGATAAAAATAAAGAATTTTTGATTTTATACCCGACAGTTACTCTTTAACACAAACATTTGCTTTAGGTGGAGTCCCCCTTAAAGAGGAACTTTGCCGAAAGATAGTAGAAAGTAGATAGTAGAAAGATGTTGCAAAGTGAGAAGTTAAAAAATAGAAGAAGATTTGGGGTCCACAATGGCATCAGACAGGGATGTCCCCTGTCCCTATATATTAACAATTAAGTGTTTTGCAAATGTGATTAGACAGAATCCCTCCATCTCTGGGCTTAGGATCCGGTCTGGACACTATAAAATATCCCGATACGCAGATGACGTATTATTGTTTATTACCTCCCCGCTGATTTCTCTTCCAAATGTGCTTGACGAGACTGACACGTTCGGAGATCTAAGTAACTTTAAAATAAACACCACTAAAACAGAGATCTTGAATATTAATCTTTCTGGGCAGATGTTAATAAAATTACAAGCTGCCTTTACCTTCAAATGGCAGTTTCAGCATATAAAATACTTGGGAATACAGGTTCCCTCAGACCTTTCCAAATTATATACATTAAATTATATACCATTATTACACGCGATATCAAGGGATTTGGCATCCCCTACGTACGACAAACCGTCATGGATAGGAAGAATAAATGTCCTTAAGATGGATATTTTACCAAAATTTTTAAATTTAATGCAGGCACTTCTGCTGTTTATCACTAAAACGGTCTTTGGATCAATAAGGTCAATACTCGCCAAGTACATTTGGGGCCACAAGAAGGTCCCCCGACTACGTTACTCTCTATTATGTAAGCCAAAAACAGAAGGGGGGCTAGGTTTACCAAATATTGTATATCACAAGGCGAGTGCCTTGTCCCACATAGTAGATTGGCACCACAGCAGAGAAACTAAACAATGGGTGGCCCTAGAGTCGCAGATCGTAGAGCTAGACATAAGGGCATTGCCCTGGACCCCTAAGAAACTCAGGAGACCCATGAATGATTTGCCTATATGGGTCAGGAACGTGCTTACGGTATGGGATAACGTAGTGTCTAACAATCAATCAGTTGGTATTGTTGTTACCAGGACCATTGACTCCAATTTTTGACAACTTAGCCTTCCCCCAGCCGTTGGAATTGATACCTTCTTAAGCCTCTCTAGGGGAGACTGTCTAAACTGAGGAGGGTTGTGACTGATGGAAAACTACATCCCATAGTGGACTTGGGAGAGATTAGGGGGGTAAGTCGTTGGTCATCGAGATGGCTCCAATATTACCAGCTACATGGCTACGTCAATTCTTTTGGGCTGTCCCGTGGGGGGTGGAGGGACTGTTCAAAGTTTGAGAACATGTGTGGGGGCAATTCCAGACCTGAACATGTTCTGTCAAAATTATACCAATTTCTTGGGGAGACAGTATCTAACCCCTTCCGAAATACCATTGCTATATGGGAAGCTGATCTGGGAAAGTCATTTTCAAAATACAAATGGAAAGAATCATTGATCCTGACCCATAAGTCCTCTATATCGAGTTTAGTTCAAGAGAGGAATTATAGAATACTAACGCGCTGGTTTCGCACCCCGGCACAGATGTGTAGATGGCAGGAAGGACTGACAGACGAATGTTGGAGATGTGGTCACTACCTGCACATGTGGTGGCATTGCGAGAGTGCCCAAAGACTGTGGGATACAGCTTTTAGGTGGTATGAGGAAATGAATCAATGCCGGATTGACCATTCCCCGGAAATAGCTTTATTATCCATGTTTCCTGGTGAAATCAGTGGTGCAAAGAAATCAAACCTTGGCCTTATTATGGGATCAGCTAGGTATGTAATTGCTCGAAACTGGAAAGAAAATATAGATTTGGGGGAGGTGGAGCTAGCAGATGCAATGAATAATACTAGGAGAATGGAGGAACTGGTATTATCAGCACAAAACAGGGGAGACGCGTTTTCCGGATGGTAGTCATCCTGGCTTGAGTATAGAGAAAGACTTGGTGGGTAGGCTGGAGGACTTGTAATGGACATCTGGGGGCATACATGTACCTATATAACGGGGAATTTGAGATGAGATACATAGTACTTTGCTCAACTATCCTGGTTGTTCGATTGTGTTTGGATTTGTATATGTATTAGTGTATACTTGTGCTTGTACAGGTACAAGTAAGAGGAGGTGTTTTTCTTTTTCTTCTTCTTTTCTTTTTCCCTACCTGCAGCTCTGTGTGTCTCTCTTGACTTAGAGCTGGAGTTATAGGAGATATTTATTTAAGATTACAGAAATGCAGTAGAGGGATACAAGCATGATTTGATATGGAGACCAGGATAATATGGAGAATTACTGGATGATTTCTCTATTGTGGGTTATATGTATTGTAATAACTTGAACGGATACCTTATATAATTGTATTCAACAAAATATCAATAAAATGTGATTTATAAGAAAAAATAGAAGATAGATCAATAAATGTTTGATACTCACAGTTTACATTATTCATGTTGTTTGATCTAACATGAGCTTGCAAGTTATCATCTTTACTGCTGGCAGGCATGACAAAAAAAAAAAAAAACCTAAAAAAGGACAATATAAACTGTCCTTATCTATAAAAACACCTACTGTGATAAAGTAAAAGGTACATTCTGAAATGTATCACTGGTGGTGACATCTTTAGTCCTGCCAGGTGATTTGTGCGGTATGTTCGTTACCGAGAGTTCTATGCACAGAGGGAGATACTGCTTGCTTGGCAGTTGGAAAAAGTCATTATTTCCCACAAGGCAAAGAGGCTCACAGACAGGAAATTGTCATGGCCACGGCCCTGACATCACACTGTGGGAGTTTCACCTCAATATCAGCCAAACAGACATCCCTGGTGATCTATTCGAGAAAAGGTAAAGATTTCTCGTGGGAAAGGGGGTATCAGCTGCTGATTGGGATAAAGTTCAAACCTTGGTTAGCATTCTTCTTTAAGAGCTTATGACCGCCACACGCTGGATTGCTCTGGCCCTGGTGGGCCGATTTTCATAATTTTTTTTTTTAAAAACACGCAGGTAGCACTTTGCTAGCTGCGGGTTTATACCGATCGCCGCCGCCGCTCACCGCCGATGCGCCGCTACTAGCCGCATAACAGGCCCCCCCCCGAGACCCCGTGCGCATCCTGGCCTATCAGTGCCAGGCAGCGCTAAGGGGCGGATCGGGACTCCCTCCGATGCCATAACGTGGATGACGTCATCCCGATCGTCGTCATGGCGACGGGAGAAGGCAAACAGGAAATCCCGTTCTGAACGGGATTTCCTGTTTGCTCTAAACGCCGGAGGCGATCGGAAGGGGTGGGGGGATGCCGCTGCACAGTGGCTATCATGTAGCTAGCGCTAGGCTAGCTACATGGTTTAAAAAAAAAAAATGTGCTGCGCCGCCGCCCTGGCCGTTCTAATAGAACGCCAGGGTGGTTAAAGGGGCGCTATGGCAAAAAAATGTAAAATATGTGCAATCATAGACAAATAAGAAGTATGTTTTTCCCAGAGTAAAATGATCCATAAATGACTTTTCTCCTATGTCGCTGTCACTTACAGTAGGTAGTAGAAATCTGACAGAAGCGACAGGTTTTGGACTAGTCCATCTCTAATGGAACAGATAAGTACCATCCATGAAATCAAAAATAAGAGTTCAACAAATATATAGGAATTTATCCAAAAACACTTGTAATAAATCCTGCAGAAAAGTGTGGGATGTGCTGTTACCCTAGAAGAAAAGACCAAGAAAGGTCTATGAGGAAATTGATCATACAATTGAACAGATAAGCACCATCCATGAAATCAAAAAATAGTATTACAGTCTGGTGCGGATTTATTGAGGTGTATCTTTTTTTCAAATTGAACAGATGAACTAGTCCAAAACCTGTCACTTCTGTCAGATTTCTACTACTTTCTGTAAGTGACAGCAACATAGGAGAAAAGAAATGTATGGCTCATTTTACTCTGGAAAAAACGTACTTCTTATTTGTTTATTTTTGCACGTTTTAAATTTTACAATTTTTTCGCCATAGTGCCCCTTTAAATAACGGTATGTTGTATGTTTTGTGAGCTCTGCTATCCTGCATGGAATATACAGAGTGTTTTGGAGTGAGAGTCCAGCCTGCAATGGATATATGCTGGGGATGGAGATTTACAACCCTCCGGACCCTGTGGAAAGGATGCTGGAATTAGTAACGGATGCCAGAGAAGCAGCTTTGTACTGCAGCAGGCCTGTCCACCACTTGTAGCCCACCCCCCACAGGCAGTGGGCGTCAGCCAATGGAGGAAGGGGAGCCATTGACACCACGGGAACCCATGACATGACAAACTGACTTTGCACAAACGTTTAGCAAAATCGATTTCAGTTTTTGCAGGAGGAAAATGGGAAAATACCTGCTGTTCCAATCCATAGACACTGGTGTCCTCCTCATCGACCAACAGCTGCCTGCTCACTCCCAGTTACTCTGAAGCAGCCACTCATTAGGTAAGATGGGCAAGCAGATGACAGTATTCTGGGTACTTTTCTCCTACATTGCTGTCACTTACAGTAGCTAGTAGAAATGTGACAGATTTTGGACTAGTCCATCTCTTCAAGGCTTTTATTCTTTATAAAGATATTCTGTAAAAAGGATTTAAACAATGATGCTGACCAGCTTCCCTGCTCACTACACAGTTTTTTGGCACTTGGACAGAGCAACTGCCATTCACTAAGTGCTTTTGAAAATAAATATATCCCTGAGAATCCCCTATGAAGCGATGAACTAGTCCAAAACCTGTCGCTTCTGTCATATTTCTACTACTTACTGTGAGTGACGGCAACATAGGAGAAAAGTAATGCATGGCTCATTTTACTCTGGAAAAAACGTACTTCTTATTTGTATGTGTTTGCACATATTCGCCATAGTGCCCTTTTAAAACGGACCTGACCTCGGACTCAGCATGGTTGCCTGCATTTCGGGGCACTTCAGCTAGCCGTCCTATTCAGTAATGAATGGGATCACAAGCCCCCCCCCCCCCCCCCTGCCCTGCCAGGAGTGACGCGCAGAGCCACCAGGCTCTGCACTTTAATGAAAACAATGTGGTAACATCCTGTCTTTACAAATTAGCTGCTCTGCCGTGGCACTCAGCTGACATTTGAGGGGTCAAATTACAACTTGTGCTTAGTCACAGATGAGGGGGAATTGGGCTAAACTCTCTAAATACATACAGGGTGCACCTCTATATGTTTTCCTTCTGTCCTGTGCAAGAGTTCGGGTCCACTTTAAGCATCCTAAATGATCTGTTCTCCACTTTTATGTCAAACACAGGGGTGGTCAATGAGATGTTAATTTTATGCAGATGTATTCAACCGCCACACATATCAACCAATCACAAAAGCTGCATTTGATCAGTCCACTGACAATCTGCATAGATTTGCATAAAATCTGCATAGATTTGCATAAAATCAGCATCAACTTTGTATAATTTGCATCTCACCTATGTAAACATCCTCCCAACATTCTATGCGTTGCCGAAAGTGCATAAACGTCTTCAGAGACCGCCTGGACGCCCGATAGTTTCGGGCAGAGGCGCTCTGACAGAGAAAATTAGCATCTATGTGGATAAGCATCTGCAATCCCATGTTCAAGGATTACCCTCCTTTATTAAGGATACAACACACCTTTTGAGGGTTCTGGAGGATGTGGTGGTCCCGCCTGGCACTCTCCTTGTATCCCTTGACGTCGAGTCCCTCTATTCGTGCATCCCCCATGACCTGGGGGTACGTGCGGTGGCGAATTTCCTGCGGGAGTTGGGGGTGCAGGATGCTGCGCATAATTGTTTCGTTCTGGACTTGTTGCATTTCTTGTTGACGAACAACATTTTCACCTTTGATGGGGACCGGTACCTCCAGGTGCAGGGGGCGGCGATGGGGACAACATGTGCCCCGTCGTACGCAAACCTGTACCTGGGGGACTGGAAGCGAGCGGTTTTTTCTGACGAGGGACTCTCTATGTACCTGTGCCGCGTTTTGTCCTGGCACAGGTACATAGATGATATTTTGATACTGTGGACGGGCACCGCGACACAGGTGACGGATTTTGTGTCACTATTGAATCGGAACAATCTAAATTTGAAATTCACGGTGGAAGTACAATCTGTCTCTATCTCGTTTTTGGATATTCGTATCTCTATCATGCCTGAGGGCAATCTTGCCACGACATTGCATCGTAAAGAGACAGCAACTAATGCGCTATTATGCGCAGATAGTTTTCACCCCCGGCATACGATCAGAGGCATACCGACGGGCCAGTATTTGAGGGCCCGTCGGAATTGCTCTGACGACATCTCATTTTTACACGAGGCCAACGATTTACGTGGCAGATTTAGAGAGAGAGGGTATAGTGATAGATGTCTACGCAAAGCCTTCAATAGAGCATGGCGAAGTAGGAGAGTGGATTTGTTGCAACCGCGTAAACGGGAAGCTGTGAGGAATGCGGGTCCGTTGCGTTTTTTGACCAGATATTGTGCGCAGCATCCTGCACTCAGGGGCATCTTAAATAGACACTGGTATCTGCTACAGAACGATCCGGTCGTGGGCCCTATGGTGTCATCTAAACCTGACCTCACTTTCCGCAGAGCAAGATCTCTGCGTGATGGACTTGTACGGAGCCACTTCACTGGTGTTAGCCCTAAGAGACATTGTTTAACAGTGGGCACGTATACATGTGGGGGATGCGATTTCTGTCAATTTATTCAGGTAGGGAGGGCTTTTTCCTTGCCCTGCGGCAGGAGAGTGACACTGTCCCATTTCGGAAATTGTAAGACAATCCTAGTGGTGTATATATTGTTATGCCACTGTGGAGCATATTATGTGGGCAAAACAAAACGCCCACTAAGGGAACGTATATCTGAGCATATAAAAAATATTGAGAAGGGGGAGTTGAGCTCTCCTGTCGCGAGGCACTGTGCCCTTGAACACAATAGCCGCACCAACAGTGTTAGATTCATGGTGCTGGATCGCATCCACCCCACAATAAGAGGTGGCAATCTGGATAGACTTCTCCTACGCTGTGAATCACGCTGGATATATAACTTACAGGCTTGTGAGGCACCTGGCCTCAATGAGCAGACAAGCTTTGCCCATTTCCTGCCCATGTAGCGGTTCCTGTTTGGGCACTCTGGGGCCCTAGGATCTGGGGGTATTGCTCTGGCATGCGCCGTTGGGTGCGTTCGTGGCAGTCCTCGATCATAGTTGCCTTATATAAATTATTAAGGGTTGATTGGGTTATGTACCCTTATGGTGTCTTCACGGATATCCTTTTTCCGCGTCGACACTTTGAGTAAGCTTTCATTTTGGACGTGTTTATTGTCACAATTTTTGATAACACCAGTTAGCTGTACTGTTATATATGTGCTTTATGTGTCCGTGCGTATGGGTAACTGGGTAATTCTTAATACGGTGCGGTGGGCTATGGGTGGTGGGTGCGGTTGGGGCGGTCTTGGGGGTGGAGCCCGGTGTACAGTAAGTAATGCTGTATTGGCTACATGTGGAGGCACTTGCATAGTGACGCGCTGTGCACCTCTTTGTGGCCTTTATTATCTAGTTTTTGGTTTATCTCCTTGTGGAGCGGAGTCCGCCGGGCACTCCTCCCCCCTTTCCGTCCCCTTCTGCTTCCTCTCCTCCCCTTACCTTGCAATGGTCCACGCTGCCGTGTATTCGCCTCCCAGTGCCCATGCGCACGTACGTACGCATTGATGACATGAATGGGCGGAAGCGTACGTGCGTGTGATTGGCCGCAAGGGCAGATATTAGAGGAAGTTGTAGGCGAAGGTAGCCACGCCCCCTGAGAAAGCCGGAAGCCGGCGAAACGTCGGGGAAACTACCCGCCTGCATGGGACGCCACGCCGCCCCGCTCTCCACCCAGGCATCACTCTGAGACTTTTGCCATCAGTCTCCCCCAGCGGCACCGCCTGCCACTTCACACAGGGAGCAGGGGAAGGAGATCTTTGGGGAAGCCCCAGCACTCACAGGAGACTCACGCAGGACATACACTGTGGAATTTGTGGGACAGCCTGACGCCAGGACCAGCCAGGACCAGCACTTCACCCTTTACTCAGAAGCATGGTGAGATGAACTGTTCTATGTTGAATATACCCTCTGAGGGACAATGTGATGGAGATGAGGAATCCATGCAGTCACTGTTGGTAGCATTTGGGTGAGATTTTCAAGCTGATTCGAAGGCAGTAGTGTGTATGTGATATCCAGGCTGTCTAACACAACAGTTAACAGTATTTACCAGTGGAATCAATGTTGAGACGTGGATCGCTGGACTGTTTTCCCTGCCTCTGTGCTATGCTCTGTGCCATATTGCTCTCTTAAAGGTGACCTGCTTGCTGCATGGCAATTGCAACATCTATATCCAAGCTTCTGCTAACACTGCTGGAGTGCATCAATGCTTATTCTATCTAGCTTTAGATGCCGGCGTGTGCATGCTGAGATGAGTGGTGAGTGAGGTGGATGTAGCGTGACGGGGTGGCCATCCCATGTGTTTTTTATTATTTCACTTTACATAGGAATATGTTTTGGATCAATAAATTTTGATACGATTATCACAATTAATAGTTGTTTCTGGTGACTGTCTGGGAGTGTACGCCCTGCCTGAAAGAAAAATATTTTCTGCCACTGCCACATTTTTTGAATAGTATGTTTTAGGTATATGTGGGCAGCTTGCGCTTTTAGACATTACCAAGGAAAATCAAATTGGGTTTCCTGGCAACAGAACACTGCCTGTATTGCAGGACATCTTACAGTTATCTTTGTTCTTGTTCATTGTGGGCATTCCAGCTGTGTTCCTGGGTTTACAGCAATCTATCTTTTCAGCTGGCCATACACCATACAATCTGGGTTGTGCAATATTGCTACTTTCATGTAGTATAAGAGCTTATCAATACAATCTTTTCAAAATATTTTAAACCTGTTCGTCCTTATAATTTAAAGAGTCGGTAAACCGGAACAATCAAGATTGTCTGGTGTATGGCCACAATAAAGGATATGGATGGAGCTTTCTTTTCGATCTTCCTCTGCTGCTTCTCTCTGTCAAGCTCTTCATTGGCTGCCAATTAACCAGAGGATCCAGTTCAAACTCCTACAAAGCTCTCCACAATCTCTCTCCCCGGTACATATCCTCACTAATTTCCAGATACAAACCCAATCGCAATCTCAGATCTGCACATGATCTTCTGTTGTCCTCCTCTAGAATCACCTCCTCACATTCACGCTTACAAGATTTTGCACGCGCTTCACCCCTTCTCTGGAATCCCCTCCCATAACACATCCGTCATTCGCCAACCTTTGTTACTTTTAAACGCTCTCTAAAAACTCATTTGTTCCGACAAGCATATGCGCTACCCTAGGCCACTTCCCTTTGTCCTAAGACCAAATTGCACTCCTACTAGGTATCCTAAAACACACAGCCTTTATATATTTTATCGTATACTACCCCTCCTCTTGTTTCCCCCCATTCTCTTTAGATTGTAAGCCCGCAAGGGCAGGGCTCTCTCCCCCTTTTGTGTCTTGGAAATCATTATACATTTTATTCATCATGTTACTTTTATCACTGTCATTACCACTTATAGCTATAGAGGCGCTCTGGCTATATACTGACCTGGATGTGTGTTCTCCTTGTTATATTGCCTGATGAAGCGGGATGTTTGCCCGTGAAACGCGTTGCATCACTATTGGAGAATTGTTTTAATAAATATATTTATAGATCTTACAGCTATATTAGCCTGGTCATTTGTGTATCTGGGGGAGGTGAATCCACCCATTTCCCTCCTTTTAGACGGGTTTTAACCTATTTTATACTTGTTTGGCGCCTATTATCCCTGTTATTCAATATCTTAGTCCACCCTTGGTGGAGGGGAGTATAACCATTTTTCCTATCTATAGAGAGCGACTTTTTAAACCTGAGTGGGGTCAGGTGATAATTCTCCCCACCTGCTCTATCAGTGGTTGCCTGTGTGGTAACCCTGACTTGTGAGTATAACTTATTTCACTATAATCCCATTTTTGCTAAAATACTACACCAGATTTGGCTCTCGGTTTCTTTCACCCTTGTCTTTCTAAGTTATCTATAGCTGTCCAGCACTCACTGGTAGAATGTTGTTTTTTTTAATCTGAGCTGCTTGATTTGCATTTAGGCCGGTTTCACAATTATTTTTTTGCTTTGTGGAGGGATGCCATGCTCCTGCCACAAAAAACTCCCAAGTGGGAATGTTGTTAATCTAAATATCTCCCAATATTTCTCAATGTGTGCATATGGCAGCCTTCATATCCCTTCTCACCTCGGGTTCCCTTTAAAGACAGAACCCCAGGCACTTGTCATCCATACTCAATAAATGTTCAGTTTCAGACATCGTAATTGTAGAGTGGGACTGTAGTTACAGAGACTGCCTTGGCGAGATGCTATGGCTCTGACATGTTCAACCATCATCACTGTTTTTAATTAAACTCTAAAGCTGGTATTTTCTTTGCCAATTGGCCATTTCTTACTAAAGTCAAGGTCCACAGCAAATTATAATGAAAATGTATAAAGGATCTAAAGAACTTCTTCAAGGTAGAGCAATCTGCTCTCTGGCCAACCTTGTGACTCAACATATTTCAGAAGAAAACATAAGTAGATTTCCAGCACTGTCCAAACTCTGCATTCATCCTTCCTCCTTAGTGAATTGGATTAGGTACCCTCAAATTAGGTGCTAATCCCACCATGGTTTTGGCCATGTACAACGCCGGGATTGTGCAAGATGTGCTGCGCCTCGTTCTTCGTGTAGGACCCAAAGCCAAGAGAAGCGAAGGTTCCTGAGGTCATTCTTCTTTATTCAGGATGTTGTGTTACAAAATGAAAAACAAGATTCAGTCCATAAGCTAAAAGTCATGCAAGTTGTTTTTCTTTATCCAGAGTTCCTGGAGGTACCACCTTCTTTGTTTTTTTTCCGATTTGTCCTACCTAAGCCAGCAAAGGTCACTTTCAAGTTAAAAAAGAGCTGCAAAGCATTTGTCTAGATCATACATGTCAAACTCTGGCCCACCGAGCAATTACATTTGGCCCTCTAGTGGTTTCCCCATTTTACATTATGTTTAGCCAACTCTAGGCCACCAGGGAAGCCATATTGGAGGTGAAGCTCTAGAACACCAGGGAAGCAATATGGGGATATGGGGGAAATAACTAAACACTAGGGAACTGTCTAGGGGAGGGAGGACCACTCGACAACAGGGAACTGTATAGGGGCTTAAGAAGGGGCCATTATACCCCTGGGAACTTTATAAGGGTGAAAGGTGGCCAGTAGACATTGAGGTTGTCCCGCAACTAGGTCCTAGTGTACAATTTTGGCCCACTTTGTTTTTGAGTTTGACACTCCTGGTCTAGATGAAGGTACACTATCAGTTGGTGGCACTTTTTCTTCTAGTAATGATGACAAGTCTACTTTACTAGCATGACTTTTGAATGGAACAATGTCTGGAGAACAACCACTTCAAATTATGCTACCACACAATACCTGGAGTCTGGACAGATGTCCACCAGATGTGATCAAAAAATGTACACTGCTGTCAGTGGTTTCCAGAGTGCAGGCTTTCCTTTTATTTTTATAAACACTTTTCAAACTAGACATCAAGACCATAAGGACTCTTGAAGTAGTTATTCTAAAAATCAAGCTCTACTTGCACCACATCTGAGCCTCATAAAAGTTTGATCCAAGTCACTGGACCATTGATGGTCACCAGGAATGTTTTGTCTTAAAGTACCTATATCAAGATGGTGGACTCTTCCACAGTAACCAAATAAAAAAGGAATTCTACCATTACCAAAAACATGAAGACCACCAAATAATTCATGATTATGTCAGATAACAGCCTAGCTGATGTACAGGTGTCCTCCAATGTTGGTGGCCTTTTCTTCAGTGATCTGCAGGGTTTGATAAGACTCTGCCAACTGCTACTAGAGTTCTCGCAGCAACCGCAGATGTATTCTATGTCCTCGTCCCACCACTCTCTAGAACAGAACAGGATGCTTGGATTAGTGCCCAGCACAGACAGTAATCAATTAATAAAACCAAACAAAGGAATGTTTCAGGCACAATTATCCATCAATTCATACCATGTCCAGTAGGAAGACTATGGAAGAACAGATGGAAATGTACAGGAATACCAAAATTCATTGGGAGAGTAGGCCCTGTACAAAGTAAGCTTGCAGTCAATAGAAATCAGGTATGGCAAAACAAGATAGAGGGAGTCAAAAAGATGTATATTAGTTGGCAGAGTTGTCCTGACCAAAGAGGATGACAAGAAGCAGGGTCGTTAAAATGTCCAATGCTTGCCTGAAGAGGTGAGCATTGAACAACAACAACAAAATATTCATGATAGAATGCCCCTGGTATTTCACCAATTGTACTGGTGTCCCCAATGTCCCGTTAAGCAATTCTGTAAGTTGAATTATTTTTTTGTTCGGTTGCCACTGTAGTTCACACGAGCAGCTCACAGCAGAATACCTCCTGCTCGTCTTCCCCATTCCATATGACAGAACCAGATTTTTGGAAGTTCGTACAATGACACTGAATACACCGTTGATCTATTAGTTTTTATCACGACTGACTTTAAAACTGACTTTTGATTAACCTAAGGCGGGGCTGTTCAACTCCAGTCCTGGACGGCCACATCCATGCAGGTGTTGAGGATGTACCAGTCCTATGGATACTGCGCTCTCATATACATATGCTTCTAATTTTTCAAACTTTTCAAACATATAAATAAGGAAAAAGAAAAAACAAACATAGCAAGACTCTGTATAAATATATGACAATCACCACGTGTATCTTCTTATCATGTGTGATCCCACCACACAAACGAGAATCACAGCTCCTCAACCTTTAAAGTGTCTGCCATATCACAGACAACACACACATTTTGTGACAACAATGACCAAACTACTTCACACCACGCTGCCTTCACTGATTAGCTGCTTCACACACAGGGACACTTGGCCTCTCACCTTGTTCTTACGCTGTCAAGATTATAAGACCGCAGCAATACCGTATATTTTACTCCAGGCCTCCTCAGCCCTCCAGGCTTCATATACCGTTTCCACAGCAGACTTTATATCCACCAGATCACTTTGCCTAATAACTAAAGGGAGTCCTCATAGTGTAAAACCATCACTTTAATTTAAAAATGAAAAGTAGTGCCCTCACATGATCCACTTTAAAACACGCATATAAAATCCATTAGCTGCCGACAGTCCACGTCTTAGGCCCCGCCCAACGCGTTTCATACTACATACTCATCAGGGGCTGGAGACGTATGACCAATCAGCTGTTTTATACCTTCTATAAACCCCTCTGCATATACATATAGATAGTGGGAGATTCCTCTACACAGGCCGGCATCCAATCAGCAGCTGGCTGACCTACTTCCACCTATCGATATCTTAGTCATAGCGTAGTCACATGACAGGAAACGCCGTATGCGCTCCATCATCTATCGCATCAGTCCCCAGCATGCACTCCAGGTGTTGAAGATGGACAGAGAAATTAAGAAATGTGTTTTAATTGTTGAGCCACACATTTCCTGATTCAGTCCCCTCAATTCATTTAAGCTGTGACAAAAAAATGGGTGAGAACCTCGACCCTCGAAGACTGGAGTTGGGAAGCACTGACTTAACAGACATAGAAAGCTGAATGGATTGTGGTTGGGAATTGCTGGAGAGCTGTTCAAAAAACTGGTGGAGGAAAAGACTAGCGTGGACGAGAGGAGATACTGATTTCCAGCCCAGAAGAACTAATTGGAACAAAAATTGCTCACTATGCCATCCCCATTCTAGGCAGTTAAACCTGCAGACTTTTTTCCCACAAAAACATTTGCATAATTCATGAAGTTCAAGTAATTAAAAACAGGTCACCTTGATAGAGAGAAGAATTATTAACATCAACCGTTGGAAAAAAATTTTTACAAAATGTTGACGTTTTCTCACAGAGGTTGGCAATCGGCTCATCTGGGAACAGGTTCTCGACTTTATGAAAACAACCATTTACATATTATAATTTCCAGCCTTCTAGTTTCTCCATGTGACCTTCTGAAAACCTTCTGGAGTAAGGAGATAAGTCAACAAAAGGAGAAAAGACTACTTCATTGATCACACAATGTGCGAAGGTAACAAAGACACAAGTGTCCGGATAAGTCTTCCATGAAAACTGCTTAGGCGTCTTAACTGTGGAATTAGGGGTATAAGAAGGAGGGGGTTGAAGTTCCAATGATCACGCTAAACTCAAGAAGGGCTTCCTGACCCTTTGGTTATGCTTCCCTGGCTGGCTTGTCTACCATTTGCCATTTCTCGTCAGCCGCTTCCCAATGGTTCCCTAAGAAACCCGGCGATAGCCCTTTGAATCCTCATAACTGCATGTCTCCTTGTCAAGGGCCACCCAGGGAGTCCTGATCACAATGGCATTGTTGGATGCTTGGTTTGTTTTGAGATCCGAAAGCCACCACCCTTGTCTCTGACCTTGATCTCCAACTGGGCCAAACGACCTTGATTTTTTTCAGGAATCAAAGGAAACCAAACAAATTGGGTGCCTTAATCCACTTAGCTTTCTGTCAACTTGTCCACTTCTGGGGTTGTAAGGAGTTGGCCTCTCTTTCGAAACAGTGTGGCTTCCATTTTAATCCTCTCCTGTCCAGCAGGAGCACGAATTACGTGGTCTTAAGATTCCTCAACGCTTGCCCTTGGGTGCGCTCAGCTCACAAAAGAAACCAGTCGTGTGAATCAAATTATAGAACTAGGCTGAGAAAAGGTTAACGGAAAGCACTTATCGGGCCGTGTGAAATGAATGGGAGCAGGGGAAGTTACACGTACCTGTTTTTTGTGCGGAGAACACGGCCTGGCATTCCTATCCAGAAGCTCTGCTGACATTGATGAAGAAAGATAGGTCTACTTGGATTTTCCAGGGAGATATGGGAACCGCGTACACGTTTGGGTGGTCCGGCAGTCTCTTATCTTGCGTGAAATTTTGCTTTAAAACATGTCTATGATGATGAATGGGGACTCTGTTTGGGGGTCTAGGTGGTATTTACTGTATGGAGCACTGAAGGATTCCTGGCTGAAGCTTTCAATAAAGTCAGAGCAAGAAAGAAAAAAACATCTTTACGTACCTTGACAGGTCTACATTATTTACTGTAACACGTTTCCTCCAATAAAAGTAGTCACATACCTATTTAGATTGAATACTGATCCAGTCACGTGATCATAGTTCTGCTTTTCACTCAAACTGTGCTATCTCACAGGCCGCAGTGCGAGTACCCAATTGAGCATCACATTTGTTGCGTCATATGGTGGGTAATTGGGGGGGTGTGAGGGGGGGGGGGGGGGGGGGAGACGACATCAGAAGCTGCTGTACTCTCACTAGTTTCTCAGCAGAGGAGGTCATTATTGCCCACCTCAACTGAGTTTCATCTACCCTGTGTATGAGACTTTCATGTGCAGCATGGCCTACACTGGCCTCCAAAACTGTCATTTGCATACCTGATTTTTAACTCTTTCAGGCAGATAAAGAAAAAAAGAAACACAGCACAGTTTGAGACCCCACGTGTCCTGAAGAGGCGTGATACTCACACGAAACAGCTGTAGACAAGTAGGGGCTATTCTGCTGTACCTGTTCTTTGTGGCCTCAATAAACAGACACTTCGTTTTGCAGAGTGCTGGAGTCCGTGTGTCTTTTTCTAGCACAGCACAGTTATTTGTGTGCTTGGTATTGTACATATACGTCTATCTCACCATGTCTCCTTGTGTATCTCCGGTGGATGTCACTTGTCAGGGACCAGGCCCAATCCCATTGGGCGACGTTGCTGGACTGCACACACGCGTGGGGAGGAGGGGAAACAACGACAATGAGCGGTGCATGCGTGACGTCACGCAGTGGGCAGGGCAGTAGCACAAACAATGGAATTAGCCTCGCTGTGGTTGAATAGATTCGCCCAGTGGATAGTTTGCGGGTTGGGAGTGGCCAGTTGTCTGCCTAATTGTCAACAAAGGCAGTCATTATTGGTCTCCTCAACATGTCAGGTTCATGTACGAGGTTTTCAGTCTATCCTGAAAACTTTATACATGAGTGTCCTCTCCTGAGTCACTAGGACTCAGTGATGTCATGCTGAATCCCCGCCCACATTACTCACCCAAATCCACTGCTCAGCCAATCCCTGATTGCTTGTTGACATACCTCCTGCAGAGTGGGTTATTAGCAGCCAACAGTCACCGCTAGGGATCCTGAGAAGTGTAGTCCTGTGCCCTACATCAGGCAGCCAGAGCAGAAGGATGTGTCAATCTCTTCAAATACCTCTGCTGCTAGGAGAGTGCAGTCAGGCTAGTCTGATGATGTCATCAGGATATTCAAAACTATTTTAGTAGTATATGTAAGCGTTGTTTTTTTTTTAGTGAACGTATTGGAGGAGGCCCCAAAATGTGTGTGGGGGAATTTTTATTTTTAAGGTGTCTGAAGTTTATCATATCCATGGCTGAGCTAAACTGAAATCAGCCGTGTCCCCTACCAGGTTTTTATCGCCTACGCAGTGGGGGAGGATGAGAACTTTGAACAGGTTTTTATTGCTGTCTGTATCTCATTAAAGCGTATCCTTCTAATGCCTGTCAGTGTTCACATGTTAAAACCCTTCTGTGACATAACTGTCCACACATGGCGGCTGTCAGAGTATTCTGGCAGTTGTAGTTCCTCCAGAAGTGGAGGAGGGTGGATCTAGTAGAAGGGGGTCTACTATACAAACAGATGCCTCCCAGAAGAACTTTCACCTCTGCTGCAGATTTTAGAGACAAAACCTAAATCCGTCCAGCTAAGAGAGGGTTAAAAAGCCCCACTTTATCCACAATTGTTGTTTCATATTGAAACTATGAGAAAAATGGGACTCGCAGGACTCAAAAAGCAAGGAGGGCGGGGGAGGGGCTGGTCAAACGACGGACGGGGAGGGGTAGGGGGGGCATTCCTGCTGCTTGTTGGCAGTTTTTCAAACACCTGGCAACCTGATTGTAGAAAAAACAAAGTACAAATTCGCACGCCCTCTGCAAAGTAAAAAACGAGAGCCGCAGCCGTCCTGAGCGAGCGATTCTCTGCGCAGCGCAGTCCTGCTGTACGGGGGGAGTCTCTGCCTCTCGCTGGTCTGAAAACTGCGGGAAAAGATGCTGATAGCCGAATCCTCGCAGACCCCACGCCACTGAGGCACGGGGAGAAAAATCCACCACAAACCACACGCAAAAGGCCACACACCATACAAGGGTTTTGGTTTTTTGCTTTTTTTCCCCAAGAATTACAATACATTTTTTTCTGATTGATTGTAAAGGTGCACATTACTGACCCCATTTCCCGAAACGCCTGGCCGTGTGATCAGCTCATTGCGATCGATAGTTCAGGCCTGCCAATGCATAAAAAAAAGAATGACTAATGACTTAGCGACGTTCAGAAATTTGGATCGATGGAACAAATTGATAGAACAACCATTCGTAAAGGATCGTCATCATTAACGGTACCCAATCCTATCAATAGTACAGACGATTGTTTGGGAGATTGTACCATTAATGGATGCCTTCACATTTCTAAAATCTGACCAATGTATGCAGGTTTCTTCCAGGCTATGCATTACTTTTCACCATGTTGCAGTCACTTAGGTAGGTAGTAAAACTCTGACAGAAATTACATGTTTTCGACAAGTCCATCTACTCATGGGGGATTCTCAAAATTGAATTTATTCTTTACAAAAGCACTCCCTGGAAAGGATCTATAGAAAGATGCAGGCTGCCCCATACCTTTTTCACACTATTCTGGCAGTTGGTCTGAGCAACTGTTGTTCACTAAGTGCTTTTTAAAATAAAGAAAACCTTGAGAATCACCCATGAGGAGATGGACTTGTCAGTTCTGTCAGATTTCTACGACCTACTTTAAAGGGAACTTGAACTGAAAATAAAGAGTCAAAATAACCATACACAGGTCATACTTCCCTCCTTTGTAGTCTACAACTCAATCTCTTTCTCCTCTCCCGCGTCCTGTTTGTCAACTGTGATCAATGGAATTCTCTGTCCTCCATTTTAAAAATGGCCACTACCGCATAACAGCTTTCTGGTCAGCACACTGTTAAACTGTAATATCATCCACTTGAGGCATAAGGAAACATGGACATTACCTTGAACAATGAATATTTATTCTTTTCCAGGTCAAAGAGTTCACTTCCTGACTTGCGTCGGGGAGTGAATCTCAAAACCGTTCTGGCAAAGCGCTTTTTCCAAAAACGCAGCTCGCAATGGAGCACCGGGAGGGGAAAAAAATCTGCGCACAAAAACACAAAACGCTTGTGTTTGCATTTTTTAGGTGTGAATGAGGCCTAAGTGAAGGTAACATAGAAAAAAAAGTATTACACATTTTACTCTGGGAAAAATGCACTTTTTATTTATATGTGTTCATGTATTTTAAATTTTACAGTCCTTTAAATTCTTCCCTAATCATGAAAAATGAAAAAAACTGCTTGGGTCCATATATTAGGAAACGGATAATCTACCGTACACAAATCAATTTCCATAAAAATGGTAAATTGGGGACGTGGACCAGACAGGGGGGATCAAGCAGTGATTGATCTGACATTTTGGGAGAATAGATTCTCAGCAGATCAATCAAATCTTCCAGGAATTGAGCAGGAAAATCGATAAGTGAATGGCGCCTTAGCCTCCTTGGCAGTATTCCCAACCCTGGGTGAATAAAAGATGCTGTTAGCAGTGATCTTAAGCCTGGATCGGGGGTAGCCACTAGGAGGTATATGCAGAGTGTGCAGTTATAACTCAGCTCCTCCAGGATCTGGCGGTGGGTCATTTCAGAGCACACTTTTCCCCACGCTGCGCCTGACCTGGGCGCTGCGCCTGACCTGGGCGCCGCCATAGACATCCATGGCAGCATGGCAGAACGCCATGTACACGGATCTGGATGCTCGCAGCCCATCTCTCTTTGGGTCCTCCAAGGCTCTCAATCCCTTGGGTAAGATTGCCATTTGTCACATGATGTCAGGCGCCGATCTCACCATAGGGGTAGAGCACCACCTGGAGCACAGGAGGAAGAATTGCAGCACTGGATACCAGGGAGGTGAGTAATGTGCAGGGGATGCTGCAGATCTCGCTGTGGTATGATTATATATGAATTTTAGGGTATAAAAATTGCACCGCTTTTAGACTCTAAAATCCAGAAAGAATAACACCGCCAGGGGCGATAGGATTGCATTATGTGTGTGTTCAAAGTGTCTTGACCTATCCAATTCCCCGTCCCATATACGGTCATCCAAACATATTGATAGATCCTACGTGAGCCCAGACATTGCTCAGATTGGTAAATGGGCAGATACATGTTTTCAGGGATGTTCAATAAGATGCCAATAAGTTTAGCCTGCATGCAAATATAATACAGATTGTATGCAGCTTAAAGGGAACCTAAGCTGAGAAGGATCTGGATTTTTCCTCTTAAAATAATACCAGTTGCCTGACTCTCCTGCTGATCCTGTGTCTCTAATGCTTTCAGCCACAGCCCCTCAACAAGCATGCACATCAGGTGCTCTGACTGAAGCCAGACTGGATTAGCTGCATGCTTGTTTCAGGTGTGTGATTCAGCCACTGCTTTGGCCAATGAGATCAGCAGGACTGCCAAGCAACTGGTATGGTTTAAAAAGAAACATCCATATCACTCTCAGTTAAGGTTCCCTTTAAAATTTGAGCCAATCAAACTCGCCAGTAATTGCCCAATTCCAAGTGTTGTACAATCGGCATTCAATACATAATATCTACATGCAAGTCGGGATTGTTCAGTATCACCTTGACCATCTCTCGTTGAAAAGTGTTCCAGAGCTGAATAATTTAAAAGATTTTATACATGCCTGGGGTTTCCTCCTGCCCCATCCGCTCCGATCGCTCCCACACCGCCGTCCTCCACTGCCCGCAGCTTCAGGAACCTGGTCCCCGCACGTCCGTCAGTCGGAGCCAGTCTAACATAAGAGAAGTGCGCTGTTTGCGTATCTCTCCAGCAGCCGCTGGACAGGTACGTAGAGGGCGCACTTCTCCTGCGTAGCTGGCCGCGACTGACGTCAATTGTTCAGCTCTGAGTCCCTTTAACGATTTTGTACCTTCAGTTTAAAGTTGGCTAAACATGTAATAATGTGACACTGGGATACTGAGCAGGTTTAAAAATCACAATTTGTATTTACCTGGAGCCTCCTACAGCCCACGAGGTCCCCCGGCGTCCTCCTGGCTCCTCTCCCGGTCCCGCTGGCGTCTCTTCTAATTGGTGCCTTCGGCCTGAAGGTGCCAGTAGGAGTGCCCGCCGCGCACATTATGCGTCATCATGCCGGCTGTTACGCATCATCCCGCCAGACGGCGTGAGAGTCCGGAGCATGCACGGTTCAGAGTTAGAGAACCGCACATGCGCAGGACTTCCACTCCATCTGGTGTGATGACACGTAGCGGCCGGCGTGATGACACGAAACGTGTGTGGCGGGGACTCGTACTGGCGCCTTCAGGGCGAAGTCGGCAATCAGCGGAGTCACCAGCGGGACCGGGAGAGGAGCCAGGAGGATGCCGGGGAACCTCGTGGCCTACGGTGGGCTGGAGGAGGCCCCAGGTAAGTACAGATTTTTAAACCACGTGATGAATAATACTGGATGTATAATAATGAATGTGATTAATAATACTTCCGTGCAGACCCTAAAATGCTGTTCATGTGACCTGTTTCCATTTTCAAAACTGCTTTAGATCAGTCCACTGGGAGTGTCCCTGGTGATCTCCCCTCTGTGGGCAGCTATGCCACCGCTAGGCGTTCCTCCCTATGTCACATCACAAACACTAGAGACCTCTAGTGGTCACGTAAGGTGAATGCCACGCTGCCCCTAGCAGCCTCTAGTGTTTGGTCACAGGGCACAGGCACCCCAGGAGAGAAGACACAGAAGCAGACTAGGTAGCGATCGAGAGAAGACACGCCAGCGGACAGGTGGGCAACAATGGCTGACTTCACACACAACCAATGTCTATTCTTACCGCAAGACGCAGACTTCTTGTCTATGAGCTTCACGTGTCTGGTCTGGGTGCGAACCTTCGCGTCTGTATTCTCCACCAGATTCGCCAGATCATCGATAATTTCTGGGAGGAAGAAAGAAAAACAGAATAACTCTCATATCCCACTTTTTCAGGCTCCTGATCACAATTTATCAATGACAGAGATAGGGGGTGAGAGAGGCTCAATGAAAGAGTTCCAGGCAGGATTTCGGGTATTCTAGAAACTATGAATGTTAAAGAAGCTCTTGGTGACGTAGGGCCCTTATTCGCCATTAGGCACAAAGGCACGTGCCTAGGGCAGCTCGTGTTAAAGAGGTGGCTAGATACAGCCAAGCAACTAACGTTTGGTGGCAGTAGTGTCTGAATCACGCCTGGACCAAACATGCAGACAATACTGATCCAAGATTCTGTATAGGTGTGTGGCAAAACTGTGAGCTTTTACTATCCGTAACCGATGCGCCACCCTGTGACAAAAACTGCAACTTAAAGAGAACCCGAGGTGGGTTTGAAGAATATTATCTGCATACAGAGGCTGGATCTGCCTATACAGCCCAGCCTCTGTTGCTATCCCAAACCCCCCTAAGGTCCCCCTGCACTCTGCAATCCCTCATAAATCACAGCCACGCTGCTGACAAACAGCTTGTCAGAGCTGGCTGTGTTTATCTCTATAGTGTCAGTCTGCTGCTCTCCCCGCCTCCTGCAGAACTCCAGTCCCCGCCTGCATCCCTTCCCTCCCTGCTGATTGGAGGGAAGGGACAGGGCAGGGACTGGAGCTATGCAGGAGGCGGGGGAGCAGCTGAGACTGACACTACAGATGTAAACACAGCCTCACAGCACGGCTGTGATTTATGAGGGATTGCAGAGTGCAGGGGGACCTTAGTGGGGTTTGGGATAGCAACAGAGACTGAGCTGTATAGGCAGATCCAGCCTCTGTATGCAGATAACATTCTTTAAACACACCTCGGGTTCTCTTTAAAGTGTAACTGTCGGGCATAGAATCAAAAATCAATTCTATATTTTTATCTGGTAAACAAGTAATGAGGATGCTAATCAGGCAATCCAAAAGTTAAAATCTCTTTTACTTTTCTTGTTGCAGCACTTTTCTCCATTGCAGTTCACATTCATTATAATGTGTGTGTTATGCAATTAGCCACTGTGAGCCTAGCCTTATGCCTTTCATATGTTATACAGGAACTAGTAAAAAGGCCCGCCCGTTAAAAAAACGGGCGCTAGGTCACAGCTGCTACCCCCGCAATGCGCACACATGCGGGTCCTGCTTGCTCATTCCTTACCACTGTCTGAAGTATATGCACACAGGGAGCTGTTTGCTTGGCAGTTGGAAAAAGCTGTTATTTCCCACAATGCAATGAGAACCTCTGTGAACCACACACAGCAAACTGTCAGATCCGGCCCTGTGACCTAACTGCCCTGGCTGCGCACATGCTCAGTACAAAAAAGCCAGGGACACACCACCATTCAGTTGATGACGCAGGGACACTTGCATTTTATTATATAGGATACTGGTTTGCACCTTTAAGGGACTTACCAGCTTGACAGCCTTTCATCTCAGTGGGATTAGGGTCAGGACTCCATCACAGTCCTTCCAAAAACGTTTATGCTTATTCTGTTTTAACCTTTTAGCAGTCAATTTATTTAGAAGCAAGTGCTCCCGGCCAATTTTTTTTTCCTAATTGGTTAAATCTCCCTGCTTCTAATTAGTACTGCTGTAACGTGTATTTATGGCCATTTGTCATTAGGGGGCAGTGTGAGATAATAACAGAGGACTGCTGCTTTCAGTTTCTATATTTTCTGCTAGTAGAGAGACATCAAAACATTCCAAGAATTTACAGCACAACAAGTTCTGCCCACTGAGATCAAAAGCAGAGCACTTATTTTGCGCAATTGAAGTATTAATACTAGAGCTGAATGTTTCAAGTTCAAAATCCTATTGTGTAATTATGCAACCCATCCATACAGCTTCCTGTAGGCGTGTCTTGGTACCGATGTACACCTATCTACTGTAAACTACACAACTCTGCAACCTTACATAGAGGACACATGTTCTACTGTAATGCAGGGATACTGAAGAGTGTAGTCTGGCATCTATTGTTCTTCCTACTCTGGGTGTCACATGGTCTTGCCTGACTGACCCGCTCACCGGCTGCATTCACAGGGAATAGGATAGGAGCTGTACTGGAGTTTGGCAAGCGCATTTCGCCACTAAAGCGGTTATTCTGTGCACTGCTCTACACACTGTTTATATTCACCAATCCACAGTCTCTTCCTAGTCTGAAAAATTCAGAATTTGTCTAGGTACACAATGGAAGCCACAATGAAGAAGCGGAGACAAGGGCATTGCTCTCTCCGCTATTGTTTCTTGCCGTTGCTGTCTGTATCAGTAGAAACAATCGTAGGTTGCATTTGTGTTGTCTACCAGCAATGGTAATCGAGATGCTAGTATTTCTTGCATGCAGATTTAATGTAAATTGCATGCAGTGGGGATTAGGGCCACTTGCCTGGCCAATTCCCCAAATGTAAAGTCCCTCCCCCCTGCCCCGGTGCCCATGCAGTGTAAAATCTTACCTGTCCCAATGCCATGACATCAGGCCTGTTACCTCTGAGCGCTACTATTTGGGGCACACAAGCCTGGAGTCACACGGGGTGACATCAGAGGAGGCCGGGAGTAGCGGCAGCTGGACAGGTGAGATTTTACAGTGCATAGACAACAGGGGGGACATTACTCTTGGGGGGGCTGCAGCCAAAGGTTTATCGCACGCCCTTACCCTTTGCTTTGACCCCACAAAATTGGCGACAAGCTGCTTATTGGCAGCTAACAGTGGGAAAGGGCGTCCCTTGCAAGGAGAGGCACTCCTGCAAAACGCCCACTCTCGCGTTAGAAACGACCTTTCCCCAGCTATGCCTATCCCCCGCCACCGCCCTACTCTGTGAGACACACAGTGCCAGAGCTGCAGCATCATCACCCCAGGGGTTACATAGTTACATAGTTATTTGGGTTGAAAAAAGACATACGTCCATCGAGTTCAACCAGTATAAAGTACAACACCAGCCTGCTCCCTCACATATCCCTGTTGATCCAGAGGAAGGCGAAAAAACCCTTACAAGGCATGGTCCAATTAGCCCCAAAAGGGAAAAATTCCTTCCCGACTCCAGATGGCAATCAGATAAAATCCCTGGATCAACATCATTAGGCATTACCTAGTAATTGTAGCCATGGATGTCTTTCAACGCAAGGAAAGCATCTAAGCCCCCTTTAAATGCAGGTATAGAATTTGCCATAACGACTTCCTGTGGCAATGCATTCCACATCTTAATCACTCTTACTGTAAAGAACCCTTTCCTAAATAAATGGCTAAAACGTTTTTCCTCCATGAGCAGATCATGTCCTCTAGTCCTTTGAGAAGGCCTAGGGACAAAAAGCTCATCCGCCAAGCTTTTATATTACCCTCTGATGTATTTATACGTTAATTAGATCCCCTCTAAGGCGTCTTTTCTCCAGACTAAATAAACTCAGTTTATCTAACCTTTCTTGGTAAGCGAGACCTTCCATCCCACGTATCAATTTTGTTGCTCGTCTCTGCACCTGCTCTAAAACTGCAATGTATTTTTTGAGGGGTCACGGACATTTTTCGTTTTTAGCAATTGCGGGACCTAGGAGCAGCGGTAATTGACACTACCTGATCTGGCTCTGGATCAGGTAGCATGTTTTTGTTTTGCTTTTTACGAAACTTTCCACCTTGTGTTCTCTTCGCAAATCGCTATCGATTTTTAAATCGCTAGGGTTTGCTAAATAACATAGGAATCGTGGTAGGTATTTTTCACTACCGCAATTCCAATTTTACAAAAGCGCAATCGCACCGTGGATGGATTTTTACCGCAATTTTGCTATGCAATGCATTGCATAGCAAAATTGCGATCGTAAATTGCAGAAAAAAATGAGGGACTTGCGCAATCGCTAGCGTTAAGCACTAGCGATTGCTAAAGGAAAAGGGACCTAAGTACTTTTCTGAGTGCTTTTTGGCCTCCAGAGCTTTCTAAGAGCTTTTTAAAAAATGCTACCATTAAAGAGGCACTTAAGTGAGAAAAAAAAATTGAGTTTTAGTCTAGGGGTGCCTATGACATATGTCCGCATAGGGGTGCTATTTTGGCTGGGAACACGTAGAATCAGCCGCTTTCCCCAGTCTGACGGGTCCTGACAGCGAAACCGGAAGTGGCCGCCAGCGGGACCCGGAGCATCAGAGCGACTCGTCGTGGGCACCGATCAGCTGCAATTTTTTTTTCTCACTTAAGGTTCACTTTAACTTACTTTAACCACTTCACCCCAAAGGGGTTTTTACCCTAATGGACAAGAGCGATTTTCACCTTTCCGTGCTCATCCCTTTAATTTGCCAATAGCTTAATCACTACTAATCACAATGAAATGATCTACCTCTTGTTTTTTTTCACCACCAATTAGGCTTTTTGAGGCTGATATTTGTTTTCAGTAATTATTTTCTATGCATTTTAAAGGGAAAAACAAGGAAAAAATGAAAAAATATTACTCCAATTTCATCCTATAGTTTTAATATAAACACTGCTACTGTGCATAAAATCTACACATTTTATCTTCCTATTTGTCCCGTTTATCACAAGATTTTAATTATGTCCCTAGTACAAAGTATGGTGACAATATATCATTTGGAAATAAAGGTGAATTTTTTCTATGGTGTTTTTTTTCCCATTAATCTCACATGCACGCGCGTGGAATGCACATGCACGAGCGCATGGGAGCGTGCACGTGCGCATGGGAGCGCGCACGAGCGCATGGGAGCGTGCACGTGCACAACGGCAGCAGCACTGTTTGACATATAAAAACGTCCTGGAACCATTAAGAGGCTCTAGCAGGACGGTTTTATAAGTTTGCTGGTCATTAAAGGAAACATCAGGCAAAAAAAAAATTAAAATCAGCTTTACTCACCCGGGGCTTTCACCAGCCCCTTGCAGCCGACTGTCCCACGCTGATCACTCCACTCTCCGCCGCCATCCTGGGCTCCCCTCGTCGTCCTTACTGTGGCTGCATGAAGCGCCGCTGTCAATCATGGCCACGTTGTCCGCAGTGTACTGCGCAGGCACAGTTCTGTGCCTGCGCAGTACGCCGCGGACAACGTGGCCATGATTAGCAGCGGTGCTTCATGCAGCCACAGTAAGGACGACCTCGAGGTCTGCCTGAAGAGCGTGCATTGAGCCCGGTAAGGCGGCGGAGAGCGGAGCGATCAGCGTGGGACAGTCGGCTGCAAGTGGCTGGAGAAAGCCCCAGGTGAGTAAAGCTGATTTTAAATTTTTTTGCCCGTTTCCTTTAAGTGGTTAAAATCGCATTAAAATTATGATCACGTTAAAATCACATGATTTTAAAGCAATTGCGATTTTACCGCGATTTTAATGTAAATCAATGGAAGTATTTTTTAAAAAGCTCTCAGAAAGCTCTGGAGGCCAAAAAGCACTCAGAAAAGCGCTTATAGAATGTCTGAGCCCTTAAAGTGTACCAGAGCTGAGGGACCCTAAAGATTTTATACTCACCGGGGCTTCCTCCAGCTCCATAAGCACGTGAATCCCACGCTGTCCTTCCGCAGTCTGCCACTCAGCCGCGATCAGTTCCGGTAATAGGCTCAATCGGGATCATTCTGGGCATGTGCAGTAGCCCAGGATTGACATGGCTGAGCTAATTACCAACAACAACAACAAATAACATTTGTAAAGCGCTTTTCTCCCATGTGAATCAAAGCGCATAAGCACGGCTCCGCCCATCGTGGTACAGAGGAAGAATTTTATAAGTCTGGAAATGCCAGGCTAAAAAGGTGGCTTTTCAGTCTGTATTTGAATAGCTCCAGGGATGGTGCTGTCTTTACTGGGTGTGGCAGGGAGTTCCAAAGAGTAGGGGCAGCATGACAGAAGGCTCGATCTCCAGATTTTTTGAGGTGCACTCTGGGAGTGACCAAGTTTATAGAACTTGCTGATCTGAGGTTGTGAGAGGTGTGGTGCAGCTTCAGCAGGTCCTTCATGTATCCAGGGCCCAGATTGTGCAGGGATTTGAATGTCAGCAGTCCAATCTTGAAGAGAATTCTCCATTCTACTGGTAGCCAGTGCAGTGAGCGAAGTATCTGTGTAATGTGACAGTGGCGAGGCTGGTTTGTTAGCAATCTGGCAGCAGCATTCTGCGCTAATAGCAGGCGACGCAGGTCCTTTTTGGGGAGGCCAGCATAAAGGGCATTGCAGTAACCCAGCCGTGATGTGATGAAGGCATGAACTAGGGTTGGAAGATCCTCTGGGGGAATCAGATGTTTAATCTTTGCAATGTTCTTCAGATGAAAGTAGGAAGATTTAACAACAGATGAAATTTGGTTTCTGAAACTCAATTCCCCATCGATTAGTACGCCAAGGCTGCGCACAAGGTTGGAGTGGTTTATGTCTGAAATCCCAATCCTGATTGGTGTTGCTTTAGGATAGAGCTGTTTTGATGGCGAGCGCTGGCTTTGGACAAACAGGACCTCAGTTTTGTCAGCATTCAGTTTCAACCAGTTATCATTCATCCATGCCTGTAGCTCAGCTAAGCAAGAGTTTATTTTTGGAGTAGGGTCTGTTCCACCAGGTTTGAAGGACAGGTATAGCTGTGTGTCATCGGCGTAGCAGTGGTACGTCAGGCCATGTCGTTGGATAAGTGTACCGAAAGGCAACATGTAGATTGCAAACAGCAGAGGGGATAGGATTGATCCTTGTGGCACTCCGAATTGTAGAGGTGCAGGTTTGGACATTATAGGACCTAGGGATACTTTCTTTGTTTTGTCAGTCAGGAATGATCTGAACCACTGGAGGACTGATCCACTGATGCCACAGTACTCCTGCAGTCTGTTAAGCAGGGGCTGATCGAAGCTGAATGGCAGAACGCACGAGGACAGCGAGGGACTCTCACGTGCTTATAGAGCTGGAAGAAGCTCCGGGTGAGGATTAAATATTTAGGACCCCTTAGGTCTGGTTTCCTTTAAAGTGGACCTGAACTCTTGCACAGGACAGAAGAGAAATGCACCCTGTATGTATTTAGAGAGCTGTTTAATTCCCCCTCATCTGTCACTAATCACTACTGGAATTCGATCTCTCAACTGTGTCTGCAGAGCAATTCAGCAGTCTTGGCAGACACAGCTAATGTGTGTAAACAGGAGACTAACCCTTTGTGTACTTCTATGAAAGCAGGAAGTAGACACACTGCAGGTTTATTACATCATTTCTGTAAGCTGTAACAAAGAAATGTTTTTTTCTTTAAAGGTTATTTATGCTGTTGCTTATCATTTAGGGCAGAGGGGAAGTTCTGAGTTCAGGTCTGCTTTAAGAATAGATATTTCCCGGTTATATAATTGGAAAATATGGCTGCCTTCCTGTAAAACTAAATAGATAAAAACACAGTTGAACTTTGAGTTTTGGGACTCCAGTAAGTGAACCGGTGTCACATCCAGCCTGGCCGGGGGGCTGGGCCAGGTAATGTCATTATAAGGATATAATGTATTTGTTTCCCGGACGCAGTATGGCTGCTCGGCCCGCACAGGTCGCAGGCCTGGGATTCGCTCTGTTTTCCTATTTGTGTGAGTTGATCTGCACAGGGCCCTGGGCTGAATACGTCTCATCAGTAAAATATTTCCCTGTCAACAGTACAAAGATCCGCCGCTGCCAGAAACCGCCAAGCAGCCCCCGTCACCAGGATCGCAGGCAAAAAGGTAGAAAAAAAATAGCCTTTAGATCGCTATGAGGTCCTTCCACATTCATGGAACCATGAAACTGTCCAGCCAGTAAAAATGGTCTGGACTTTGCTGAGATCCTGCACAACTGCCGAAAGCAGGAATCAGGCTTGCAGAAGGTGGGCTGCTTTGTAATCTCTACACGGCCTTTAGCTTAGTATACGGGGTGAATAACAAATATCACTGTAATGTGTTCAGAGAACAGCCCCATAATGCATTGTGGCACGATATGTACTCTTATGTCTTTGAAATAGAAAAAATAAATTGCAAAGTGAGAAGTTAAAAAGAAAACAGACGATAGATCAAGAAATCATTGATAATTGTTGTGTAATTAGTTCATGTTGTTTGATCCACCGTGAGCCTGCAGGTCAGCAACTTTAATTCTGGCAGGCAAGAAAAAAAAACAGACAGCACCAACTGCCATTATCTATAAACACACTCACTAGCAAGGCGGAATGTTGAGATAGGCCTAGTGCACACCAAAACCCGCTAGCAGATCCGCAAAATGCTAGCAGATTTTGAAACGCTTTTTCTTCTTTTTCTGTAGCGTTTCAGCTAGCGTTTTGCGGTTTTGTGAAGCGTTTTTGGTGTAGTAGATTTCATATATTGTTACAGTAAAGCTGTTACTGAACAGCTTCTGTATCAAAAACGCCGGAAAAACAGCTCTGAAGTGCCGTTTTTCAGAGCGGTTTGCGTTTTTCCTATTCTTAACATTGAGGCAGAAACGCATCCGCAATCCAAAAAATGCCTCACCCCGGGAGTATGCGTTTCTGCAAAACGCCTCCCGCTCTAGTGTGCACACCCCATTGAGATACATTGACCAAGCGGAGCGGCTGCAGAAACGCTGATATAGCCGCTCGTTGTGTACCAGCCCATAGAGATATTTCCCACAATGCAAGGAAGTTCACAGAGAGCACGACATCACACTCAATGATCTATTCGACAAAATATAAAGTTTTCTCCCTGGATAGGGGGCATCTTCTACTGATTGGGATGAAGCTCAGTCCTGGATTAAAGTTACTCTTGAAGTAACGGAGGAAATGTGGCAGGTCTGGAAGATCCCATGGTTGGTTGGCACTCTGTCCCCTTACAGTCTGTGATAGCCTGGCTAAGAGGCACAATCCTATTACCTCTCAAGACACACCTACTCGGCTCTTGTAAGACACACCTCCTGCCAGCTAGGATACTCCCAGAAGTCAGAGGGGACGTTTCCCATTACTTTATCTCATGAATTAGGTCTCTATTTACTATAATGGTCAGCAATTACCAAGCAAAAAACAAACATTTCAAGACAGGAATGTCCCTAATTATTTTACTCATCTTACTATTGATACTTTTCTTGCCTGTGGTGTTACTTATACAAACACTTGGTGAAAAACAGATGAGGCGAGACAATTCACTTGTTGATGCGTTTTTTAAATCAACTTCCACTGAGACCCAAAGACTACCATGGCGGTTTTGTAGAATGTGGGCGTGGCTAAATAAAAGTTTGATTTTATGCCACAGGTGAGTTTTTAAACATTTATTCAATCATGCATCCTTATTATAACTTCTACTGCTCAATCTGACAATGTGGATTTTATTTTTACACTACAGATCCACTTTAAAGGGTTCAAGGATTAAAGGTGGCCATGCTTTAGCTTCTTCAGTGTCCCCATAAAATTTGTGGCCCCCCAGCTGTGCCAGCCTACCCTTGGTGTTGGAGGGGGCGTCTGCTCTGTCCACGCCACCTGTTCTCGTGGATCATGCTCTCACATGGCTATGCACAGCAGAGAGCTTTCTGGGCATGCACAGTTTAGATACATTTGCAATGGTTAGACAAAGCATGTACCGCTCAGCGTTGGGGGGGGGGGGGCATACTTCCAACATAGATAAGGGGCCAGCAAAGCTGAGGGGCTGCAGTTTATGGTGTTACTAAAGAAGCCCCAGGTAAGGCCTGTACTCGGCTGTGGTGGACGATAAAGACAGCTATGGCCGAGAGTCGTGAGTCAGGCCAGAGTGTGCACGATGTCTGGTAAAGATCTGGCATCCTGGATGCCCGTGCACCTCATGATCGCATTGTTCTCCCTGCTCCCCTGCCTGTGGGAATCTGCTCCGTTGCACGCTGCTCATACCACCCCTCCCCCCACTTAAAGAGACTCTGTAACAAAATGTTTAGCCTTATTTCTTCTATCCTATAAGTTCCTATACCTGTTCTAATGTGCTCTGGATTACCGCAGCCTTTTCTAGTTGCACTGTCTCTGTAATATATCTAATCTGCTTTTCTTTGTCAAGCTTTGTCGACCCAGGGAGGAATGCACTGCCTCAGTTGTAATGAATACAAGTTATGCACGCCCCCTGCAGGCTCTGTGTGCTTTGTTTACTCCTCACTCTCTGCTCTCAGTTTCAGCTTGTGCAGTTTATGAGGCTGGGGGGTTGGGTTTAGCTGCCTGTCACATGCTGAGAAACTGTGAGAATCCCAGAGTGCAGATAATTCACTATGTAATGAATACTTGTAGTATACTGTGTGTATATATATATATATATATATATATATATATATATATATATATGTATATATATATGTATATATATATATATATATATATATATATATATATATATATATATGTGTGTGTGTGTATCTGTATATATATATATATACATACATATATACACAGTATGCTACAAGTATTCATTACATAGTGAATTATCTGCAATCTGGGATTCTCACAGTTTCTCAGCATGTGACCCCCCCCCCCCCCACAACATAAATATATATATATATATATATATATATATATATATATATATATATATATATATATATATATATATATATATATATATATATACACACAGTATAGATACATACACATATGCACACGCACACACGAACATCACTTCCTGGTTACCAGCCATGTTTTTTTTTTGTAAACACTGCCTAAAACTGGTGATCAAAAGCCAGGATTGCAGCTGGAAGTGTCGGAAACGGCAAAGAGGGATCCAGGAGGTCACGGTGACTCGATTAACGTTTTTTTGTGTACAAATCGGACAGTACAGATTCTCTTTAGCAACAGATGTGTCTCTAGCCACGAGGCTGATGAGATGTCTGTACAGCATCGGCAGTGCTTTTTTTAAAGAGTAACTCCAGTGAAAATAATGTAATAAAAAAGTGCTTAATTTTTACAGTATATATATATATATATATATATATATATATATATATATATATATATATATATATATATGCTTTAGTCAGTATTTGCTCATTGTAAAATCTTTCCTCTCCCTGATTTACATTATGACATTTATCACATGGTGACATTTTTACTGCTGGCAGGTGATGTCACTGGAAGGAGATGCTGCTTGCTTTTTTTGTCAGTTGGAAACAGCTGTCATTTCCCACAATACAGCAAGGCTCCCACAATGTGATGTCAGTACCTCAGTGCTGTGAGTCGCTGACATCATTTGTGGGAGGGGTTTCACCACAAAATCAGCCTTACAGAGCCCCCTGATGATCAGTTTGTGAAAAGGAATAGATTTCTCATGGGAAAGGGGGTGTCAGCTACTGATTGGGATGAAGTTCAATGCTTGGTTACGGTTTCGCTTTAAGTCAGGGCGAGAAAATACTCTTTACAGTTCCCAATCAATGCATAAAATACTGAGCACACCCATCAATAAGGATGACACCAACCTAAAATTTCCCCCTGAATCCCTCCCCCGATCAGATGATCTCTTGGGAGAGGTTTATCGCAGTTTCTCTGCTGATGCAAGGAAGGTGTTAGAACAGCAAGCACCACACACGCAGCAGCCAGCCTCAGCCACATTCAGGGAGCCGGATAAGATTTCAGCAGACTAACAAGAGGCCAGACAGCTTTCACCAGAGTCCGGCACGTCCGCTGCTCCCTTCCAAAAATCCTGCTAACTTTTTCCCTTGTGTCAAACTAAACGTGAAGAATAAGCAGAAATAAATTCTGCATTAAAAAAACCATCAGACGCGATCCAGCTGTCTCTACTGCCGCTATCAATGCAGGAAGGCGGCACCAGCTGATTTTGTCCACTTTCTCTCTCCATAGGAGGGAGCAGAGGGAGGGGGAGGGTGTGGTCAGATAATGGCTCTGTGCAGAGGAAGACCGTGTACTGTTGCCATCGCCAAATGTATAGATTTTCAGAGCAACTCAATTCGATCAAAATTCTCCATCTTTCCTGGTTGATACAGCGACTGTATTTGATGGAAACTACAAGGATTTTTCCTGGTGCATTTAATACAACCGAAAGCACCAGCAAATGATCGCAATTGAAACATGTGACCAGCGTTAAATACCAGGTATCACAAAAAAATGGTTAAATTTAAAGTGCATTAAGCAGTACGTTTCTCCCAAAGTAAAATGCACCATAAATTACTTTTCTCCCATGTTGCTGTCGCTTACAGTAGGCAGGTAAACTCTGACAGATTTTGGATTAGTCCATCTCCTCAAGGGGATTCTCAGTGTTTCCTTTATTCTTACTAAAGCAATCTATGAAAATGAACTATGTAAGGATTCCAGCCAAGTGGACCTGAACTCAGAATTCCTCTCTGCTCTAAAAGACACACAACAATATAATAACCTTTAACCTCCCTGGCGTTCAATTTCCCCAGAATTTCTGTGCAAAAAGTGATCTAATTAATTTGCATAAGCTTTTTTTTCGTGTAACTTGCCAAAATGTGTCAAGCAAGGTCTAGTATACAGTGCAGGAGAGTATTGACATGTATGCACTTCAATATGGTCTGCAGCACATTTTGTATTGACATGTATAGCCATCAATACCGCCAAATAAAACATGTATTTGTTACAGCTGATAAACATCCTAAAAAGCATTTGCACAGTTTCTACTTCCTGATTCATGGAAGCAGACATATTGTTTACAGCCTGTGCTTTCAAATGGATTTATCTGCTTATCTGCCATAGGCAGTCATGTGACACAGGGGAGAGATCAGATTACAACTTGTGATTAGACACATATGAGGGGGTATTAAACAGGCTAACCTCTCTAAATACATTGGGGTGCATTTCTCTAGGTTTGCCTTCTGTCCTGTGCAAGAGTCCACTTTAAGTAAGTGCTTTTGGAAATAAAAAAAGCAAGAGAATCCCCCACCATGAGGCGGTAGACTAGTCTAAAACCTGTCAGATTTTTACTACCTAGTGTAAGTGACAGGGAGATTGGAAAAACTGGCTGTGCATTTTACTTTGGAACAAAGATACATTTTCTACATACGCATACACTTGCATTTTAAATGTTACAACGTTTCACGATACTGCTCCTTTAAAGGGGAACTGAAGAGAGAGGTATATGGAGGCTGTCATGTTTATTTCCTTTTAAGCAATACCAGTTGCCTGGCTGCCCTGCTGATCCTCTGCCTCTAATACTATTAACCATAGCCCCTGAACAAGCATTCAGCAGATCAGGTGTTTCAGTTGTTCAGACTTTAAAGTCAGATCTGACGAGACTAGCTGCATGCTTGTTTCTGGTTTTATTCAGATACTACTGCAGAGAAATAGACCAGCAGGGCTGCCAGGCAACTGGTATTGATTAAAAGGAAATAAACATGACAGCCTCCATATACCGCTCTCTTCAGTTCCCCTTTAACTTGAGCTAAAACTGTAAAATCAGCCCAGATCTGACATCACTCAACAGATCTAAATTGGCTCTGAGACATAAGAGGTTAATAAGCAAACGAGGATCAGAAGTAACACTTTTGGCCGACTCCGGTTAAGAAACGGGGCTAATTGGTGCAAATTGCAGCGAGAGGAGGAGTATTACGAGATTTGGAGAAAACATATTTTGCTGTTTTCATTTGGAAGGTAACTCCGACCTTCCGCTGTAAATTCACAACGATAAAAAAAGAGGAATTAGAAAATAAAAATGCTGCAACGGTGAAGCCAATTAGCTGCCGAGGACGCCAGATGTTCGGAGGAAGGCGCTTTCCTCAACGTCGTCAGCTCAGACGCCTGCGAGAGATAATATATTTTTACAAAGGGCTTGGCAGAGAGCGGACATCCTTTGAAAGTGACATAAAACATAGGCAGGAACCAAGAAAGCAATTAGATTATATTTGACGAATTATCTTCCTATTTTTGTTGGATGGAGACTGATCGAGGCACATAAGGCAACCTGCCCTATAAGAAAAAAAGTTTCTTTTATGAGAAAACGCGGCCTGGTAACACCTGATTATAATTTTTTTTAAATTTTTCTTTTTAGGATCGTGGATAGCACAAAAGTTCCTAACAAACGGTTAAAGGACAACTGTAGTGAGAGGTATATGGAGGCTGCCATATTTACTTCCTTTTAAGCAATACCAGTTGCCTAGCTACCCTGCTGATCCTCTGCCTCTAATACTTGAAGCCACAGACCCTGAACAAGCATGCAGCAGATCATGCTTGGAAAAACAAAGAGAAATCGAGAGCCCGATATGGTGTAGTATTGTTAAATTGGTTGTGGTTAAAAGCAAAATATTTTAGATATACTCACAAACATGGGTTACCCATAGGCAACCACTTCAAGTGCAGGTGGGGAGTATTAGAACCTGACCCCGCTCAGGTTTTTAAGATGTCGCTCTCTGTAGATAGGAAACGGGGTAGCACCCCTCCACCGAGGGTGGACTCAAGATTTCAGCAAGGCTTTGTGTACAGAGGCGCCAGAGTAGAATAAAAACGTTTAAAAACCGTCTAAAGAGGGGGATGTTCATGTGGACTTACCTCCCTCAAAAATATAAAACTCAATTGAGTCACAATATATCAATACAAAAATGTTTATTGAACTCCACTTAGTGCAACGCGTTTCGCAGGTGTGGTCCTGCTTCATCAGGCAAACAGGAGTATAACTCAATGGGTCTAAATGCAGAAGTGAGGCGCTCACTTCTGAATCTAGACCCATTGAGTTATACTCCTGTTTGCCTGATGAAGCAGGACCACACCTGCGAAACGCGTTGCACTAAGTGGAGTTCAATAAACATTTTTGTATTAATATATTGTGACTCAATTGAGTTTTATATTTTTGAGGGAGGTAAGTCCACATGAACATCCCCCTCTTTTAGACGGTTTTTAAATGTTTTTATTCTACTCTGGCGCCTCTGTACACAAAGCCTTGCTGAAATGCAGCAGATCAGGTGTTTCTGATATTATTGTCAGATCTGACAAGATTAGCTGCATGCTTGTTTCTGGTGTGATTCAGACACTACTGCAGTTAAATAGATGAGCAGGGCTGCCAGGCAACTGGTAAATTAAAGAAAATTAATATGGCAGCCTCCATATACCTCTCACTACAGTTGTCCTTTAAAGTAAAGGAGGCTCTCTATTCACACCTATATATTTTTCAAGCTTTCGATTTTGGTTTTCCTTTTCACAATATAATCCTGCGTTCACCTGTTGTAGCAGATCACAGGTTCTCGGCTGGTCTGATGCCTCCTTGCTCCACATTAGTTTCCTTCCCGGAAGTGACGCGTTTCACAGCCCGGAAAGCCCAACTTGTCTGCTGACAGTCTTTTCATAGAACTTCTTTGCTGCGTAAAGACTGGTGCACACCAAGAGCACTTCTGAGCGCTTTTGAAAAAGCATTCAGTTTATATGTTAGAATGGTATGGATTACACCAGAGCGATTACATTTTTTTTTTCCCAAACGCAAACGCGGGTCCTGCAGCATTTCTGAGGTGATGCAGACTCAATGTTAAGTATAGGAAAGTGTAAAATCGCTCTGAAAAGCGCTAGATCAGAGCGATTTTCCAAGAGGTTTTGTTACATAACCAGTACACTAGCAGTTGTACTGTATCTAAAATAATGAGGGAAAAAAAGCTACACAAAAACGCTTCAAAAATCGCTGGGTATAAATAGAAAATCGCTAGGCACATGCCTGGAATTGCCTTGAAAAATCATTTCAAAAAGCACTGAGCGTTTGCGATTACGCTATTGTTTTTTTGGTGTGCACTGGCCCTTATGTTGCGTTCACATTTATAAGATACATGCTGTAATTAAATGCATGAAAAACACAGAAGGAGAGCGGGGAGATTCATTTACACAACATGACAAGACCTGCTAGTTTGCGTACTTTGCATGAGCTGAAGAGAAGAAAAGATATGCTGAAAGATGCTACAATTCGGTGCTCTGCAGAGAGTCACTGAGAGTTGGTGCTCTGCAGAGAGTCACTGAGATTTGGTGCTCTGCAGAGAGTCCCTGAGATTTGGTGCTCTGCAGAGATTCAGTGAGAGTTGGTGCTCTGCAGAGAGTCACTGAGATTTGGTGCTCTGCAGAGATTCAGTGAGATTTGGTGCTCTGCAGAGAGTCCCTGAGATTTGGTGCTCTGCAGAGAGTCACTGTGATTCGGTGCTCTGCAGAGAGTCACTGTGATTCGGTGCTCTGCAGAGAGTCAGTGAGATTTGGTGCTCTGCAGAGAGTCACAGAGATGTGGTGCTCTGCAGAGAGTCACTGAGATGTGGTGCTCTGCTGAGCCATTGAGATTTGGTGCTCTGCAGAGAGTCACTGAGATTTGGTGCTCTGCAGAGAGTCACTGAGATTTGGTGCTCTGCAGAGAGTCACTGAGATTTGGTGCTCTGTAGAGAGTTTGCTGAGATTTGGTGCTCTGCTGAGCCATTGAGATTTGGTGCTCTGCAGAGAGTCACTGAGATTTGGTGCTCTGCAGAGAGTCACTGAGATTTGGTGCTCTGCAGAGTCACTGACATTTGGTGCTCTGCAGAGAGTCACAGAGTTGGTGCTCTGCAGAGAGTCACTGAGAGTTGGTGCTCTGCAGAGAGTCACTGAGAGTTGGTGCTCTGCAGAGAGTCACTGAGAGTTGGTGCTCTGCAGAGAGTCACTGAGAGTTGGTGCTCTGCAGAGAGTCACTGAGATGTGGTGCACTGCAGAGTTGCTGAGATTTGGTGCTCTGCTGAGCCATTGAGATTTGGTGCTCTGCTGAGCCATTGAGATTTGGTGCGCTGCAGAGAGTCACTGAGATTTGGTGCTCTGCAGAGAGTCACTGAGAGTTGGGGCTCTGCAGAGTTGCTGAGATTTGGTGCTCTGCAAAGTTGCTGAGATTTGGTGCTCTGCAAAGTTGCTGAGATTTGGTGTTTTGCTGAGCCATTGAGATGTGGTGCTCTGCAGAGTCACTGAGATTTGGTGCTCTGCAGAGGGTCACTGAGATTTGGTGCTCTGCAGAGAGTCACTGAGATTTGGTGCTCTGCAGAGAGTCGCTGAGATTTTGTTCTCTGCAGAGAGTCACTGAGATTTTATCCTGATTAATATTCAAAAGGTATGTTTTAAAGTACCTTCTTCCTCTGATATCCACAAATTAACTCCTCTGGGAAGAGGAGGAAGCAGGAGAGGAAACTGTACACTTTATGTCCCACGTAGGATTGGATAGAGAAGATGGAAGTTGGCCGTTTCCCACAGAAGTAACTCCGCTTTCATCGAGGCCCTTAAATGCCATAAAGAATGTTTGTGCGGTGCTTTCACTTTAAGGACCGGAGCTGGTGGAAGTAGCAATTCTGAGAACACAAGTATCTGCTAACAAGCGGGGCTTCATTTCACAGGACATGGCTGCAGGACACGTTTCATGTCAGCAATCGCGGCTCTAAGATCTTCTTCAAGAGGCCCGAGACATCTGCATACTCTGCCAGTTATCAGCTCTGCAAGCCCTTCTGTATGTCGCCTGGGGAGATCAGGGAAAGTGTCCATCTTGGCTGTCAGGCCCCCCCTGGCGCTTCTCGCTGTCAAAAGCTAAGATTATGATATAGAAGGAAAAACAAAGATTCAGAGAAATGTCTCTCCCCTCACCCTCCAGCCCATAAATGGAGGAAACAGCTGAACAGGTGAGATGGTGTCAACTAAAAACAACCAAAAAGAAGCACAGAGTCCCATCCATTCTGGCCATTAGATCATCTTAAAGGGTAATTCCAGAAGTTGTCTTTCACTGACTCCCTCCTAGTGTAGAGACACCCTCCTAGTGTAGAGACGGCCTCCTAGTGTAGACCACCACTAAAAATTGGATCCTCCCTGCCCCCAAGTACTAACCCTTCCGACATCTAGCCCTGTCCACCTGTGTGTTTACCAGTGATTGGATAAATATTAATTGTAATTGTCTCTGACACAGTGAGCTTTATTTTGGGTGGTGGACATGGATAGAGAAAGGAAACAAAAAGCTGAAGAAGAAGCCTCAGGAGGTCCCAGCTGACAGATCATTCATGAAGAGAAGCAGATGACAGACAGGGCTTCAGTTAGACACAGTTGAGTGTGTAGTCTTGGGTAGAGCCAGCAGACAGAAAAAGTGTGGAGTGTTTCGGGCCGAGAGAGAAGCCTCAGGGTGACTCAGTTGAGAGACGATCCTTTGGGTGACCGAGCCAAGAGTCAAGCCTCGGGGTGACTGAGCCAAGAGTCAAGCCTTGAGGTGACCCAGCTGAGAGACAAGCCTCGGGGTGACCTAGCCGAGAGACAAACCTCAGGATGTCCCAGCCGAGAGTCAAGCCTCGGGGTGACCTAGCCGAGAGACAAACCTCAGGATGACCCAGCCGAGAGACAAGCCTCTAGGTGACCCAGCCGAGAGACAAGCCTCAGGGTGACCCAGCCGAGAGACAAGCCTCAGGGTGACCCAGCCGAGAGACAAGCCTCAGGGTGACCCAGCCGAGAGACAAGCCTCAGGGTGACCCAGCCGAGAGACAAGCCTCAGGGCGACCCAGCCGAGAGACAAGCCTCAGGGTGACCCAGCCGAGAGACAAGCCTCAGGATGACCCAGCCGAGAGACAAGCCTCAGGGTGACCCAGCCGAGAGACAAATCTCAGGGTGACCCAGTGGAGAGACAAGCCTCAGGGTGACCCACCCGAGAGACAAGCCTCTAGGTGACCCAGTGGAGAGACAAGCCTCGGGGTGACCCAGCCGAGAGACAAGCCTCAGGTTGACCCAGCCGAGAGACAAGCCTCAGGGTGACCCAGCCGAGAGACAAGCCTCAGGGTGACCCAGCCGAGAGACAAGCCTCAGGGTGACCCAGCCGAGAGACAAGCCTCAGGGTGACCCAGCCGAGAGACAAGCCTCAGGGTGACCCAGCCGAGAGACAAGCCTCAGGGTGACCCAGCCGAGAGACAAGCCTCAGGGTGACCCAGCCGAGAGACAAGCCTCAGGGTGACCCAGCCGAGAGACAAGCCTCAGGGTGACCCACCAGAGAGACAAGCCTCAGGGTGACCTACTTAAAATACTGGATTTAAGGTGACCCAGGTGATATATGAATGGATAAACCATATTGCTGACTCAACTGGACTTCTGTGTAGGAGATGACCCAGCCAATGGACAAGACATGAGGTGACTCGGCCAATGGACAAGACATGAGGTGACTCGGCCAATGGACAAGACATGGGGTGACTCGGCCAATGGACAAGACATGAGGTGATGCAGCCAATGAACAAGACATGAGATGACCCAGCCACTGGACAAGACATGAGATGACCCAGCCAAAGGACAAGACACAAGGTGACTGAGCCATTGGACAAGATATGAGGTGGCCCAGCCAATGGACAAGACACAAGTTGATCCAGCCAATGGACAAGACACAAGTTGATCCAGCCAATGGACAACACATGAGGTGACCCAGCCACTGGACAAGAGATGAGGCGGCCCAGCCAATGTACAAGACACAAGTTGATCCAGCCAATCGAGAAGACACAGGTTGATCCAGCCAATGGACAAGCCTCAGAGAGACCCCTTTAAGACAAGCCTCAAAGTCTTGACTTGTGGCAACCCGTATGAGAGATAAGCCTAGAGGTGACCCTGACAAGTGATAAGCCTCCAGTAGTGTCATTATAGCAGTATGCCCGACCCCCCCCCCCTCCACCCCCATACATATAGCTAGCTTAGGGGGGCACAACTGTGTCTGTTCAACTCAACAAAAACCTACTTTATTCTGTTCCTTTAAAACAAAACATTCCTGTCAGACAAATCACCTCTATAAAAAGAGCGGCGTAATGAGCGACACGCTTCTTAAATGACGAGCGATGGCTACTTAGCACGCGGCCTCCAACACTAATAAGCCATTTGCTACGAGTATTCCATGGCGCCTGGCCAAGACCACCATATTAACACTCCCAAGGTGCCGCCAATAGACTGCCTCATTATGCCTCTGCCAAGATATGCAATAAATTAGACACACAATGTTATACCTATATATTATTCTAACTGTTTTCCTTGCAGAAAAGGGAATTAATTATTATTCATGAGCAAGTTCAGGATACGTCAAGTGAAAATATTTGGTTGTACAGCGGCGGTCTGGTAATTATTCAGCTCTACGAGGACGTTCTTGCGCAGTTTGTGATTTTACCAACCGTCGCTGCCAACATGGCTGCAGTGCTCAGACTGGAAGCAGCGGACATTACTTTTGTTTTGTTTTCTTACGAGAATTTAACTGGTTCACGTTTCACAGTTTTTACCCCTTAAAGGGGAACTTCAGCCTAAACATACATACTGTCAGTAAGTTACATTAACTATGTTAATTAAAATAGATAGGTAATGTAATCTCTTACCCACTCTGTTTGAAAAGAACAAGCAAATGTGATTTCATAGGGGCAGCCATCTTTTTCATGGGGGCAGCCATCTTTTTGTTTGAAAGGAGGTGACAGGGAGCATGAGACACAGTTCCAACTGTCCTGTGTCCTGATCACCCCTCCCAGCTTTGCGCACTAGGCTTCAAATCTCAAATTAAAAAACAAAACAAAAAAAAAAATATGCACCAAAACAGCGGAATGAGAACAACTACATCAGAAATTCCATCATGCTTTGCACAGCATCAGGGAAAAAATGCCCGGGCAGTTTTCTTTTGTGTGGCTAAAAATGAGGCTTGGGTAAGAAAAACAAAGTTCTCTCGCTGTGAAACTGTTAAAGACACATCAAGCCTTTTCAGTGCTGCTGAGTAGATTTTTAGTCTGGAGGTTCACTTTAAGGTTCCTGACATTTTTTACAATTTAGCTGTTTCGTTATGATACAGGAGTCATTTTTTAATTACTTATACCATTTTAGTGATATAGAATTTGTTTTTTTGGTTTTTAGTACAATCTAGGCTTTCTTTGCAAAATAAAATAGTTTTGGTACAAAAAAATATTACCCAGTCATCTTATAGGGAAAAATTAGGGGTAAATGCAGAAAATACCCAATTGTTTTCATTTTTCACCCTTCCTAATTTTCACGACACATCCCATAGTTATAAAACACAAAAACAATGAATTATTGGCCCTTCCCAGTTAAAACGATACCCCACATGCCATTTTTTTGTTATTATTATTATTAAACGATAATTTATTGAGACACGTTAGCATAATGGTACAGTACAAGTAGTATGAAATTATAGCATCATATACAAGCAATTGTAATGCATCAAAAATATGTACAGAATAAGGAAAATTATGACAAAATAGAAACTACAAACATTAGAGTAGTAAAAATTTGCACGTACCCAAACTAACAACCAAACTAAAAACAACAAGGGGGTCATTTCAGGAGACAAGATCCCACCAGCCAATACAAAAAATGGTCAGGAGTACAAGAAGCACATGCCATATTTTATTACTAGCTGAGCATGTGGTGAACCGTTATCCCTAGCCTGTGCGTCTGTCGTGATCAGATGCGTTCGCAAGGGCGACAGTTCGGGGGCCATAGTTGCATAGATGCATCGCTAGGCAACAGCAGAACAATGCATCGCCCTAGTGATCACAACAGGCGGCAGTCCTTAAAGGTTTATAAACAGGTATAGGTGTTGCAGGGGTTAACAATGGGTTAATAGGCTAGGTTTAAAAATTAACAGGGGATTACAAAAGAAAAAAAAAACTTTCTATTTTATTGGGACCATGTAGCTTTATTTATTTATTTTTTAACTTTTAAAACTTTTTTTTCTTACAATCTTTATTAAATGATTGTTGCTATTGCCAGCAGCAATCATTCACAGGACCTTGCGGCAGCGAGCGGCTGTTTTTAATGCCGGACGTAGATTCTGCGTCCTAAAACCTACAGCAGCACTAATTACTGACACTTTTAGGTCGTAAACAAAAATTACAATTCAACTACCGGTAATCCTTTTTTCATAAAGCGTAGAAAATGAAGGTTTGAAGCTTTTTTGTGAAGCGAGTCAAAATGCAAGATTTTACCTTGGAGGCAGAGCTTTGAGCTGCAGCTCTGCCTCCATACGCGTCAATCTGCCAGCGGAGGAAGATAACAGAGGCGGGGAGCGGCGGGGATAGCCTGAAATCGGCGAGATGCTACGAGGCTGACCGACAGCCTCACATAAATAAAGCCAGCTAGTGACAAGCAGATTGTCGCTAGCCTGGCGATCTTTTAAGGGGGTAAAGCAGAGCGCAGGGGAGGGGGGGATGGCAGCGGCGGTTCGATGACCCAGAGGCAAGTCATTGTGCACACGACATACCTCTGGATCCTGTTAGGATAACAATATGCCACCTCGTGTTCTCTTTAAGCAATACCAGTTACCTGGCAATCCTGCTGATCCTCGGCCTCTAATACTTTTAGCCATAGACCCTGAATAAGCGCGCAGCATATCCGATGTTTCTGACACTATTGTCAGATGTGACAAGATTAGTTGCAGGCTTGTTTCCGGTGTGATTCAGACACGAATGTGGCCAAATAGATCAGCAGGGCTGCCAGGCAACCGGATTTGTTAAAAAGGAAATAAATATGGCAGCCTCCATATACTACTCACTCCAGTTGACCTTTAGGCTGCTAACACACAGGGACGTTACAGGCGCACGTTGGTGCGCCTGTAACGCTCCCCCAACGCACAGCAATGTAACACAAGTGGGCTGTTCACACAGAACACGTTGTGTTACATGTAACGCAGCACGTTGTCCGGAACGTGCAGCATGCTACGGCGTTAGAGCGGCTATAGCCGCGTTAGACTGTTTGCACATGCTCAGTGGGGGGCGGAGAGGAGGCGGGGAGAGCCAGCTACAGTAGCCGCGCACATGGCTACTTAACCACTTGAGGACCTAGGGCTTTCTACCCCTTAAGGACCGGCCACTTTTTTTCCATTCAGACCACTGCAGCTTTCACGGTTTATTGCTCGCTCATACAACCTACCACCTAAATGAATTTTGGCTCCTTTTCTTGTCACTAATAAAGCTTTCTTTTGGTGCTATTTGATTGCTCCTGCGATTTTTACTTTTTATTATATTCATCAAAAAAGACATGAATTTTGGCAAAAAAATGATTTTTTTAACTTTCTGTGCTGACATTTTTCAAATAAAGTAAAATTTCTGTATACATGCAGCGCGAAAAATGTGGACAAACATGTTTTTGATTAAAAAAAACCCATTCAGTGTATATTTATTGGTTTGGGTAAAAGTTATAGCGTTTACAAACTATGGTGCAAAAAGTGAATTTTCCCATTTTCAAGCATCTCTGACTTTTCTGACCCCCTGTCATGTTTCATGAGGGGCTAGAATTCCAGGATAGTATAAATACCCCCCCAAATGACCCCATTTTGGAAAGAAGACATCCCAAAGTATTCACTGAGAGGCATAGTGAGTTCATAGAAGATATTATTTTTTGTCACAAGTAAGCGGAAAATGACACTTTGTGAGAAAAAAAAAAAAAGTTTCCATTTCTTCTAACTTGCGACAAAAAAAAATGAAATCTGCCACGGACTCACCATGCCCCTCTCTGAATACCTTGAAGGGTCTACTTTCCAAAATGGGGTCATTTGTGGGGTATGTTTACTGTCCTGACATTTTGGGGGGTGCTAAATTGTAAGCACCCCTGTAAAGCCTAAAGGTGCTCATTGGACTTTGGACCCCTTAGCGCAGTTAGGCTGCAAAAAAGTGCCACTCATGTGGTATTGCCGTACTCAGGAGAAGTAGTATAATGTGTTTTGGGGTGTATTTTTACACATACCCATGCTGGGTGGGAGAAATATCTCTGTAAATGACAATTTGTTAATTTTTTTTACACACAATTGTTCATTTACAGAGATCTTTCTGCCACTCAGCATGGGTATGTGTAAAAATACACCACAAAACACATTATACTACTTCTCTTGAGTACGGCAATACCACACGTGTGGCACTTTTTTGCACCCTAACTGCGCTAAAGGGCCCAAAGTCCAATGAGTACCTTTAGGATTTCACAGGTCATTTTGAGAAATTTCGTTCCAAGACTACTCCTCACGGTTTAGGGCCCCTAAAATGCCAGGGCAGTATAGGAACCCCACAAATGACCCCATTTTAGAAAGAAGACACCCCAAGGTATTCCGTTAGGAGTATGGTGAATTCATAGAAGATTTTATTTTTTGTCAAAAGTTAGCGGAAAATGACATTTTGTGAAAAAACACAATTAAAATCAATTTCCGCTAACTTGTGACAAAAAATAAAATCTTCTATGAACTCACCATCCTCCTAACGGAATACCTTGGGGTGTCTTCTTTCTAAAATGGGGTCATTTGTGGGGTTCCTATACTGCCCTGGCATTTAAGGGGACCTAAACCGTGAGGAGTAGTCTTGAAACTAAATTTCTCAAAATGACCTGTGAAATCCTAAAGGTACTCATTGGACTTTGGGCCCTTTAGCGCAGTTAGGGTGCAAAAAAGTGCCACACATGTGGTATCGTCGTACTCGGGAGAAGTAGTACAATGTGTTTTGGGGTGTATTTTTACACATACCCATGCTGGGTGGGAGAAATAACTCTGTAAATGGACAATTGTGTGTAAAAAAATCAAAAGATTGTCATTTACAGAGGTATTTCTCCCACCCAGCATGGGTATGTGTAAAAATACACCCCAAAACACATTATACTACTTCTCCCGAGTACGGCAATACCACATGTGTGGCACTTTTTTGCACCCTAACTGCGCTAAAGGGCCCAAAGTCCAATGAGTACCTTTAGGATTTCACAGGTCATTTTTGTTTCAAGACTACTCCGCACGGTTTAGGGCCCCTAAAATGCCAGGGCAGTATAGGAACCCCACTAATGACCCCATTTTACAAAGAAGACACCCCAAGGTATTCTGTTAGGAGTATGGTGAGTTCATAGAAGATTTTATTTTTTGCCACAAGTTAGCGGAAATTGATTTGAATTGTTTTTCTTCACAAAGTGTCATATTCCGCTAACTTGTGACAAAAAATAAAATCTTCTATGAACTCACCATACTCCTAACGGAATACCTTTGGGTGTCTCCTTTCTAGCATGGGGTCATTTGTGGGGTTCCTATACTGCCCTGGCATTTTAGGGGCCCTAAACCGCGAGGAGTAGTCTTGAAACTAAATGTCGCAAAATGACCTGTGAAATCCTAAAGGTACTCATTGGACTTTGGGCCCCTTAGCGCACTTAGGGTGTAAAAAAGTGCCACACATGTGGTACCGCCGTACTCAGGAGAAGTAGTATAATGTGTTTTGTGGTGTATTTTTACACATACCCATGCTGGGTGGTAGAAATATCTCTGTACATGACAATTGTTTGATTTTTTTTACACACAATTGTCCATTTACAGAGAGATTTCTCCCACCCAGCATGGGTATGTGTAAAAATACACCCCAAAACACATTATACTACTTCTCCTGAGTACGGCGATACCACATGTGTGACACTTTTTTTGCAGCCTAGGTGCGCTAAGGGGCCCAACGTCCTATTCACAGGTCATTTTGAGGCATTTGTTTTCTAGACTACTCCTCACGGTTTAGGGCCCCTAAAATGCCAGGGCAGTATAGGAACCCCACAAGTGACCCCATTTTAGAAAGAAGACACCCCAAGGTATTCCGTTAGGGGTATGGTGAGTTCACAGAAGATTTTATTTTTAGTCACAAGTTAGTGAAAAATGACACTTTGTGAAAAAAACCCAATAAAAATCAATTTCCGCTAACTTTTGACAAAAAATAAAATCTTTTATGAACTCGTGATACACCTAACAGAATACCTTGGGGTGTCTTTTTTCTAAAATGGGGTCACTTGTGGGGTTCCTATACCGCCCTGGCATTTTACGGGCCCAAAACCGTGAGTAGTCTGGAAACCAAATGTCTCAAAATGACTGTTCAGGGGTATAAGCATCTGCAAATTTTGATGACAGGTGGTCTATGAGGGGCCGAATTTTGTGGAACCGGTCATAAGCAGGGTGGCCTTTTAGATGACAGGTTGTATTGGGCCTGATCTGATGGATAGGAGTGCTAGGGGGGTGACAGGAGGTGATTGATGGGTGTCTCAGGGGGTGATTAGAGGGGAAAATAGATGCACTCAATGCACTGGGGAGGTGATCGGAAGGGGGTCTGAGGGGGATCTGAGGGTTTGGCCGAGTGATCAGGAGCCCACACGGGGCAAATTAGAGCCTGATCTGATGGGTAGGTGTGCTAGGGGGTGACAGGTAGTGACAGGAGGTGATTGATGGGTGTCTCAAGGTGTGATTAGTGGGGGGAATAGATGCAAGTAATGCAATGGCGAGGTGATCAGGGCTGGGGTCTGAGGGTGTGGGCGGGTGATTGGGTGCCCTAGGGGCAGATGGGGGTCTAATCTGATGGGTAGCAGTGACAGGGGGTGATTGATGGGTAATTAGTGGGTGTTTAGAGGAGAGAACAGATGCAATGCACTTGGGAGGTGATCTGACTGCGGGTCTGCAGGCGATCGGATGGTGTGGGTGGGTGATCAGATTGCCCGCAAGGGGCAGGTTAGGGGCTGATTGATGGGTGGCAGTGACAGGGGGTGATTGATGGGTGATAGGTGATTGGCAGGTGATTGACAGGTGATCAGTGGGTTATTACAGGGAAGAACAGATGTAATTAATGCACTGGCGAATTGATAAGGGGGGGTCAGAGGGCAATCTGAGCGTGTTGGCGGGTGATTGGGTGCCCGCAAGGGGCAGATTAGGGTCTGATCTGATAGGTAAAAGTGACAGGTGGTGATAGGGGGTGATTGATGGGTAATTAGTGGGTGTTTAGAGGAGAGAATAGATGTAAACAATGGATTTGGGAGGTGATCTGATGTCGGATCTGCGGGCGATCTATTGGTGTGGGTGGGTGATCAAATTGCCCGCAAGGGGCAGGTTAGGGGCTGATTGATGGGTGGCAGTGACAGGGGGTGACAGGGGGTGATTGATGGGTGATAGGTGATTGGCAGGTGATTGACAGGTGATCAGTGGGTTATTACAGGGAAGAACAGATGTAATTAATGCACTGGCAAATTGATAAGGGGGGGTCAGAGGGCAATCTGAGCGTGTTGGCGGGTGATTGGGTGCCCGCAAGGGGCAGATTAGGGTCTGATCTGATAGGTAAAAGTGACAGGTGGTGATAGGGGGTGATTGATGGGTAATTAGTGGGTGTTTAGAGGAGAGAATAGATGTAAACAATGGATTTGGGAGGTGATCTGATGTCGGATCTGCGGGCGATCTATTGGTGTGGGTGGGTGATCAGATTGCCCGCAAGGGGCAGGTTAGGGGCTGATTGATGGGTGGCAGTGACAGGGGGTGACAGGGGGTGATTGATGGGTGATAAGTGATTGGCAGGTGATTGACAGGTGATCAGTGGGTTATTACAGGGAAGAACAGATGTAATTAATGCACTGGCGAATTGATAAGGGGGGGTCAGAGGGCAATCTCAGCGTGTTGGCGGGTGATTGGGTGCCCGCAAGGGGCAGATTAGGGTCTGATCTGATAGGTAAAAGTGACAGGTGGTGATAGGGGGTGATTGATGGGTGATTGATGGGTAATTAGTGGGTGTTTAGAGGAGAGAATAGATGTAAACAATGGATTTGGGAGGTGATCTGATGTCGGATCTGCGGGCGATCTATTGGTGTGGGTGGGTGATCAGATTGCCCGCAAGGGGCAGGTTAGGGGCTGATTGTTGGGTGGCAGTGACAGGGGGTGATTGATGGGTGATTGATGGGTGATTGACAGGTGATTGACAGGTTATCAGGGGGGATAGATGCATACAGTACACAGGGGGGGGGGGTCTGGGGGGGTCCTGGGGAGAATCTGAGGGGTGGGGGGGTGATCAGGAGGGGGCAGGGGGCAGGGGGGGAGATAAAAAAAAAATAGCGTTGATAGATAGTGACAGGGAGTGATTGATGGGTTATTAGGGGGGTGATTGGGTGCAAACAGGGGTCTGGGGGGTGGGCAGGGGGGGTCTGAGGGGTGCTGTGGGCGATCAGTGGGCGGGGGGGGGCAGATCAGTGTGTTTGGGTGCAGACTAGGGTGGCTGCAGCCTGCCCTGGTGGTCCCTCCGACACTGGGACCACCAGGGCAGGAGGCAGCCTGTATAATACACTTTGTATACATTACAAAGTGTATTATACACTTTGTAGCGGCGATCGCGGGGTTAACATCCCGCCGGCGCTTCCGTATGGCCGGCGGGATGTTACGGCGGGTGGGCGGAGCCAGTTGCCGGGGGAAGCGCGCGTCATCAATGACGCGATCGCTCCCCCGGCATAGGAAAAGGACGCAACGCCCTAAGGCGTATTGCGGTCCTTGAGGCATCCACTTTGCCGCCGCCCATGGGCTGTGGGCGGTCGGCAAGTGGTTAATATTCACTGCACTGGCGGCCGCTGATTGGCCGGCGGGACCACGTGATGCGGAGTGTCTCGCTCCGCATCACGTGGTCCCGCCGGCCAATCAGCGCCACTCTGGGAGACCTTATAGGGATAGAGCCGCCTAACGCGGCTCACTCTACTGCCCTCTCTTGCAGCACCATACGTTGTGTTAGGTGCACGTTATGCGACCTTAACGTGGCACCTAACGCAACGTCTTGGTGTGCAAGTAGCCTTAAAGGACAATTGAAGTGAGAAAACTATGGAGGCTGACATGTTTATTTCCTTTTAAATAATACCAGTTGCCTGACAGCCCTGCTGGTCTGGTTGGGTGCGGACGTGACTGAATAACACCAGAAACCAGCCTGCAGCTAATCTTGCCAGATCTGACAAGAATGTCAGAAACACCTGATCTGCTGCATGCTTGTTCAGGGGCTATGGCTAATAGTATTAGAGGCAGAGGGTCAACAGGGCAACCAGGCAACTGGTATTGCTTAAAACAAAATCAACATGGCAGCCTCCATATACCTCTCTCTTCAGCTGTCCTTTAACTTGGCATCTTATGGCCACAAAAGACGAAAGTACTAAATTATCCAAGAGGGAAAAAATATCACACCATCACAAAATAGCATCTCAGAATGATTTCCTGTTTTGATGCCACTCGAAAAAACCCAAAATAAAACAAAAACCACCAAAAACACATTAAAAAACCCACGCCTAAATTTGGAGAGAAAAGATCAAGGCTGCAGGGAAGTATTTGCACAACAATCGCGGGGCACGTGGCAAATCCTCGGAGTCTGGGATCGCTGGTTCCGAGTCGGTAGCCAACTTGGTTAATTACCATGACACAAACCAACCGCGGGTTCGGTAAACACGTCCTGATGCAAGCCAGCTGCGCAGGCAGTGAGTCAGCGATGCGCCTGAACGCTCGCGAGCAGTTGGCAAGATACCTAATTGGAATTAGCTTGATTGAATTTCCCCCCGCGAGCCTTTGTTGTCTTGCCCACAGATAAACAGATACCAAGATATCGCCAGCCTCCATGTTCCTGCAAAGTTCATCTGAGATCTGGAGAAGGTGAAAAATCCTGGGAGAAAATGGAGTCACTCAGGACAAGGAGGCCATAGAAGGCCAAGCAGCCTGAATGGAGTCCACCAACCAAATGGCGATCACACACCAGCACATGCTGCGGGGTGCCCCCACAATACTGGATGAGCTGATTGGAGGGGATTCCTGCATAAGGGCAGCCATATAGGTCCCAATACCTGCAAGTAAGGCCTTGTACACTGTCTGGTGTTGCACTAAATGATCACGTATTGAATGTTAAAGAGGCCCTGTAGTGACATATAATAGTATGCAGTAAATTATTCAGCATGCCCACTTTAACATTAAATATCCTGGTTTCAGCATCAGAAACACTTCCTATATCTATATATGGTGGTATATTGGTATGTAGCCCCCCCTACCGGTGATGTTTAGCCTAGGCTGTTTATTATGTGCAATTCCCTGCCCCAGTATTCTGGGAGACTAGAGATCTTTTCTACTGGCTTTCGAACTCTTCAGTAAACAAACATTCCACAAAGATCACCTGCCAGTACTAAAGATAATTTCATTAAATATGTTAGCAATTTTATCAATCATGTTATTTTCCCTACTGCTCCCCTTTAACGTGAAATTTCAAGGGAAGAGCACTGTGCAAACACACTGTTTGGCTGTAACTGAACAGAGTGTACTGGTCAATATAGTGGTGGAGTTGAGACAATGGGCAGCATACAAGCGTGAGGCATCTTGTGGTCTTGATCGTCGCTCACCGTTCTAGTTACTGTAGTTGACATATCACTGGACTACTGGTTAGGCATGTACTACGTGTTTGGCCACAACCTGGCAGAACAACGGTCTCAGCTGAGTCTTCTTGAGTCTTAACCACATAACGACTGCCTAACGCCGATAGGCGGCGGCTGGTCGTTTGTGGGTTTCCATGGAAACCATTCCGTGTCAGTTCACGGAGGGTGTCTCCGTGAACAGCCTGCGAGCCTCTGATCGCGGCTCGTAGGCGAAATGTAAACATGCGGGGAAGAAATCCCCTGTGTTTACATTCTATGTCGCTGCTGTCGCAGCAGCGCCGTAAAGGAGATCGGCGATCCCCGGCCCCTGATTGGCCGGGTATCGCCGGCATCTGATAGGCTGCAGCCTATCAGAGGCGGTACAGGACGGATCGCTGTCCTGTACCGCCCATAGTGAGCAGGAGAGGGAGGGGGGAATAGCGCTGCGAATGGGGGCTTTGAGGAGACACCCCCCCCCCCCGCTCGGCCAAACAGAGCAGTGACGATCAGACCCCCCCAGCAGGACATCCCCCTAGTGGGGGAAAAAAAAGGGGGGGGTCTGATCGCCCTGCCTATTACCCGATCTGTTCTAAACAGCACAGATCAGTGACAAATGCCCTGGTGCTTAAGTGGTTAAAGTAAACCAGTTGTTAAAAAGAATGTACTGACCTATACAGTATGTAGGTACTGGATGCCACTGAGCCTTCTCGCTCCTCTCCATGCCCTCATTCCACTGCTGTCCCCTGGTAAAGTTATTCAAACTGCAGGTCGCATAAGTCTAGGGCCCTCCCCACATGCAGAGTATGGAGCCAAGATATAGGGGACATAGGTGTCCAGGAGTAATAAAATACTTTAAAAACAAATAAAATGAAAAATGGTGAGGTGGCTTACCTCAAGGAAGACTAACTCGCTTAAAGAGACACTGAAGCCTCCCTAAATCACTGTTTTTACTATACAATGCCCCCTCTAAAACGTTGCATCCCTGCGGCTGAAATCTCAATGAATCCCCCCAAACACCCGGGGCAAATATCAATTACTTTCCTGATCGTGGATTTTGCTGCCCGGGGAGGCAGAGCTTTGTGCTGTAGCTCCGCCTCCAGTCCAGGCAATCTGCGCACAGATCACCGCCTCTCCACGCCCCTCTCTGTGAAGGAAGACAGAGGGGCGAGGAGAGGCAGAGATCCACGCAGATTGACAGAGTAGAGGCAGAGCTACAGCAGAAAGCTCTGCCTCTATATGGAAGCACTGCCCATATCACTCCCTGGGGATTTCGGGGGGATTCATTGACACTGCAGCCGCGGGGATGCAGCGTTTCAGGTAGGGCAATCATGCCTAACAAGACCCTCTTTAATAGAAGAGTTCTATTGCACTGGCAACGCGTTTTGTGGGTACTTGCCCACTTCCTCAGGCCAAATAGCAGCGCCAAGCAGTAATAGTAGCCACAGATAAGGCGCCTCTAGATCGCTTCTATTAAGTGAGTTTGTCTTCCTTGAAGTAATCCACCGCACCTTTTTTTTTTCATTTTATTTGCTTTTTAGAGTATTTTATTACTCCTGGGCGCCTCTTTCCCCTATATCTTGTGCCATCACCTTCCTTTTGGAGGGGAAACATCCCTTTTAGACCATTTACAGGTCACTTGAGGTTTTTTTATCAAGAGTGCGACCACCGCCAGCTCTGCCTGGTACCCGAGTGGAGTCAGGTTTGCGCATCTCCACCTGCCGACCTGCTGTCCACCTTCGTGAGTATAATCTACCTTCACTCTTACAATATTTCCCCACAACTGTGACATACTGCACCATTTGGGCTCCTGTTGTCTCTGTGTTGTTGTGGTTTCCTCCTGTAGGGTGCAATTTGTTATCACCCCCAACTTTTATCTAGAGTATGGAGCCGCTCGCCCTCAGAGGTACTCTGGGACCCGGCACTTTGGGGGCCAAAGACACAGCCAGTTGTGAATTTTGAACGGACCCCAGCAGTGGAACGAGGAGACACAGAGAGAGGACCAGAGCCGTTCCCTCCACATAGGAGAGTTTCCTCGCTTCAGGTTTGATTTAAAATGACACTGTAGTCCGAGATATGGAGGCCGCCATATTGATTTACTTTAGAACAATGCCAATTGCCTGGCCCGTCCTGCTGATCTCTTAAAGATGCCCACTAATGATACAATCTTCATTGTACAATCTTATCACATCTATGTCACATGTGTGTGTGTGTGGGGGGGGGGGGGGTCGGGGGAACTACCTAATGTATCCACTTACAGTATATTCACTAAGTTTAACAACCCAAAATATAGATTTAGCAAGATTGTACAATCAGGCTTGTATCATTTGTGGGCCCCTGTAGCTGCAGTAGCGTTTGTGTGACACACCTGAAGAAAGCATGCGGCTTTATATACCTGAAGAGAAAAAAAGTGCCCCTTATCTCAGGAGGAGGAAGCCTCAGGATCCTAAAGAGTATTCCCCCATCCTCATCAACAGACGGGATCCAGTGCTGGAAGCCCCCCTGGTCAGCACTTGTCACGAGCCTCGCGCAGTATCATATCCCCCTATAGCTCTGATCGGGTCCGCTCTACTGCACAGGCACCACCCCGTGATGGGAGAGTGATCGAGGAGGCAAGCGGACAGGGGCCCGCGGGCGCAGAGGGATAGGGGAAACAGGGCGGCTGCAGGGGGCCAGTAGAAGCCCCATGTAAGTTAAACACTAAGGGTCCTTTTCCACTAGCTGCGTTTTTGCCAAAAAAGTAAAATGCATGCGTTTGCTGAAGCCAAGAAAAAAAAAAAACAGGTTTTTACTTTAAAAACCTGTTTAAAGCTAATGGGAACCGGGTTAAAAAAAAAAAAAAGTCAGATACTCACCTAAGGAGAAGGAGGCTCTGGGTCCTATAGAGCACTCCCTCTCCTCTCCCGGTGCCCGCTGCTGTCCTGGCTCCCCCGTAGCGGTATTCGACCGTTTTGGTCAAATACCGCTGTCTCCTGGCCGAAAGGAGGCTTCGGAAATGCTTCGGTAGCCCGAGTGCTCCCGAAGACTGGCCGCGATAACACTGCGCACGCCCTCTCTGACGCACTCGCGTGTGCGCCGCCTGTCTTCGGGAGGACTCGGCTCCCGAAGACTTCTGAAGTCCCCTCGGCATGGGATGAGAATGGAGGAGCCAGCGCAGCACCGGGGGCACAGGGAGAGGAGAGGGATGGCTCATTAGGACCGAGCCTTCCCTCTCCTTAGGTGAGTATCTGACTATTTTTTGTTTTAAACAAGGGTTACATTAGCTTTAACACAATTGCCTCACCTAAAACGCTACATCCCCGCGGCTGAAAACGCCATAAATCACCCCAAACTCGGAGCACATCGCAGGGCTCCTTCTGTGCAAATCGCCGCCTCTCCCAACCCCTTTCAGTCTTCTTTCACTGAGGGGGGCGGGGGAGAGGTGGCAATCAGCGCTGATTGACACACATGGAGCCAGAGCTACAGCCCAAAGCTCTGCCTCCCCAGGCAGCAAAATTCACAACCAGGAAAGTTGTAGATTTTTGCCCTGGGAGTTCGGGGTTATTAATTGCGTTTTCAGCCGCAGGGATGCAGCGTTTTAGGTGGGGCAATTATGTTTTTTTCTTGGCTTCAGAGTCTCTAAGTGCAGCCTGTTTAAAATAAGAATCTTGGGTGGCCTTTTCCACTGCTTTTTAAAAAACCGCAAATGCATGTCTGTGCGATTATGATGCGTTTAGCGTTTCAATGTTAAGTATAGGAACGCATGAAAAATGCATTGAAATGTGTTTGCGTTTTGTTTTAACCACTAGTATCCATTATCAAAAATCAAGACAACACTTGCCAATCAGAAAAACGCAAACGCATACAAAAATGCACATTGAACCCTTAACGACCGCCTAACGCCGATAAGCGGCGGCAGGTCGTAAGTGGATTTGCATGGAAACGGCCGCTCGAAATGTCAGTTCACTGAGGGTGTCTCCGTGAACAGCCTGCGAGCCTCCGATCGAGGCTCGCAGGCTAAATGTAAACACCCGGGGAAGAAATCCCCGGTGTTTACGTCGCAGTGGGTCAAAAGCAGTGGAAAATGGCCCTGTTTTTTTGTTTCACTATAGGTTCAAGATGTTGTAGGCAAAACCGGTACCCTCCTTTCAGACAGCTTCATACAAAGCAAGGAAAAGTTTAACAAAGTTGTACAAACAGAACGTTAAGCTTCACAAATGGTAACTGAAAAGCAATAGTGATGCAAACAAGAGGATAAGGTTTCCATTTTCCAGATTTAAGCGTTAATGGCTTAATCCCCGTCAGCAGTCCTTTCCGCCCGCGGCTACCCAGGGGTTAAGATTTGCCCACATATAACCGGATGATTTCCTTGGGGAATGGTTCAAAGAGGCTTTAAGGGCATCCAAGGGCTATTACCGATTGGCACGCAGCAGGGGGTCGGTGTGCCAACCTAAATACTACTCCTTCATGTTACTGGGAGGCCTCCTCGCCCAGATGCGGTGAGCGGTCGTGGTAACTGGGCTATATTTACACGGAAAACTATTTGGACAATCCTTGAGCAGCTATCTGGCCGCGGATAACAGGTCCAGTAACAAGAAGCATGTGCGAGAAAAGTGAGATAAGTAGGCAGCGCGGCGCGGCTCGCACAGCCAGGCCCCGAGTGCGCAGTGTCAAACGCCACTTCTGCTATCTGTCCTGGTGTGAGCAACAAGGGCATCACAGACTAACAACAGAGGGCAGGACCGCGACAGATCCTTACCAGGAGGACGCCTGTGCATTCACTACCGACCTTCAGATCATTCTCACAATATTCCACAATAGTGGAAGCAGCAGAGTGTTGTACCGTGTCAGCCATCAGTAAAAGCAAGCCGTTTTGAATCAGGATGATACCATTTATTAAAAAGGTAATAAAAATTAAAGAGGTAAAAAAAAAGTAAGCTTTCGGCTAATACGCCTTCTTCAGACTTTGTTCCTGTATATTAAAGGACAACTGTAATGAGAGGTATATGGAGGCTGCCATATTTATCCTACACTACTGCAGGCAAATGGATCAGTAGGGCTGCCAGGCGATCTGCATTGTTTAAAAGAAAATAAATATGGCAGCCTCCACAGTCTTTTCACTTCAGTTATCCTTTAACAACATCCTGTACTATAAAACCTAACTGTCCCTGTGTACACTCCGGTCTCTGTGTCCATGCTTTTTCACTACTGCGCATGTGCGCAGCCCGGACAGCCGTTGGGACAGGAGGATGGGGCCAGGGAGCAGGGGGCGGGTGGGTGCACGGCGGATGGGTACGTGCGCATGAGCACTAACATGTGGTGGTGGCGTTGGTGAGAGATAGACCTAGAGCCCGTTTTTAAACGGGCTTAGGTCTACTAGTCTACTATAAAGGAACAAAGTTAGAAGGTTTATTAGCCAAAAGCTTACTATTTATTTACCTCTAAGTTAGCGAATAAATGGTATCACCTCGATTCAATATATATATATATATATATATATATACACACACACACACACACACACACACACACACACACACTGTACACACACACACACACACACACAAAAAGATGGACTATTGGAAAAAGATTTTGGAAAAAGATAACATGTCCATGGATCATGTGTTATTTATAGGATCTGTTCACACTCATCAATGGCAAGTGGAATGCAAAACTGGCACTTTCAGGATTTCTTCCATGCATTCCCCACAGAAGCCTATGGGGGTAATGCATCCGGTCCAGACCCCACCCGGACCACAACAGACCATCGGAACGGACACTACAGTTTCCGCTCCCGCTGATCGTTAGAGATACGGCTCTAGTAGGAGCCAAGCCAAAGACTGGCCATATATTAATCAATGGCCATCAGATTTGACTATCAGATAGATCCCTCTCAGATTAACCTCTTGAGGACCGCGGTCTTAAACACCCCCTAGTGACCAGGCCAATTTTGCCAAAATAGGCCACTGCAGCTTTTAGACCTTGCTGCAGGGCCGCACAACTCAGCACACAAGTGACTCCGCTCCCCTTTTCTCCCCACCAACAGAGCTTTCTGTTGGTGGGGTCTGATCGCTCTTTTTTTACATAAATATGCTTTTTTAAAATTAATTTTGTAACTCTCCCCCCGCCAGCCTATCAGCGTGATCGGATGTCATCGGCTTCATCCTCTGACAGCAGATCACCTTTTTGCCTCAATTTCAGCTGGAAATCTTTTTTAAATCATTTGCACCGCCAATTTCTAGAAGATCAAATCCGACAGATATTGAAGGGAAAAATCATTAAAGAGAACCTGTACTGAGTAAAAATATTTAAAATAAACACATGAGGTAACTTCAAATGAACATTCCATAGTTACCTTGCCATCAGTTCCTCTGAGAAGCTCACCATTTTCTTCTGACAATGATCCCTTCCAGTTCTGACAATATTTTGTCAGATCTGAAATATATCAGTTGCTGACCATAAAATATCAGTTGCTGTCAGTTATAGCTGTGAGGAAAACTGATGTACCTGGTAATGTTCATGTTTCCCTATGGCTCAAGTGGGCGATGTTACAGTTTAACTGTGTGCTGACAAGAGAGCTGTTATGGGTAATGGCCATTTTCAAAATGGAGGACGGAAAATTCCCTTGATCACAGTGAACAAACAGGACGCGGGAGAGGAGAAAGACACTGAGGTGTAGACTACATGGAAGGTAAGTATGACTTGTGTATGCTTATTTTGACTTTTAATTTTCAGTTCAGGTTTTCTTTAAGGGTACGGCCACCTTTTGTCAGAAATCTGCAGACTCCCTTTCAGGGGCTTTGAACAATATATTGCAAGCTTCATTGTTGCCCTCTTCCCTCCATCTACAGCAGAGACACACCAGTAAGACAATAGTTATGTGAAGCATATGACTTGAGTCAACACCTGAAAGAAGTTTATAGATGATTTAGTCAGTGTTTACCGATTGTAAAATCCTACCTCTCCCCGATTTACATTCTGACATTTATCACAGGCAGCAACATCATTACTGCTGGCTGGTGCATCCATACGGAAGGTTTGTTTGTCGTGTGTTCCGAAATGAGCAGAAACAAAACCTGGTCTCCCAGAATGCACTGGGAGGGGGAAGGCTTGATAACATCATATCCTAGGCTGTGACATCACTGGGAGGGTGGGGTTACATACCAATATACAGCAATGTATCGAAGCGTGAGCCACTATAGCACTAATGCTATAGTGCGCAACCCACGCGAGGGTAATTCGGGGTTCCAGCAATTGTCTGACACTGCATTACTTCTTTCTCCGAGTTGCTATGACTCAGAAGGGGAAAAATAATTAAAGAGGAACTCCAGTGAAAATAATGTAATATAAAAAGTGCTTAATTTTTACAATAATTATGTATTAATGATTTAGTCATTGGTTGGCCATTGTAAAATCTTTCCTCTCCCTGATTTACAGTCTGACATTTATCACATGGTGAAATTTTTACTGCTGGAAGGTGATGTCAGTGGAAGGAGATGCTGTTCGCTTTTGTGGCAGTTGGAAAAAGCTGTAACGAGCTGTTATTTTCCACAATGCAACAAGGCTCCCACAGTGTGATGTCAGTACCATGATCCTGACATCACACTGTGGGAGGGGTTTCACCACAATATCAGCCATACAAACCCCCTGATGATCCGTTTGGGGAAAGAAATAGATTTCTCATGGGAAAGGGGGTATCTGCTACTGATGAGAATGAAGTTCAATTCTTGGTTACGGTTTCTCTTTAACGCCGCAGGGAATTTGAGCGGCAGCAGGGTGGGCTGTCATCCGGCTCGCCCACCTCCCTGCTCACCGGCAGCGATATAACACTTACACCAATACATAGCTATAGGAAGGGTTTCTGGTGCTGAAACTAGAAAAAAACTGATGTAAAAGTGGGCGTCCTGAATAATTTAATACATTCTACTATTATGTCGTTACTGTTCCTCTTTAAGAAAGCCTAAACTGATTTATTTCCACTAGATGTAATCTGACTCAGTTAAAGAACACCCTTCATAGAGTGAATACGTTGTTTATGAGGATGTAATGGCAGAACATAGCAGCAATAAAAGTATAGAGTACAAACCTATAAAAGAAAAATACAGTTCAGAACCAAAAACAAGACTCTTCAAGAAAATAAGGGAAGAGAAAAACACAAAAGCCCATCTACACCAGGAGGCACAAATAAAAACAAACAAACAAAAAAAAAACCTTTTATTGTCACCGCAAATTTATGATCAAGTCGCGCACGGTGACAGTGCGGCAAGAATACTTCTCCATCTGTTTATGGGGTTGTTGCTGGAGGTACACAACACAGATGGAAGTTTGCTTTGACTCACTGCAAGGATTCGTGGTGTGTCAGATGTGCCTCGACGGAGTTTCTGCGATTGACCGTTAACCAAGGAAGTTACACAACCCAAAAGTTTGGCAGGAGAAGAAAGGATGAAAACGAGAGAAAGAGAGGGGAGTAGGAGAAGGAATTCGAGTCCATTTTCCTCTGTCATATACCTCCTCCTCCTCCCCTCTATGCAGACATGGCTGTGAGATACCTCCTGCAGAGCGCCGCACTATACCTCGCTCCAAACCGCAGTGCTCTTGCCTTGACGTGAGTACAAAGGATTCTGGGAATAAGTGGTGGAAGTGTAAAGTGCCTGGCTGCTCTTACCAATCATACTAATAAACAGCTGGCCGTTTCATGGGACGAAGTGGGGGGGAGATTTGTACACATAAGAGGGCCACGTGCAACACAGCTCGGACAGTAAAGTCCTCAGAATACAGTGTAATACTGTAAACCAATAAGATCGCAGTAAGGAAGCACGATTTAATAATAGGCTCACTGGTGAACGAGACTTAAAAAGTGTGAAAACAAAAAGTAGCATATATACCATATGGCAGCAGGGTAACTAAAAATCATTGGAAGCCCGGTGAGTCTTGGCCAGGGTGACAAGTGAAACCACCATTTCTCACCCTTTCCAAAACAGTGCTGCCACCATATCTACACCAAGCTCATGAGCCCCCAACACCCTCCATAACAGAGTAGCCACCATCCCTCCCACCACCCATTAAAACTGCAGTCAACTTGACTATTCCCATAACAAGTGAAGCCATAATGACTCCTCCCACAACCAGTGCAGCCAACATGACTCCTCCCATAACCAGGGCAGCCAACATGACTCCTCCTATGGCAAGTGCAGAAACCATGACTCCTCCCATAACCAGTGCAGCCAACATGACTCCTCCCATAACCAGTGCAGCCATGACTCCTCCCATAACAAGTGCAGCCAAGAGGAGTCCTCCCATAAAAAGTGCAGCCAACAGGACTCTTCCATAACAGTGAGGGCCCCACAACAACTTCCTATAACATGTGTAGCCACCATCCCTCCCCTCACCCACAGCAGGTGTGAGAACCGCATCTACCTCTCATAATAGCGAGGCAACCATAGCTCCGACCAAGGTATAAAAAGCATGGCCACCAGGACTACTACTATCCATAAAAAGTGCAGCCACCCCCCCCATAACAAGCAGGGCCAGAATGACTCCCCCAATGTATAACAAGGTGTGGCCAGCATAGCATCCTCTCATAACAAGTGTGACAACCATCCCTCCCCCAGCCATAGCTAGACCCAGGAAAACATGGCCGCCACTAGTGGCACTGTTGACGGATGAAATCCGGCAAAGACTCAGCCCATTTAGATCAAGTGTTGGACTAAGCCCCCTCCCCCTATCCTACCCCACCATTAGGATATTGAGTGGGCACATTTGGACTAGCTTGCCGCCAGGGACGCTGTTGCTGGATCTAGTACAGTAGTACATCCGCCTATTTCGATCAAACTGTCGGACAAAGCAGGGCTTTGGATTTGGTACAAAATTCGTCCAACTCCGACTCCTGACTCTTCCGTTTATAAAACAACCAACTCCGGCTCCAGGTACCCAAAATAGCTCTGACTCCACAGCCCTGGGACAAAGTTTAGCACTTTTATCCCCACTGTGTCAAGTAATGTCATTATACTGGCGGAAGTGCAATGGGAGAGAACATACAGTGTGCAAGCTGGTGCCGGCCCCGTGGGTGATCAAGAAAATGGATTGGAAAGGGTCATTATTGCTCTGTAGGTCTCTTTCAGACCTCATACTCCTCATAGCGATAAGTACGATCAGTTTTGCAAAATACCAAATGGTCACAGATCGAGCAGGGGCCGTGGACTAGTAACTCAAGTAGGCTGTTGCCTCCCACCAATCCACTCAGCATCTGCCAATACTTCCTCCATCTGAACCGGAAATTCTAATATGAAGTCAGAAGTGTCGAGAGGATGCAGAGGATGGAGCAGCGCATCGGTGAGAGGCAGCGGACTAAGTGAGTTAACCCCTTCTGCCCCAGCCTACACCTCTCGTATGCTATGGGAAGATTTTGTATTCTGCAAAACTGACCCTGCTCATCCTTAGCACGGACTACCATCTCTCTGCAATGTTTGATATGGTGAGCACGGTAACACAGAGGGGATTCTGCTGGAGGTCGCCCCCCTTCCCTGCACCCAGTCCTGTCGGAGCGGTGTTCCAATCCTCTCCAGCAAATGCGGAAAGAGTTGTGCGCTATAGAACTCACTACTTCAAAAGGAACTTTAGCAAAAACAGGGGGGGGGGGGGGAAATCGCTACATTGCAAAGTGAGAAGTTGAAAAATAAAAGAGAGATCAAGAAATGATTGATAGTCGCCATGTGATTTGTTCATGTTGTTTGATCCACATTCAGTCTGCAGGTCATCATCTTTACTACTGGCAGACATGGAAAAAAAAACAGACAACACCAACTGCCATTATTTATAACCACACCCCCTAACAGTGCAATAGGCTAAAAGATTGGATTTTTTTTATAGATACACATATGCACAGAGGGAGATGCTGCTTGCTTGGCAGCTGGAAACAGCTGTTATTTCCAGGGCTGTGGAGTCGGAGTCGTGGAGTCGGAGTCGTGGAGTCGGGCATTTTTGGGTGCCTGGAGTCGGAGTCGGGAAAAAATGCACCGACTCCGACTCAGACTCCTAATGAATTTGTAACTGTAATTAAAATAGAAAATATGATAAAATGTTCTATTTCTCAGATAATAGTCATTAAAAATAATGTATATATACAGTAATAGCTGTGCTTAGTCCACAAAAATGAAATAAACCAATCAAAATTAGTTACTTGTGCTGCTTCAATAAAGCAGTCCCCGTATTTTTAAGATCAGATATACATATCTGATTGTGACTGTATATAGGATGTGTACACAGGAATCTCTTATATATGTTACGGCCAGAACCCGAAGTTTGGCCAGAACTAGAAGTGGCCGGCCACTTCGGGTTCTGGCCGGCCAATGTGCGAACTGGCCGCTGCGCTGCGGCCAATGTGAGAAATGCAACAATTCCTGTAAGGTTAATGGGATGTTGTGGCCGCAGCGCAGCGGGCAAATGTATCACACATCTTTACTTTATTCAATGACATTAAGCCGCCCGGCTTTTTCTCTGCCTCTCTCCTCCCCCCCGCCTCTCTCTCCTTCTCTTATGGGCACAGCCGGGCGGGGGACACGCGTGTCCCTCCGGAGTCGTTCGTCGCGGCAGGGGAATCCTGCCGTTCTTGCAGAGCGGGTGCTGGCAGAAGCGATGTCTGCAGCCTCCCCGCTCTGCTCTCCTGCCGCGAGGAACGACTCTCGGGGACACGCGTGTCCCCGCCCGGCTGCCCATAAGAGAAGGAAGAGAGAGAGGCGAGGGGAGGAGAGAGAGGCGAGGGGAAGAGAGAAAGCGGGGAAAAAGCCGGTCGGCTTAATGTCATTGAATAAAGTAAAGATGTGTGATACATTTGCCCGCTGCGCTGCGGCCACAACATCCCATTAACTTTACAGGAATTGTTGCATTTCTCACATTGGCCGCAGCGCAGCGGCCAGTTCGCACATTGGCCGGCCAGAACCCGAAGTGGCCGGCCACTTCTAGTTCTGGCCAAACTTCGGGTTCTGGCCGTAACATATATACTAAATAACATCTATGCTGTAAGAATAAAGCCTGATGTGTAGCTGTGTCACTAATAGAGATGGTCAACGAGATGGAAATAATTCTGCACTGATGCTGATTTATGCAAATGTATGCACTCCCTTTGCTGATGAAATCAAATAATTTGATATGTTGTTAAAATTTGGTTTGGTAACTACAAATTAAAGGGTAACTGAGACGGATGAAAAGTAAAGTTTTATACATACCTGGGGCTTCCTCCAGCCCCCTTCAGGCTAATCAGTCCCTCGCTGTCCACCACCCGGATCTTCTGCTATGAGTCCTGGTAATTCAGCCAGTCAGCGCTGTCCGGCCGCATGCCGCTCCCACAGCCAGGAACATTCTGCACCTGCGCAATAGTGCTGCACAGGTGTAGTATGCTCCTGGCGGTGGAGTGTGTGCATGCGCACTACGCCTGACTGGCTCAAGTACCTGGACTCATAGCAGAAGATCCAGGTGGTGGAGGAGGACAACGAGGGACTGATTATCCTGAAGGGGGCTGGAGGAAGCTCCAGGTATGTATAAAACTTTAATTTCATCTGTCTCAGGTTTACTTTGTTACACAGTAGTACTATACTCTACATATGCACTCCCCACAGAGCTACAGGGAATCCACTGAGAATGCTGTGCACATTGAACACAGAGGTGTTGTCTGTTTACAATCTCCTCATTCCCCTGCAGAGTACCTGCACATCATTCTTACATGTACCCACACTTACATTGCCTAGGGCCTGATAGATGTTCTTTGTTCCGGTTTGTACCTTTTACAAGTACTCTTACCAAGGACTAGTTTTAGTCTAAAGGGAATAAATATAGTAGTCTACATATCCTTCTCACTTCAGTTGTCTTGTAAAATTCCTAAGCGTTGGCAGTTAAGAGACGAATTTCATGTTACATACTTTTAATCAACAAAATTGTAATATGCAAATTAGAGGAGTCGGAGTCGTGGAGTCGGTGGAATCCTAAACTGAGGAGTCGGAGTCGGTGGATTTTTGGACCGACTCCACAGCCCTGGTACTTATTTCCCACAATGCAACAAGGCTCACATATGGAAAACTGTCAGGACCATGGTCATGACATCACACTGTGGGAGGAGTTCTACCACAATATTAGCCATACAGCCCCCCACCTCCCAAATGATCTATTTAACTACTAGCCAACCGCATCATGCCGATAAGGGTGGCCGCGGCGGCAGCACCAGGACCGCCTAACGCCGATCGGCGTAAAGTCCTGTGGCTTCAGTTTGTAGGAGATCGCACGCAGGCTGCATGCCCATCTCCTGCTTGGTAGGCGGAGCGGAGCTCCGTCTTCAGTCTCCAAACGGCGATCACCGCTCAGAGACTGTTAGACGTCGAAACCGCCGTCTAATTAGGGTGTACAGCACTGCGATCTACAGCAGCGCTATACTGGGGACAGCCTGTGACACGGCTGTCCCCTCCAGAGGCACAGAGGTGATCGGCTGTCATAGTCTGAACCCTATGATAGCTGATCACAGGGATTGGCTGGCGGGTGGAGGGAGGGAGCATACACATAATGTAAAAAAAATAATTTTATTAAAAAATAAATACATAAATATTGATTAAAGAAAACAAACAAACACTGGGGAGGCAATCAGACTCCACCAACAGAGAGCTCTGTTGGTGGGGAGAAAAGGGGGGGGAATCACTTGTGTGCTGAGTTGTGCGGCCCTGCAGCTTGGCCTTAAAGCTGCAATGGCCTATTTTAGAAAAAATGGCCTGGTCTTTGGGGGGAGGGGGGGGGGGGGGGGGTAAAGCCTGTGGTCCTTAAGTGGTTAGGAAAAGGTAGAGATTTCTCATGTGAAAAGGGGCATCAGGTACTGATTGGAATGAAGTCCAATCCTTGGTTACAGTTCCTCTTTAAAATGGAGCCCTGCTGATCCAACTCATTCCAGAAGCATTATGACATAGAAACAAAATGGCTGAACTTGTGTCATTGTCAGCTTCCAGCAACTCTGCACACTTCTGTTTAGCTCTCGTTCCCACCCATCGCCACCCTCCTCCTCCTCGCCAAGAAGAGGTCACAGCTTGTTTCTCCAATCAGATGACATACACCTTATAAGAATCTCCAGCGGGCGTTCAGAAACACTGACACATTTAACAAAAATATTTGTGGACCAGGAATACAGGTGCACAACTAAGGCAATTAAAACAGGGGGAAAAAAAGAGAAGTCTGGACTTACAATAACACCATCTGTTCAGCTGCTGAGCTGTAAAAGGCAATGCATACCCAGAATCCTTTGCTAAATTAAATACAGCACATCTGCATGTGTATAAGCGAGTTTATATATACATTTTAATGACAAACGTGTTCAGGTTGTTATATCTACATAACTGAGGGCACATCCTGGAAGACCACACGCTCCAGCCTGAAAATTATGTTATTTTTATAATGCTAACCCCAGTTAGTCCTTCTTTAACACATACCTTATTAATAGACAGGCTGCATTCTAATGTATATGAAGTGTTAGCGATGTCACTTGTCTCTATGGATTGGAAAAGCCATGCCCTTATGTATATGAACTATTCCAATTGTCGCTGCCCTCTAGTGATTGGATAGGCTGTGTTCTCAGGTATACGGGGTGCCAGTGATGTCACTAGTCTCTAGTGATTGGATTGGCTGCGGTCTCATGTGTATGAGGTGTCAGTGATGTCACTGGTCTCTAGTGATTGGATAGGCTGTGTTCTCCGGTATACGAGGTGCCAGTGATGTCACTAGTCTCTAGTGATTGGATAGGCTGCGGTCTCATGTATATGAGGTGTCAGTGATGTCACTAGTCTCTAGTGATTGGATAGGCTGCGTTCTCATGTATATGAGGTGTCAGTGATGTCGCTGCCCTCTAGTGATTGGATAGGCTGCGGTCTCATGTATATGGGGTGCCAGTGATGTCACTAGTCTCTAGTGATTGGATAAGCTGTGTTCTCAGGTATACGAGGTGCCAGTGATGTCACTGGTCTCTAGTGATTGGATAGGCTGCGTTCTCATGTATATGAGGTGTCAGTGATGTCACTGGTCTCTAGTGATTGGATAGGCTGCGTTCTCATGTGTATGAGGTGTCAGTGATGTCACTGGTCTCTAGTGATTGGATAGGCTGCATTCTCATGTATGTGAGGTGTCAGTGATGTCACTGGTCTCTAATGATTGGATAGGCTGTGTTCTCATGTATATGAGGCGTCAGTGATGTCACTGGTCTCTAGTGATTGGATAGGCTGCATTCTCATGTATGTGAGGTGTCAGTGATGTCACTGGTCTCTAATGATTGGATAGGCTGCGTTCTCATGTATATGAGGCGTCAGTGATGTCACTGATCTCTAGTGATTGGATAGGCTGCATTCTCATGTATATGAGGTGTCAGTGATGTCACTGGTCTCTAGTGATTGGATAGGCTGGGTTCTCATGTATATGAGCAGTCAGTGATGTCACTGGTCTCTAGTGATTGGATAGGCTGCGTTCTCATGTGTATGAGGTGTCAGTGATGTCACTGGTCTCTAGTGATTGGATAGGCTGCGTTCTCATGTATATGAGGTGTCAGTGAAGTCACTGGTCTCTAGTGATTGGATAGGCTGTGTTCTCATGTATATGGGGTGTCAGTGATGTCACTGGTCTCTAGTGATTGGATAGGCTGCGTTCTCATGTATATGAGGTGTCAGTGAAGTCACTGGTCTCTAGTGATTGGATAGGCTGCGTTCTCATGTATATGAGGTGTCAGTGATGTCACTGGTCTCTAGTGATTGGATAGGCTGCGTTCTCATGTATATGAGGTGTCAGTGATGTCACTGGTCTCTAGTGATTGGATAGGCTGTGTTCTCATGTATATGAGGCGTCAGTGATGTCACTGGTCTCTAGTGATTGGATAGGCTGCATTCTCATGTATGTGAGGTGTCAGTGATGTCACTGGTCTCTAATGATTGGATAGGCTGCGTTCTCATGTATATGAGGCGTCAGTGATGTCACTGATCTCTAGTGATTGGATAGGCTGCATTCTCATGTGTATGAGGTGTCAGTGATGTCACTGGTCTCTAGTGATTGGATAGGCTGGGTTCTCATGTATATGAGCAGTCAGTGATGTCACTGGTCTCTAGTGATTGGATAGGCTGCGTTCTCATGTATATGAGGTGTCAGTGAAGTCACTGGTCTCTAGTGATTGGATAGGCTGTGTTCTCATGTATATGGGGTGTCAGTGATGTCACTGGTCTCTAGTGATTGGATAGGCTGCGTTCTCATGTATATGAGGTGTCAGTGAAGTCACTGGTCTCTAGTGATTGGATAGGCTGCGTTCTCATGTATATGAGGTGTCAGTGATGTCACTGGTCTCTAGTGATTGGATAGGCTGCGTTCTCATGTATATGAGGTGTCAGTGATGTCACTGGTCTCTAGTGATTGGATAGGCTGTGTTCTCATGTATATGAGGTGTCAGTGATGTCACTGGTCTCTAGTGATTGGATAGGCTGTGTTCTCATGTATATGGGGTGTCAGTGATGTCACTGATCTCTAGTGATTGGATAGGCTGTGTTCTCATGTATATGAGGTGTCAGTGATGTCACTGGTCTCTAGTGATTGGATAGCCTGTGTTCTCAGGTATACAAGGTGTCAGTGATGTCACTGGTCTCTAGTGATTGGATAGGCTGCGTTCTCATGTATATGAGGTGTCAGGGATGTCACTGGTCTCTAGTGATTGGATAGGCTGCGTTCTCATGTATATGAGGTGTCAGTGATGCCACTGGTCTCTAGTGATTGGATAGGCTGCGTTCTCATGTATATGAGGTGTCAGGGATGTCACTGGTCTCTAGTGATTGGATAGGCTGCGTTCTCATGTATATGATGTGTCAGTGATGTCACTGGTCTCTAGTGATTGGATAGGCTGCGGTCTCATGTATATGAGGTGTCAGTGATGTCGCTGCCCTCTAGTGATTGGATAGGCTGTGTTCTCAGGTATACGAGGTGCCAGTGATGTCACTGGTCTCTAGTGATTGGATAGGCTGCGGTCTCATGTATATGCGGTGTCAGTGATGTCACTGGTCTCTAGTGATTGGATAGGCTGCGTTCTCATGTATATGAGGTGTCAGGGATGTCACTGGTCTCTAGTGATTGGATAGGCTGTGTTCTCATGTATATGAGGTGTCAGTGATGTCACTGGTCTCTAGTGATTGGATAGGCTGCGTTCTCATGTATATGAGGTGTCAGGGATGTCACTGGTCTCTAGTGATTGGATAGGCTGCGTTCTCATGTATATGATGTGTCAGTGATGTCACTGGTCTCTAGTGATTGGATAGGCTGCGGTCTCATGTATATGAGGTGTCAGTGATGTCGCTGCCCTCTAGTGATTGGATAGGCTGTGTTCTCAGGTATACGAGGTGCCAGTGATGTCACTGGTCTCTAGTGATTGGATAGGCTGCGGTCTCATGTATATGCGGTGTCAGTGATGTCACTGGTCTCTAGTGATTGGATAGGCTGCGTTCTCATGTATATGCGGTGTCAGTGATGTCACTGGTCTCTAGTGATTGGATAGGCTGTGTTCTCATGTATATGAGGTGTCAGTGATGTCACTGGTCTCTAGTGATTGGATAGGCTGCGTTCTCATGTATATGAGCAGTCAGTGATGTCACTGGTCTATAGTGATTGGATAGGCTGCGTTCTCATGTATATGAGGCGTCAGTGATGTCACTGGTCTCTAGTGATTGGATAGGCTGTGTTCTCCGGTATACGAGGTGCCAGTGATGTCACTAGTCTCTAGTGATTGGATAGGCTGCGGTCTCATGTATATGAGGTGTCAGTGATGTCACTAGTCTCTAGTGATTGGATAGGCTGCGTTCTCATGTATATGAGGTGTCAGTGATGTCGCTGCCCTCTAGTGATTGGATAGGCTGCGGTCTCATGTATATGGGGTGCCAGTGATGTCACTAGTCTCTAGTGATTGGATAAGCTGTGTTCTCAGGTATACGAGGTGCCAGTGATGTCACTGGTCTCTAGTGATTGGATAGGCTGCGTTCTCATGTATATGAGGTGTCAGTGATGTCGCTGCCCTCTAGTGATTGGATAGGCTGCGGTCTCATGTATATGGGGTGCCAGTGATGTCACTAGTCTCTAGTGATTGGATAAGCTGTGTTCTCAGGTATACGAGGTGCCAGTGATGTCACTGGTCTCTAGTGATTGGATAGGCTGCGTTCTCATGTGTATGAGGTGTCAGTGATGTCACTGATCTCTAGTGATTGGATAGGCTGCGTTCTCATGTATATGAGGCGTCAGTGATGTCACTGGTCTCTAGTGATTGGATAGGCTGCGTTCTCATGTATATGAGGTGTCAGTGATGTCACTGGTCTCTAGTGATTGGATAGGCTGCGTTCTCATGTATATGAGGCGTCAGTGATGTCACTGGTCTCTAGTGATTGGATAGGCTGCGTTCTCATGTATATGAAGTGCCAGTGATGTCACTAGTCTCTAGTGATTGGATAGGCTGCGTTCTCATGTATATGAGGTGTCAGTGATGTCACTGGTCTCTAGTGATTGGATAGGCTGCATTCTCATGTATATGAAGTGTCAGTGATGTCACTGGTCTCTAGTGATTGGATAGGCTGCGTTCTCATGTATATGAGGTGTCAGTGATGTCACTGGTCTCTAGTGATTGGATAGGCTGTGTTCTCATGTATATGAGGTGTCAGTGATGTCACTGGTCTCTAGTGATTGGATAGGCTGTGTTCTCATGTATATGGGGTGTCAGTGATGTCACTGATCTCTAGTGATTGGATAGGCTGTGTTCTCATGTATATGAGGTGTCAGTGATGTCACTGGTCTCTAGTGATTGGATAGCCTGTGTTCTCAGGTATACGAGGTGTCAGTGATGTCACTGGTCTCTAGTGATTGGATAGGCTGCGTTCTCATGTATATGAGGTGTCAGGGATGTCACTGGTCTCTAGTGATTGGATAGGCTGCGTTCTCATGTATATGAGGTGTCAGTGATGCCACTGGTCTCTAGTGATTGGATAGGCTGCGTTCTCATGTATATGATGTGTCAGTGATGTCACTGGTCTCTAGTGATTGGATAGGCTGCGGTCTCATGTATATGAGGTGTCAGTGATGTCGCTGCCCTCTAGTGATTGGATAGGCTGTGTTCTCAGGTATACGAGGTGCCAGTGATGTCACTGGTCTCTAGTGATTGGATAGGCTGCGGTCTCATGTATATGCGGTGTCAGTGATGTCACTGGTCTCTAGTGATTGGATAGGCTGCATTCTCATGTATATGCGGTGTCAGTGATGTCACTGGTCTCTAGTGATTGGATAGGCTGCGTTCTCATGTATATGAGGTGTCAGTGATGTCACTGGTCTCTAGTGATTGGATAGGCTGCGTTCTCAGGTATACGAGGTGTCAGTGATGTCACTGGTCTCTAGTGATTGGATAGGCTGTGTTCTCATGTATATGAGGTGTCAGTGATGTCACTGGTCTCTAGTGATTGGATAGGCTGCGTTCTCAGGTATACGAGGTGCCAGTGATGTCACTGGTCTCTAGTGATTGGATAGGCTGCGTTCTCATGTATATGCGGTGTCAGTGATGTCACTGGTCTCTAGTGATTGGATAGGCTGTGTTCTCATGTATATGAGGTGTCAGTGATGTCACTGGTCTCTAGTGATTGGATAGGCTGCGTTCTCAGGTATACGAGGTGCCAGTGATGTCACTGGTCTCTAGTGATTGGATAGGCTGCGGTCTCATGTATATGCGGTGTCAGTGATGTCACTGGTCTCTAGTGATTGGATAGGCTGCGTTCTCATGTATATGCGGTGTCAGTGATGTCACTGGTCTCTAGTGATTGGATAGGCTGTGTTCTCATGTATATGAGGTGTCAGTGATGTCACTGGTCTCTAGTGATTGGATAGGCTGCGTTCTCATGTATATGAGCAGTCAGTGATGTCACTGGTCTATAGTGATTGGATAGGCTGCGTTCTCATGTATATGAGGCGTCAGTGATGTCACTGGTCTCTAGTGATTGGATAGGCTGTGTTCTCCGGTATACGAGGTGCCAGTGATGTCACTAGTCTCTAGTGATTGGATAGGCTGCGGTCTCATGTATATGAGGTGTCAGTGATGTCACTAGTCTCTAGTGATTGGATAGGCTGCGTTCTCATGTATATGAGGTGTCAGTGATGTCGCTGCCCTCTAGTGATTGGATAGGCTGCGGTCTCATGTATATGGGGTGCCAGTGATGTCACTAGTCTCTAGTGATTGGATAAGCTGTGTTCTCAGGTATACGAGGTGCCAGTGATGTCACTGGTCTCTAGTGATTGGATAGGCTGCGTTCTCATGTATATGAGGTGTCAGTGATGTCGCTGCCCTCTAGTGATTGGATAGGCTGCGGTCTCATGTATATGGGGTGCCAGTGATGTCACTAGTCTCTAGTGATTGGATAAGCTGTGTTCTCAGGTATACGAGGTGCCAGTGATGTCACTGGTCTCTAGTGATTGGATAGGCTGCGTTCTCATGTGTATGAGGTGTCAGTGATGTCACTGATCTCTAGTGATTGGATAGGCTGCGTTCTCATGTATATGAGGCGTCAGTGATGTCACTGGTCTCTAGTGATTGGATAGGCTGCGTTCTCATGTATATGAGGTGTCAGTGATGTCACTGGTCTCTAGTGATTGGATAGGCTGCGTTCTCATGTATATGAGGCGTCAGTGATGTCACTGGTCTCTAGTGATTGGATAGGCTGCGTTCTCATGTATATGAAGTGCCAGTGATGTCACTAGTCTCTAGTGATTGGATAGGCTGCGTTCTCATGTATATGAGGTGTCAGTGATGTCACTGGTCTCTAGTGATTGGATAGGCTGCATTCTCATGTATATGAAGTGTCAGTGATGTCACTGGTCTCTAGTGATTGGATAGGCTGCGTTCTCATGTATATGAGGTGTCAGTGATGTCACTGGTCTCTAGTGATTGGATAGGCTGTGTTCTCATGTATATGAGGTGTCAGTGATGTCACTGGTCTCTAGTGATTGGATAGGCTGTGTTCTCATGTATATGGGGTGTCAGTGATGTCACTGATCTCTAGTGATTGGATAGGCTGTGTTCTCATGTATATGAGGTGTCAGTGATGTCACTGGTCTCTAGTGATTGGATAGCCTGTGTTCTCAGGTATACGAGGTGTCAGTGATGTCACTGGTCTCTAGTGATTGGATAGGCTGCGTTCTCATGTATATGAGGTGTCAGGGATGTCACTGGTCTCTAGTGATTGGATAGGCTGCGTTCTCATGTATATGAGGTGTCAGTGATGCCACTGGTCTCTAGTGATTGGATAGGCTGCGTTCTCATGTATATGATGTGTCAGTGATGTCACTGGTCTCTAGTGATTGGATAGGCTGCGGTCTCATGTATATGAGGTGTCAGTGATGTCGCTGCCCTCTAGTGATTGGATAGGCTGTGTTCTCAGGTATACGAGGTGCCAGTGATGTCACTGGTCTCTAGTGATTGGATAGGCTGCGGTCTCATGTATATGCGGTGTCAGTGATGTCACTGGTCTCTAGTGATTGGATAGGCTGCATTCTCATGTATATGCGGTGTCAGTGATGTCACTGGTCTCTAGTGATTGGATAGGCTGCGTTCTCATGTATATGAGGTGTCAGTGATGTCACTGGTCTCTAGTGATTGGATAGGCTGCGTTCTCAGGTATACGAGGTGTCAGTGATGTCACTGGTCTCTAGTGATTGGATAGGCTGTGTTCTCATGTATATGAGGTGTCAGTGATGTCACTGGTCTCTAGTGATTGGATAGGCTGCGTTCTCAGGTATACGAGGTGCCAGTGATGTCACTGGTCTCTAGTGATTGGATAGGCTGCGTTCTCATGTATATGCGGTGTCAGTGATGTCACTGGTCTCTAGTGATTGGATAGGCTGTGTTCTCATGTATATGAGGTGTCAGTGATGTCACTGGTCTCTAGTGATTGGATAGGCTGCGTTCTCAGGTATACGAGGTGTCAGTGATGTCACTGGTCTCTAGTGATTGGATAGGCTGTGTTCTCATGTATATGAGGTGTCAGTGATGTCACTGGTCTCTGATGATTAGATAAGCTGCATTCTCATGTATAGGAGGTGTTAGTGATGTCACTGGTCTCTAGTGATTGGATAGGCTGCGTTCTCATGTATATGAGGCGTCAGTAATGTCACTGGTCTCTAGTGATTGGATAGGCTGCATTCTCATGTATAGGAGGTGTTAGTTATGTCACTGGTCTCTAGTGATTGGATAGGCTGCGTTCTCATGTATATGAGCTGTCAGTGATGACACTGGTCTCTAGTGATTGGATAGGCTGCGTTCTCATGTATATGAGGCGTCAGTGATGTCACTGGTCTCTAGTGATTGGATAGGCTGCGTTCTCATGTATATGAGCTGTCAGTGATGACACTGGTCTCTAGTGATTGGATAGGCTGCGTTCTCATGTATATGAGGCGTCAGTGATGTCACTGGTCTCTAGTGATTGGATAGGCTGCGGTCTCATGTATATGAGGCGTCAGTGATGTCACCGGTCTCTAGTGATTGTATATGAGGTGTCAGTGATGTCACTGGTCTCTAGTGATTGGATAGGCTGCGGTCTCATGTATATGAGGCGTCAGTGATGTCACTGGTCTCTAGTGATTGGATAGGCTGCGCTCTCATGTGTATGAGGTGTCAGTGATGTCACTGGTCTCTAGTAATTGGATAAGCTGCATTCTCATGTGTATGAGGTATCAGGGATGTCACTGGTCTCTAGTGATTGGATAGGCTGCGTTCTCATGTATATGGGGTGTCAGGGATGTCACTGGTCTCTAGTGATTGGATAAGCTGTGTTCTCATGTATATGAGGTGTCAGTGAAGTCACTGGTCTCTAGTGATTGGATAGGCTGCGTTCTCATGTGTATGAGGTATCAGGGATGTCACTGGTCTCTAGTGATTGGATAGGCTGCGTTCTCATGTATATGAGGTGTCAGTAATGTCACTGGTCTCTAGTGATTGGATAAGCTGTGTTCTCATGTATAGGAGGTGTCAGTGATGTCACTGGTCTCTAGTGATTGGATAGGCTGCGTTCTCATGTATATGAAGTGCCAGTGATGTCACTAGTCTCTAGTGATTGGATAGGCTGCGTTCTCATGTATATGAGGTGTCAGTGATGTCACTGGTCTCTAGTGATTGGATAGGCTGCATTCTCATGTATATGAAGTGTCAGTGATGTCACTGGTCTCTAGTGATTGGATAGGCTGCGTTCTCATGTATATGAGGCGTCAGTAATGTCACTGGTCTCTAGTGATTGGATAGGCTGCGTTCTCATGTATAAGAGGTGTCAGGGATGTCACTGGTCTCTAGTGATTGGATAGGCTGCGTTCTCATGTATATGAGGTGTCAGTGATGTCACTGGTCTCTAGTGATTGGATAGGCTGCGTTCTCATGTATAGGAGGTGTTAGTGATGTCACTGGTCTCTAGTGATTGGATAGGCTGCGTTCTCATGTATATGAGGCGTCAGTAATGTCACTGGTCTCTAGTGATTGGATAGGCTGCACTCTCATGTATAGGAGGTGTTAGTTATGTCACTGGTCTCTAGTGATTGGATAGGCTGCGTTCTCATGTATATGAGCTGTCAGTGATGACACTGGTCTCTAGTGATTGGATAGGCTGCGTTCTCATGTATATAAGGCGTCAGTGATGTCACTGGTCTCTAGTGATTGGATAGGCTGCGTTCTCATGTATATGAGCTGTCAGTGATGACACTGGTCTCTAGTGATTGGATAGGCTGCGTTCTCATGTATATGAGGCGTCAGTGATGTCACTGGTCTCTAGTGATTGGATAGGCTGCGGTCTCATGTATATGAGGCGTCAGTGATGTCACCGGTCTCTAGTGATTGTATATGAGGTGTCAGTGATGTCACTGGTCTCTAGTGATTGGATAGGCTGCGGTCTCATGTATATGAGGCGTCAGTGATGTCACTGGTCTCTAGTGATTGGATAGGCTGCGCTCTCATGTGTATGAGGTGTCAGTGATGTCACTGGTCTCTAGTAATTGGATAAGCTGTATTCTCATGTGTATGAGGTATCAGGGATGTCACTGGTCTCTAGTGATTGGATAGGCTGCGTTCTCATGTATATGGGGTGTCAGGGATGTCACTGGTCTCTAGTGATTGGATAAGCTGTGTTCTCATGTATATGAGGTGTCAGTGAAGTCACTGGTCTCTAGTGATTGGATAGGCTGCGTTCTCATGTGTATGAGGTATCAGGGATGTCACTGGTCTCTAGTGATTGGATAGGCTGCGTTCTCATGTATATGAGGTGTCAGTAATGTCACTGGTCTCTAGTGATTGGATAAGCTGTGTTCTCATGTATAGGAGGTGTCAGTGATGTCACTGGTCTCTAGTGATTGGATAGGCTGCGTTCTCATGTGTATGAGGTGTCAGTGAAGTCACTGGTCTCTAGTGATTGGATAGGCTGTGTTCTCATGTGTATGAGGTGTCAGTGAAGTCACCGGTCTCTAGTGATTGGATAGGCTGCGTTCTCATGTGTATGAGGTGTCAGTAATGTCACTGGTCTCTAGTGATAGGATAGGCTGCATTCTCATGTATAGGAGGTGTCAGTGAAGTCACTGGTCTCTAGTGATTGGATAGGCTGCGTTCTCATGTATATGAGGTGTCAGTGAAGTCACTGGTCTCTAGTGATAGGATAGGCTGCATTCTCATGTATAGGAGGTGTCAGCAGTTGGCTGATGGTGTAATGGTTAAGGGCTCTGCCTCTGACACAGGAGACCAGGGTTCGAATCTCGGCTCTGCCTGTTCAGTAAGCCAGCACTAGTTCAGTAGGAGACCTTTGGCAAGTCTCCCTTACACTGCTACTGCCAATAGAGCGCGCCCTAGTGGCTGCTTCTCTGCTCTGGCGCTTTGAGTCCGCAAGGAGAAAAGCGCAATATAAATGTTATTTGTCTTGTCTTGTCTTGATGTCACTGGTCTCTAGTAATTGGATAAGCTGTGTTCTCATGTATATGAGGTGTCAGTGATGTCACTGGTCTCTAGTGATTGGATAGGCTGCGTTCTCATGTATATGAGGTGTCAGTGATGTCACTGGTCTCTAGTGATTGGATAGGCTGCGTTCTCATGTATATGAGGTGTCAGTGATGTCACTGGTCTCTAGTGATTGGATAGGCTGCATTCTCATGTATATGGGGTGTCAGTGATGTCACTGGTCTCTAGTGATAGGATAGGCTGCGTTCTCATGTATATGAGGTGCCAGTGATGTCACTGGTCTCTAGTGATAGGATAGGCTGCGTTCTCATGTATATGAGGTGTCAGTGATGTCACTGGTCTCTAGTGATTGGATAGGCTGCATTCTCATGTGTATGAGGTGTCAGTGATGTCACTGGTCTCTAGTGATCGGATAGGCTGCGTTCTCATGTATATGAGGTGTCAGTGATGTCACTGGTCTCTAGTGATCGGATAGGCTGCGTTCTCATGTATATGAGGTGTCAGTGATGTCACTGGTCTATAGTAATTGGATAAGCTGCATTCTCATGTATAGGAGGTGTCAATGATGTCACTGGTCTCTAGTGTATGGATAAGCTGCATTCTCATGTATATGAGCTGCCAGTGATGTCACTGGTCTCTAGTGATCGGATAGGCTGCTCTCTTTAAAAAAAAAAAAAACATAAAGCAAATTTTCCTGCCCCATGATATACTTACCGGGGGCTTCTTCCAGCCCCTTAAAGCAGACACATCCCATGCAGCATCTCCGATCGCAGCCTCCGGCCCGGGGCCCCCGCTGGTGCAGAGGCGGACCTCGAGGTTGTCCTTACTGCGCCTGCATGAAGTGCCGCTGTCGATCAAGTCCACGTTGTCCACAGAACTACTGAACCTGCTTAGTGCACTGTGGACAACGTGGACTTGATTGACAGCCGCGCTTCACGCAGTCGCAGTAGAGGAGGTCGGCCTCTGTACCGGCGGGCCCCGGGCCGGAGGCTGCGAGCGGAGATGCTGCGTGAGACGTGTCGGCTTCAAGGGGCTGGAGGAATCCCCAGGTAAGTATATCATGAGGCAGGAATATTTGCTTGATGTTTCCTTCAAAGTAAAACTTAAACGAGGAAAGTAAAAAGTCTGATACTTGCCTATGGAGAGGCAAGGCCTCTTGAGCCTTCCCTATCCCCTCGTTCCAGCATGGTCACACCCATTGCATGAATTCAACAAACTGGTGGAATACACCTTCATGGACCCTCGGAAGGCTTCAGGAGCACTTGTGCCCCCGAGTGCCTCTGAAGATGGGCGGCTCCATACTGCGCATGCTGCAGAGGCCTTCCGAGCGAGGGCTCCTGGAGGCGGTGTAACTTCACCGTGGGACATCGCTGGAAAGAGGGGCCGAGATGGGACAGAGAAGGGTCAATAGGATCCAGACACACACGAGGGACACACGAGGTGACATGTGACATGTGACATGATGAGATAGACATGTGTATGTACAGTGCCTAGCACACAAATAACTATGCAGTGTTCCTTTTTTTTTTTCCTTGCCTGAAAGTGTTAAAAATCAGGTATGCAAGTGACAGTTTCTGTCTGGGTCGGGACCGGGTCGGACTATAGTGTAGCCCTCACTGATAAGGAATTGCAGTCATAAAACACTTTCTTGGTGGTATATGGCTTTTGTTAGCATGAAAGAGATAAAAAAGATCAATAGTTCATGGCATGCTTCAATGAATGTGCCATTGAGAAGAGGCCATGAAACTGTAAAAACCTAAAAAGTAAATTTAAATTTAAAATAAAACTGTGGGATAGTGACAAAAGTCATTTTTAGAAGAAGGAGGATAGATACAATTGTTTATCTCATTAGTTTATTTTCACCTCGGATGTCCTTTAAGTCTTAGTCCCAGTATTTATATAGATTTTCATAATCATAAATGAATGGCAATGGAACGCAGGATAAATGAGGGTGCAGGAGTAGCTGAGGTAAAGGTGAATAGGACAGGCAGAGACCGTAAAAGCCAAAACCTGCTTCTTTGAAAAGGACAACATCTGAGCCAACGCCGCTGCCTGACGCACACAACCCGTTGTTTATTCCGCTACCCTTTCATGTGATATAATTATGACATCACAGGGAGGATGTGTATTCCTCCAATGTGGAGAAGCCAGCAGGATTTCCAGCTAACGCAATCCGCTCTGATCAGAAGCAGATAATGAAAACAAGTCATTAAAGTGCGTTGGTTAAAAAACAAGTCATAAAACAAATCCTGGCCGGTTGTTGGGGGAGGGGGGGATGGTGCGCGCGGCGAGAGAAGCAGAACAGGAACGTGGCACGTGCCAAGAGATTAGCGTTACGGATCGCATTAAAAGGAGTCACCGGGGTAGGCTTTTTATGGGATATTTTTATAGGTCTATTTCCAGTAGAGTGCTGCAGCCAGACAAGAGGCAGATAAGAGTCTGAATCTCTCTTCTCTCCCCCCCCCCCCCCTTCCCCTTTCCTATTTAACGAGAGAAAGCAGCCCTTAGCTTTTACTAGGAGATCAGGACTGTTACATTATTAGCCGACATTTACAAGGAGAGAGATTAATCTGTGGACGGCGGCGGTCTCACCGATGCATGTCAGCTTTATGGCAGTACTAAGAGAGGCTGCGCACGACTGGGAAACCATTTCTACCGTATATCTCTAGCAGTGGCATAACTGAGAAGCGTGGTGCGATATTTAATTGCAGCCCCAAGGACTTTATTGATATGAAACCCCAAAACCAACTAAGGGCAGCTGCAGTGTAGGTGTAACAAGATTAACCACTTGAGGACCAGAGGTTTATAACACACACACACACACTACACACTACACACTACACACACACACACACACACACACACACACACACACACACACACACACACACACACACACACACACACACACACACACACACACACACACACACACACACACACACACACACACACACACACACACACACACACACACACACACACACACACACACACACACACACACACGGCCATTTTTTACAATTCAGCAGTTCACAACTTTAACAGTTTATTGCTCGGTCATACAACTTAGAACCCAAATGAATTGAACCCCTTTTCTTCTCACAAATAGGGCTTTCTTTTGGTGGTTTCTGATTGCTGCTGCGTTTTTAAAGACCTTATTTAAAAAAAATATATCATTTCCCTTCCTCCCCCCTAAATTGCCCAAGACTACATTACATACACACATGATACATGCATAGGCATACTGTATTTCTATGTCAGGGCTTAGATTGTGGGCCCTTTAGTGGGACAGTTAGGTGACAAGGCTGTCCCCAATACAGTACTATGGGACATTACAGTGCTATATAAATGTATTTCTCCCTGTAAATAAAAAAAATCAGCCTGCAAGCTCCGATCACAGGCTGGCAGGCTGATCACTGTGGCCAGCTCTGTTTACTAACAGGCGCTCATGAGAGCGTGAGCTACAGACTAATCTTGCTCCTCACGAGATCACACCATATGCGAAGAGAGACACTCTGCAGCCACCATCCTGCGTTAGCTGGTCGCCGAGTGGTTAAGGATACAGTTAAGTTAAGGATAACCACAATGCAATACACATAACACATATAGAGGAGATCATTGCCAGCAAAGCACCATTGAAAAGCTAATAAGATGGATGAAGGAGGGCCCCTAATAGGCCCCTCTGGTCCAGGGGCCCCAGTTCGGTCACAATCTCTGCATCTGCATCCCCTATTACTACTCCACTGAGTATTATTCTTTATCATAGTGTATACATATCATAGTTGGCAGAGCAAGATATTTATGTCTGGGTAGGGAAATGCCGGGGGAGTGGAGAGCAGAGGTGGCCAATCATATAACAGTATTACAAATGGAACTCCACTTCCATTGAAACTTGCTTCAAACATACACTGACTTAACCTTCCTGGCGGTAAGCCCGAGCTAAGCTCGGGCTACGCCGCCGGAAGGCACCGCTCAGGCCCCGCTGGGCCGATTTGCATAATTTTTTTTTTGCTGCACGCAGCTAGCACTTTGCTAGCTGCGTGCAGTGCCCGATCGCCGCCGCTACCGTCGCGCCGCAGCCGCCCCCCCCAGACCCCGTGCGCTGCCTGGCCAATCAGTGCCAGGCAGCTCTATGGGGTGGATAGGAATCCCCTTTGACGTCACGACGTCGATGACGTCGGTGACGTCATCCTGCCCCGTCGCCATGGCGACGGGGGAAGCCCTCCAGGAGATCCCGTTCTTTGAACGGGATCTCCTGATCGCCGATCGCCGGCGGCGATCGGGGGGGCAGGGGGGATGCCGCTGAGCAGCGGCTATCATATGAAAAAAAAAAAATTAAAAAAAAAAAAAAAAAAAGATTTGCTGCCCCCTGGCGATTTTTTAGCAAACTGCCAGGTGGGTTAAAGGATTATTAGGAACACCATACTAATACGGTGTTTGACCCTCTTTCGCCTTCAGAACTGCCTTAATCCTACGTGGCATTGATTCAGCAAGGTGCTGAAAGCATTCTTTAGAAATGTGGGCCCATACTGATAGGATAGCATCTTGCAGTTGATGGAGATTTGTGGGATGCACATCCAGGGCACGAAGCTCCCGTTCCATCACATCCCAATAATGCTCTATTGGGTTGAGATCTGGTGACTGTGGAGGACATTTTAGTACAGTGAACTCATTGTCATGTTCAGGAAACCAATTTCAAATGATTCAAGCTTTGTGACATTGTGCACTATCCTGCTGGAAGCAGCCATCAGAGGATGGGCACATGGTGGTCATGAAGGGTTGGACATGGTCAGAAACAATGCTCAGGTAGCCCGTGGCATTTAAACGATGCCCAATTGGCACTAAGGGGACTAAAGTGTGCCAAGAAAACATCCCCCACACCATTACACCACCAGCCTGCACAGCATGATGGATCCATGTTCTCATTCTGTTTACGCCAAATTCTGACTATCGAGACTCATCAGACCAGGCAACATTTTTCCAGCCTTCAACTGTCCAATTTTGGTGTATATCCGAGTTCCACAAGATCTGTCTCGGGTTTTTTTTTTTAGTTTGCAGCCAGATATAAATTTCAAAAACTAACTCTGTTAACGCTCTTCCCTTTCATTTTCACCACAAATTAGTCTATTTTAGGATGATATTTGTTTTCAGTAATTAATTTACTTTCTATGCATTTTAAAGAGAAAAACAAGGAAAAAAATGAAAAAATACCCAAATTCTCCAATTCCATCCCCTATAGTTTTAAAATAAATAATGCTACCATACATAAAACCCAGGTGTATTTTCTTCTATGTTGTGGTTTTCGTTTTCTCATTACACACTACCAATGATTATAAGCCCCTTTTAGCAAAAATAAGAGAAATACATCCTCATGGCATACATATTTAAAAACTGAGGCCCTAAAGTAACTATTTATGTATTCTCTTTTTAATTCTGTCACTTTTGAGTTTTTTGGGGTTTTTTTTTACAGGTGTTTTATATGCAAAGTATATGAAAATAACAATTGTATTGCTTTTCATTCAGTTTGCAGCTAAATAATTCAAATGTAATAGGCCACAGACCTCAAACACCCCAAATTCTATTCTTTTGCTTGTCACAATTAAAATTATATCTTTTAAACATAATCAGATAGCTTTTTGGCCATGCAATACACGGTTAACCATAAGCAGCACCAATTGATTTTTCAAGACCATTTTTTGCACCACAAGAAATAGTCAGGCCCCGTTCACACTTGCGTTTTGGCAAGTAAACGGACCGGATCCTGACTGGATCCTGATCGGATCAGGACCTGATCCTGATCAGAACCGTACGGTTCCGATCCGGATCCGGTCCGTTTGTATCAGGCATGCATCAGGCTGCCATCCGGATCCGAGTGAACTTAAAATAAAAAAATGTTGGGGTCAGCAGAAGGTGCACCTAGTGCACCTGTAGAATCAGGTTCCTCTGCTGTAGGCCTCACCTCCACCTCCGACATTCTGCCAAACAGCTCCAGCACGTCTGTCACTGCTGCTCCACTCCAGACATGCTTGACCCATGTGTCCCCATCCGAAATGGCCGCTTGGATACGCATAGGAAGTGGGGTAGAACGTCAGGTTTTTGTAGGCAGTGTGTTCTGTGCCTTCCGTTTCCCATTGGTTTCTGTGTTCCTGATGGTGCGGTCAGGCTCAGGTCAGGCTCCAGTGAGGATGTGTGGGCCGGAGATCCGGACACAAAAAATAGCGCATGTTGGAAAAGAGTCCGGAGTCCGGATCCGGTCCGGCTCCATACTGTACGGAACGTACGTATGTGAACGTCCGCATAGCCTTTGCATTGCTATGCGGAACGTACGTTCCGTTTGTACAGTATGCGGTCCGGATCAGATCCGGAAAAACCGGATAGCGAACGCTAATGTGAACCGGGCCTTATTCTTTCTTAGAAAAGCCCATGGAGTCTGAAAACGAGGGACCCAGGCCTACTCAAATATACATATTTTGTTACATTTGTACTAATGCAGTTTTGCTAAAATCGTACCATAACTTTGAAAATGTTTGTTTTTTTCAGTTTGGAACAAAAAAAAAAAAAAATCGAATGACTTAGGCCTCAGCTCTCAAACACCCCAAATTTTATTCTCTCGCTTGTCACAGTTAAAATGATATCCTATGTACACAATCCGATAGCTTTTTGGCCACGCAATACACTGTTAATCATGAGTAGAACCAATTGATTTTTCAAGGCCATTTTTTTTGCACCAAAAGTAATTTAGTCATTCTTTCTGATCAAAGCCCATGCTCCATCTGAACAGTCAAGAAAAGCCATAAATGTCACCATTCTTAAAACTAAAGATCCAGGCCTACTCAGATATACATGTTTTTTAACGGTACTTATCCGTTAGCCGGGCGCATCCGGCAGGTGGCGCTAATTACTATTCCCCCTCCAGGCCGCCATGGATAGTAGGGAAAGATGTAACTCTGGTGGAGTTTTGTCGCCACCTGCCGGATGCGCCCGGCTAACGGATAAGTACCTTTTTAACTTTTGTACTTATGTGGTTTTGCTGCAATTCCCAGCAAATGTTCCCAGAAAAAAGTACATGTTAAGTGCGAACGCAAAAGCAGACGGAGACCCGGGAATCACAATGAAAAACAGCCCTGCAAGTGTGTACCCTGCCTTAAAGAAAAGGTGCAAGGTGAAAAAACAATCTATTTACTTGAGACTTCCTCCAGCCCCTGGCAACCTATCTGTCCCTCGCCGCAGTTCTGCCTCCATTGCAGATGCCAAACTTGTCCGGTCGGTATCCTTTGCACTTGCATGAGCGCTTGGCAGTGAGGCTTGTGATCGTGCTCACGTGGCCTGATTAATACTGCGCAGGAGTACTGCGCCCTGCGCAGAACGCTCCGGGAACGGGAACGATCGCAAGCAGCGCGGCCACGCACTAACGCAGGCACATAAGATGCCGACCTGGCAAGGTCGACATCTGCATCGGAGCAGATCCTAAAACGCTAGAGCTGCAACGAAGGACAGATAGGCTGCCAGGGGCTGGAGGAAGCCCCAGGTTGTTACTTTTGAAGTGCACATTAATTTGCACGTGTTCGTGCATGTGCGGATGCATGTGCACCCACAGGTACTCGTGCGTGCATGTGCACAAGCATTTTAAACACTGGACGTTTTAAAACGTCCATTGGTCCATCAACAGGGAGCAATTGGGCGTTTTAATACTACTGATGGTCCTGAAGTGGTTAAAGGATACCTGACTCAAGGCAACGCAACCTATGGTAAGCACGGAGGTATGTTCATGATGGATCCACATATCTCTGTGCATTGTCCATTCCTCTCCTCATTCCCCCTGGCCCTCATAATCACTCGGTGAAAAATTTGACTTTTGGTAGAAATCAAATTGTCAGGAAGAGGCAGGCTTGCTGTGATGTTCCTCTTAAACCCTCTCCCATTTCCTCCTTTTAAGGGGAGTGAATGGGGCGGAGAAGAGGAGGGAATGGGAGGGGAATGGGAATGAACATCACAGCAATCCTGCCTCTTGCCGTCTGAAAATTTGACTTGCTGTAAGCCAAAAGTCCGATTTTTCCTAGAGAGATTATGAGGATCAGGGGGAATGAGCAGAGAAACAGACAATGCACAGAGGTAAATGGATCCAGCATGAACATATCTCTTTGCATAAGTTAGTAACTACGCTTTTGTTTAGACGTGCTTTAAATTGCTCTTCTTGGCAAGCCTGGAATACATGCTTTATTTGTGGAGTACAGACAGCCCAGAAACTTCCCATCTTGCTTCACAATATGGTCTTGGGGCAAATTCAGCCTGGGGCCCCCCAGTGACACCCCCCCCACCCAGCCCCGTAAGCAGCTTTAGGGCCCTTCTTACAATTACACATGCCAAAGCCCTTCAGCCAGCTGCAACAACCCCCCACCTTTCCCCAGGTCTACCCCAACATCTTTATTGTTGTCTACAGGGCCCCTGCAGAGTTTTTAGCAGCATTGCGACTAACCTGTCCCTCGCAGAGACGCCTCTCCTCTGCGACCCGGCACATGTTATTACATAATTACTTGCACCCGGACAATGAGAAGAGGGGCCCCTTTGAGGATGAAGACGGGGGTGCACGGACTGACAGAGGAGCCGTGTCTGCCGGAACAGGTGAGTCGCAATGCTGTTGAAAAACATGCTAGATGAAGAGAGCGGCCCAATGTTCTGGCGGGTCCTGGCTAGCAGCAGCGAGGAGGACACGGAATCCTCTTCCTACAAAATCCAGTGGCTTCGCTCTCCTTGGGAAAGTATGTGTTTTTTTTGCCTCGGGTCCACTTTAAAGTGACTCCGAGCAGTAACTAAAATAAAAATCTGAACTTACCTGGGGCTTTCTCCAGCCCACCATAGGTCGGGAGGTCCCTCTGCGTCCTTCTGGCTCCTCTCCCAGGCCTTGCTCAGAAATGGCTCCCGGCGACACTGGGACCGAGTGTCGGGCTCCTTCTTCCTGAAAGATTACGTCAGTCGTCACCACGCTGACCGCCTCACGTCATCACGGTGGCCGGCGTGACAGTAGTGCGCATGCACGATTAAACTCGGGCCCAGTGTTGCTGGGAGCAGAGCAAGAAGCAGGGCCTGGGTGGGAGAAGAGCCAGAAGGATGCGGAGGGACCTCCCGACCTACGGTGGGCTGGAGAAAGCCTCAGGTAAGTTCAGATTTTGATTTTAGTTACTGCTCGGAGTCCCTTTAAAAACATGATATTTGCAATTACTTAGATTTATGTGAGCAAGTAGAAACTTCAATGAAATCTCCACGTAGTGTTCCCTTGGTCCGTTTCACAGCCATCTATCTGAAGAACTGAAGAAGGGACTGTGCTCTTTTACTGAACGTATGAACCCCAATGTTGCCAGGCAGCCAGAAATATCACACCATCTGCCCCCAAAGTCTGGCAGTTAAACAGTGAATAGGAGAGAAGAAACCCTGGCAGCGATCTCAATAACAACCCCACTTATGTTGGCTCCTCCAAGTTGTTGGCCGGGATGAGTAGGAAAAAAAACAGCACATATGTAATGCCTGGCCAACGGAAAGCATGCAGTCCGCTACTCTACTCATCGTCTCCTCATCCCAAAGATGAGGAAATTTATAGGACTGACTCAGTCACCTCCCGTTGACCCGTATAAGTCGTACTTTCCACCTCTGCTGGTTTCGACAGCAATCAATCAACCTGCTGAACATCGACAGAATATCGAAGCTCGCTAGATCCACTCACAGGGTGCAGGGCAAAAGGGACCACAATTACCAAACACGTAAATGGTTACGTGGCTACGGGAGACAAGAGCTGAAGTCTTGAGAAGTTTTCAAGATATCTATCCAGCCAAGCAGAAGGAAAGCTAAAGGCAATGAGGGACCTCAAGTGAACACGATCCGAAGCTCAGGTCGCAAAGGAAATCCTTACCTAAGAAGAGAGGGAAGCCTCTGGATCCTATAGAGGCTTCCTGGGTCCTCCTCACTCCTGTCGAAACTAGCTGAGGCCCTCTAGCTCAGTGCTGTCAAACTTCATGGGCAGGGTGTGTGTCTAGCACCATATTTTTCGGCGGGAGGGAGCAGAGCATTAATGTCTTAGCTTTGGAGGGCTGCGCCAAGCACAGACAAAAGGTGGCCATGCCAGAGGAGGAGGCCTGACAGAAAAAATAGTCCAGGCAAGTGAGTGCAATCCGGGGGCCACATATCCAGCTCGTGGGCTGCAACTCAAATAAAAAGGGTGGATCTGACTTACCGCGCAGGCTCAGTATGCCAGTGCTGGAGTTTGCAGAGGAGCACAACCCTGATCAGATTTTCAATATGCCCTTGAAAATCTTTGAGGGGTCCATGAGGAGCAACGGAGTCAGGCGGATGCCATGGGAAACCCGAGTTTCAGCTTGGGTACACTTTAAAGTCCAACAAGAAACAACATTGAACAAATTTGTACTCTTGTCAGGTAGGTAACGGAATATAAACAGTGTATAAAAGCAAAGAGATGGACACAGTATCTGCCTTATAGGCCTAATATGCTAGGCAAACTTCAACGCAACTCTTATCCTTTCCCATCGGGATGCAGCCGGTGTTCGGGCACATCAGTGTAACCATGAGACACCCAATGAAGGAAGAACAATAGATGCCAGACTAAATTTCATGCAATTAACATTACCGAGCCCCTATTTACCTCCACTGGAGCACATTTCTTGGCATTCCTGCATAACAGTAGAAAATTAGGCCTCTAGGTTACGATGCAGTCCTGCAGTTCACAGATTTGCCTCCAGGAAACTACCCAGCCACTAGCTGTCCTAAGTAAGTCTAGTCTAGTAAGTGCAGTCTAGCAAGTCTGTACAAATAGAGGCACAACAACCGATGTAATCTGAGGGGATACCCAAAATCATTTTTATATTTTATTTCTGGGACCCTTCACTGCCTAGTATAAAACACTCCTTTAACCACTTGAGGACCGCAGTGTTAACCCCCCCTAAAGACCAGGCCATTTTTCACAAAAAGGGTCACTGCAGCTTCAAGGCCTTGCTGCAGGGCTGCACAACACAACACACAAATGATTCCCCCCCCCCTTTTCTCCCCACCAACAGAGCTCTCTGCTGGTGGGGTCTGATCGCTCTCCCGATGTTTATTTTTTCCTGTGTCCGCCGGCCAGCCTACCATTGTGATCGGCTGTCATAGGCTTCAGCCTATGACAGCGGATCACCCTTGAGCCAATGGAGGGGAAAGCCGTGTCACATGGCTGTCCCCAGTACAGTGCTGCTGCAGATCACAGCACTGTACAGCAATAAAAGTCCTCCTGACCCCGTGTCTCTAATACTTTTAGCCATAGACCCTGAAGAGTCAGAGTACCTGATCTGCTGCATGCCTTAAGTTTTATTGGATTAGCCATATGGTGGTTCCAGGGTTTTGACTCAGACACTACTTATGCCAGAAGATCAAGAAGGCTGCCAGGTAACTGGCATGGTTTTCAAGGAAATTAATATAAGGTAGCAGCCTCCATATCCTTCTGAGCTCAGGTTCCATTTAAAGAGAACCAGAGACTAAGCACCCTCATGTATTTTACCAAATATATCAAATATATCAATGGGAACATGACAGAAACACCTACTCTGCTCTTTGTTTCATTTTTCACTGCACAGTCTGCCTGTTAACAGCTCTGATAAGAATCCCCAACTGAGCATTAACAGATTTCATAAAAATGTAATATCCAACTAGCAGTCGATAATTTTAAGCAAAAAGCCTTAGTGTGGAAAACACTCCCTCTCTCACTGATTGGCAAAATCAATATATTTAAAATGATATTTCTGCCCAAATTTCTTTAGATTTTCTGCCAAACTCCAATAATTATCCCCAAGGCCTTCTTTAACCACTTGAGGACCGCAATGTTAAACCCCCCTAAAGACCAGGCCTTTTTATTGTTAATTGGCCACTGCAGCTTTAAGGACAACCTGCAGGCCCGCACAACTCAGCACACAAGTGATCCCCCCCCTTTTCTCCCCACCAACAGAGCTCTCTGTTGGTGGGGTCTAATCGCTCCACAGTTGTTTATTTTTTTTTATAAATATTTATTTTATTTCTTAATAAATTTTGCTTTTTTTTTTATTATCTGTCCTCCCCTGCTCCCTCCCTCCCCCCGCCATCCAATCAGGGTGATCAGCTGTCATAGGCTTCAGCTATAGGCGCTGTACATGTAAATAGACGGCGAACACGCGGTCTAACAGCCTCCTGAGCTGCGATTGCCGCTCGGAGACTGAAGAGGGGGCGGAGCTCCACCCCCACCCCCCCACCCGAGCAGGAGATGCGCGCGCAGCCTGCACGCGATTTCCTGCATAATGCAGCCCCAGGACTTGACGCAAATTTGCTTTAGGCGGTCCTGGGGCTGCCGCCGCAACCACGCCCGTTGGCGTGGGGCGGTCTTTAAGAAGTTAAGAAACTACATTTTTAATATTGGGCTTCATATGGGGGGGGGGGGGGGATCTGTCCCAAGAGTAAGCCTTCCTACTCTACGTTTCCCAGCTGACCAAGGTGGTCTGGCCCTACCGAACATGTATTTATATTACTGCGCAGCTGTCCTAGTAACAGTACGATGGTGGTTTTCTCAAGATGAATATAATGCCGCAGTGGTGGTGGAGGCCGCAAGGTTGGTGTCATACGAAAGATTACGTTTATTAACTTTTCGAGGCATGAGAAGTGACTCTAGATGTACAATTCCTATGACTACCACGGTTAAGATATGGAAAGATATGATTCAATATACTGGAGGTGCTGACACTCTATCCCCCATACCCCCTTGTGGGATAATCCCTTTCTAATGCACTTCTCACAAATACCAGATCCTGCTCTATGGGCCCGCCAGGGTATTAAAGCCATACAGCACATTGTAGGAAGCGAGGGGCTATTGTCATTTAATGTTCTTAAAACTAACTTTAATCTAACAAAAAAAATGTTCTTTATATATTTACAGCTTCGCCATGCTTATAATACACAATTTAAAGACAATGGACCAGCTCTATCCTCCTGTGATTTAGAACAAACACTAATGGATAGCAATCTAGATAAACCCCTATCTGTGATATATTTTGCTCTTATGAGTAAAAATGGCCATACACTGGACGATTTGCCATCAGATTCGACCAACAGATAAATCCCTCTCTGATCGAATCTGATCAGAGAGGGATCGTATGGCCACCATTACTGCAAACAGATTGTGAATCGATTTCAGCCTGAAACCGATCACAATCTGTGGAGCTGCCGCTGCTGAAACCCCCCCCCCCCCTTATACAGTACCTGTTCCGGCCGGCGCGAGTCCCCGCTGTCTTCTCCGCTCCGGGCTCCAGACCGTTCCTGCAGCTACTGAACATCCTGTCCAGGGGAAGTTTAAACAGTAAAGGGGGTTCTACTGTTTAAACTTCCTGCCGGGACAGGAAGTTCTGTGTAGCTGCAGGGACGGTCTGGAGCGGAACGGAGAAGAAGACAGCGGTGACTCGCGCCGGCCGGAACAGGTGCTGTATTGCGTCGGTCATTCGAACGCCGCTATCGACGCACTCCAGACCCGCCGGCGACCGAAAAAAAATCTTCCGCACGGATGAGTCGACGGGAATCGACGGGAATGATCGATTTCGGACAGAAATCGATCGTTCTGTCAGTGGTGTGCGTGGCGATTTCACAGCCGTTTGACTGTGATCAAAACGGCTGTATATCGGCGGGAAAAATCGTTAGGTGTATGGGCCCCTTTACACTACGCACAGCTTATCTAGATGCCAATCTCGGTGGAATTAGGAGATTCCGGGGCTAGATGATGCAGACTGGGAAGATATTTTAGAAAACTTTATCAAAGTACCAATCTCAGCAAAAGACCGATTAATTCAATTGAAATGCCTGCATAGAACATACTTAACACCTTTGTGTATGCACAAAATATCACATTCAAATTCTGCAAACTGCCCCAGGTGCGTCACTGATCTCGGAACCTATTTCCACATGCTTTGGGAATGCCCTATGGTGTATGGATTTTGGTCAAAGATTAGCGATTTAATTCATGAGATTCTGCAAACAAAACTGGTTTAAACCCCTAGGGCGCTCTTACTGGGTTTATTAGATGACACCCCACCAAGCAAGCATTCTCAATATCTAATTAGACTACTGTGCTTTTATGCACGCAAAGCAATACTACGCACCTGGAAATCAGATAGACCTCCCTTTTTTAACTTCTGGAAATCTACAATTATGAAGGCCTTGCCACTCTATCGTTTAACTTATAAGAGTCGCTATTGTCCTCAATGATTTGATAAAATCTAGGCCCCTTGGTGCAATAATGTAGAAGCCCTCCCATCTGGTCCAGAAGACTAACTACCTATCCCTCTTCACATCCCATATACTTTTACACAAGAACCAAGTCAATAACCCTTCGGATACCTCAGCTGACAGAGTCAGGCATCAGAGACTCTTCCCTCTTTCTCTCCTCCTTTTCCTTTCCTCCTTTTCCTTCTTAAACTCATTCTCCTCTTAAAGAGAACCAGAGATGAAGCACCCTCATGTATTTTTTTACATTCATCAGTGGGAACATGACATTAAACACCTACCCTGCTTTTAGTTTCATTCTTATCTGCTTAATTAGTCTATTAGCAGCTGTGATAAGAATCCCCGACTGGCTCAGTCGAGGTTTGACCTGGAATCATTATAGCTGTGTCACTCTTCTGTGGAGTCTTTTCAAGCCCAAGCCTGCCCCCTCCTGGCTCAGATTTCCTGCTTTGCATTCTGAGAGCTGTGATGACATGGGAGGGGCTGCTCCTGCTGAGAGAGAAGCTCTGAAACAGTCAAGTTTTCAGAGCAATATGCAATATGATCTGTGTGCTCTGTGTGCACTCTGTCTGCATAGATACTGATGATGACTGCAGTTTCATTACTATGAGAGACACTTCCTACAGGCAGCTGCACATCATACCAAAATGAAAGCACACGGATGAAAGGCTGCAGCAGCCTTTCTCATATAGCCTAGATAGCAAACTAGTCTCATATAGCCTAGACAGCACACATCCAGAACAATTCATAACCCGGAAGCAGAAGGGATATGAGCCGGCGGCCATATTTGATTTTTCCTGGAGCAATAATGGATAAAAAACACTAAAAAAGGCACAGCAGAGCAGCGAAATTATCAGGTAGAGCATTTATTCTTTACAAGCTATCGACTGATATGTTTATTTTGTGTGAAACTTTCATCTCTGGTTCCCTTTAAGCATTGATACAGCTCGAACAGTTGTTAATTTATTCACGATTGTACACGCTGTCTTGTACCCATCCTGCTATATAGAATAGTATCTATTATACTTATTGTTGTCAATGATTATGCACCTTTTTATGATTAATGTATTATACACTATTTTTTGTTACCTTTTATGTGTATATCCTTGATGCACAAGCTGTACCAATGTTACTTACCTTGCGTGTCACTCAGCTTGGGTGAAACTCTGTTGTAATTGTCCTTGTTATAAACTCAATAAAAATTGAATTGTTAAAAAAAAAGAAAGACCGACGGCTTCTTATCAGAAGCTGGAGTCTTTCTGAGAAAAGAAAATAAAAAAACAGTTTCCCATCCTCCCTATACTTATAACCTATAGTTGCCTAAGGGTCTGAACTTTTTTCATATGCATGTGAAGAGGGTGTATTACTAATATTTTTTAAATTATAAGCTTGTAAATAGTGATGGTCACAAAACTGAGAAAATGCACCTTTATTTCCAAATAAAATATTGGCGCCATACATTGTGATAGGGACATAATTTAAATGGTGTAATAAGCGGGACAAATGGGCAAATAAAATACATAGGTTTAATTATGGTAGCATGCATTATTTTAAAGCTATAAAGGACGAAAACTGAGAAATGAATGTTTTTCCATTTTTTCTTAGTATCCCTGTTACAATGCATTTAGAAAAACATAATTCTTAGCAAAATGTACCACCCAAAGAAAGCCTAATTAGTGGCGGAAAAAAAAAGATTCATTGTGATAATTAGTGATAAAGTTATTGGCAAATGATTGGTAGGTAAAATTGCTCGGATGCATAAGGTGAAAAACGACTGAAGGCTGAACTGGTTAAATACACACCTTGAATATAAATCAGATGCAAAACTATGCACGAAAAAAGGCATGAGCAAACTTGGCCCTCCAGCTGTTAAGGAACTACAAATCCCACAATGCATTTGCCTTTATGAATCATGACTGTGGCTGTCAGACTCCTGCAATGCATTGTGGGACTTGTAGTTGTTCAACAGCTGGAGGGCCAAGTTTGCCCATGCCTGCACTAAACCCTAATCAAAACAAATTGAATGCAAACTGATACACATGGATGCAGCTAGCCGTAAGTTGACTTTCATTTTTTGCACAACAGGAGATATTGGATCGCTTCCAAATACAGGAATAGAAGCACTCCCTGCTTGTAAAACGGTAGTATTGAGACACTTTTGTTATTTGATCTGAGGAAGCTGAATGCGATCTGCAAAACGCGTTATCATTCAAGTGTCTGGTTTCTATTAAAAATGTTATTCGTTTATTTGGGCTACCCCTTCTTTTAGAGGTAGGCCTGTTAATTTATGTTTTATCCAGCTGACATTATCCGTACCACATATAACAATCTTGGGGCGCCTCCTGCCTCCCTGTAATATCCCTCACTAATACCCTCAGCTGGGGGTGTTGGCTGTGTATGTTAGTTATACAAATTGCAAACATGACAAAGTGGGGCTTTAAATGAACCAATATTCGTCTTATTTATTTCTTCATATCAAAAGGTCTTCATAACGGATACACAGGTAGACATAACTTCCAGAACTCTCAGTAAAACCACAACGACTGCCTGACACGTGTTTCACGATCAAAGATCGCTTCCTCAGAGGCATACAGTATACATGTATATCACTGGAGTCCAAAAAACGAACCCAGACCACAATCTGTAGAGATATGAAGATAAACACATGGACCAAAGTCCAGAGATAACCAGCGTCCGCACAGAGACGGACGCTGGTTATCTCTGGACTTTGGTGATATACATGTATACTGTATGCCTCTGAGGAAGCGATCTTTGATCGTGAAACACGTGTCAGGCAGTCGTTGTGGTTTTACTGAGAGTTCTGGAAGTTATGTCTACCTGTGTATCCGTTATGAAGACCTTTTGATATGAAGAAATAAATAAGACGAATATTGGTTCATTTAAAGCCCCACTTTGTCATGTTTGCAATTTGTATGTTTAACTAGGGGTGGAACTACACTGTTTGAATTTTATCTGTAACGTGTGTATGTTAGTTCCTCGGAACCCTTACACTCCTTTTTCTTTTTCTGGAGAGCGACATACATTGTCTAAGACTAAAGAACTCGAGTGACGACGGGTTTTCCTCACCAGTCGTTACACTGTGGTTGCTGGTCTTGCAACCTATCCTTGCGAGTATTCTGCACATACTGTTGTTCAGTGTCCCATACCCTCAACGTGCTACACTATCAGGGGCTCCTGGTGTCCCTCTCTCGGTTTTTGTCTCCTTTGGAAGGTCCTTGGACTCCATTGGTACCACACCCTCTACTTCCAAATACAGGCTGCACCTGAGTTGACCAGCTGCATAGATGTGCAAAGCCCACACACGGGCAGATTATACAACCTGCATTCAAAGCCTAGGTTTGCAAAGGTTAGCTAGTGGTTAGGTCTCTTCTGTGAGGGCACCTCATTGCCATGGAAGAATCTAGTATTGAACAATCTGTGTACAGGCTGTTTTGGAAGCCAACGTCCTCCATTTGCTGCATCTGTTTTGAATGCAAGTTGTGTAATCTGCCCGTGTGTGGGCTCTGCACATCTATGCAGCTGCTCAACTCGGGTGCAGCCTGTATTTGGAAGCGCTGCCTACATTTTCTGTTGTACTATCGATGTTGTGTCCAGCTTCAACAACACACGTTTCACTCTATAAACTCCTGATGAATCCTCAAGAAACTGGAAAAAAACACATAAAAATAGAGATATTTATGTTCTTAATTTGGAGCAGATGATTAGAAATCTTCCTCCTGGAAAATCTGTCCATCCGGAAGCACAACACGGCATACTGTGATGGGAAAACAGGTCATTGGTCCCCCGCCTGCAACCTATTTGTCTTGTCAATGTGCTGCGCTTTCCAATGTGTTTCTGTACCCATCGCACCTCTCTTTCCATTATTGGAGGACCAGAAGGGTGAACATCACCTCCCAAAGCTCTCATCAGTTTTTCCCTTTGGCTTCGGGAGGAGTAAAAACAGGGAAATTAAGTGTCTCGGACATCCAGAGCTTTATTTTATAACACCTAACAATGATCTATCAAAGCAGAGGCCAGGCCTACACTTTCCATTCATGGAGTTTCCACAGAGGGCGAGATGGAGAAGAGCTCATTAACAACTCCAAAACATTCAAGGAAGTGTCACTGAAGAAAAGTGTGGATATAGGTTTAAAAATTAGACAAGACAGAACATTTACAATGCGCTTTTCTCAAATTGAATGTGAATGAGATGTGTGTGATGTCACTGGTCTCTAGTGATTGGATAGGCTATGTTCTCTTGTACATGAGGTGTCAGTGATATTACTGGTCTCTAGCGAATGGATAGGCTGCGTTCTCATGTATAGGAGGTAGGCCTGAACGATTTTAGGAAAAAATTGAATTGAGCGATTTCTGTCCAAAATTACGATTTCGATTTGATTCACGATTTCCTTCAAATCAAGCTTTGTTCCCCCCTTTGTGCCTGTCTGTTCCCCCTCTGCCCCAGTCTCTCATTGTGCCCCCTTTGCCTCTTCATGCCTTCTCTGTGTCTCTCTGTGCCCCCTCTGTGTCTCTCTCTGTGCCCCCTTCTGTGTCTCTCTCTGTGCCCCCTTCTGTGTCTCTCTCTGTGCCCCCTTCTGTGTCTCTCTCTGTGCCCCCTCTGTGTCTCTCTCTCTGTGCCCCCTCTGTGTCTCTCTCTCTGTGCCCCCTCTGTGTCTCTCTCTCTGTGCCCCCTCTGTGTCTCTCTCTCTGTGCCCCCTCTGTGTCTCTCTCTCTGTGCCCCCTCTGTGTCTCTCTCTCTGTGCCCCCTCTGTGTCTCTCTCTCTCTGTGCCCCCTCTGTGTCTCTCTCTCTCTGTGCCCCCTCTGTGTCTCTCTCTCTCTGTGCCCCCTCTGTGTCTCTCTCTCTGTGCCCCCTCTGTGTCTCTCTCTGTGCCCCCTCTGTGTCTCTCTCTGTGCCCCCTCTGTGTCTCTCTCTGTGCCCCCTCTGTGTCTCTCTCTGTGCCCCCTTCTGTGTCTCTCTCTGTGCCCCCTTCTGTGTCTCTCTCTGTGCCCCCTCTGTGTCTCTCTCTCTGTGCCCCCTCTGTGTCTCTCTCTCTGTGCCCCCTCTGTGTCTCTCTCTCTGTGCCCCCTCTGTGTCTCTCTCTCTGTGCCCCCTCTGTGTCTCTCTCTGTGCCCCCTCTGTGTCTCTCTCTGTGCCCCCTCTGTGTCTCTCTCTGTGCCCCCTCTGTGTCTCTCTCTGTGCCCCCTCTGTGTCTCTCTCTGTGCCCCCTCTGTGTCTCTCTCTGTGCCCCCTTCTGTGTCTCTCTCTGTGCCCCCTTCTGTGTCTCTCTCTGTGCCCCCTCTGTGTCTCTCTCTCTGTGCCCCCTCTGTGTCTCTCTCTCTGTGCCCCCTCTGTGTCTCTCTCTCTGTGCCCCCTCTGTGTCTCTCTCTGTGCCCCCTCTGTGTCTCTCTCTGTGCCCCCTCTGTGTCTCTCTCTGTGCCCCCTCTGTGTCTCTCTCTGTGCCCCCTCTGTGTCTCTCTCTGTGCCCCCTCTGTGTCTCTCTCTGTGCCCCCTCTGTGTCTCTCTCTGTGCCCCCTCTGTGTCTCTCTCTGTGCCCACACTGTGTCTCTCTCTGTGCCCACACTGTGTCTCTCTCTGTGCCTCCTCTGTCACCCAAGTTGCATCAGTCAGCTTCAAGCACGAGTCCAGCGATGCCCGTCTATCCACTTTGGCTATCATTCATAAAGCATTTCCGCATGCGGAAATGCTTAAAACAGCTGACTTTACCGACCACTCGGCAAAGTCAGCATTCATAAAGGCTCTTTCCGGATGAAAAAATGACACTACCGAGCAGAGTGATAAATCACCGCCTTGTGCGGGGATTATCGGTACAAATGTAGCAAAATGATCATTCATAAAGATCACCGCAAGCGGTGTGAGGTCGGGTAATCCGCTCCCTCTGATGTGGCGATATCAATGTAAATGAATGGAGACACACAGACCTCCCAGGCAGCTGCAGCAGAGCGGAACACGGAGAAATGTATCAACTCGGCAGCTTCCGTGTCTCCGCAAGTCTACCGCCAGCTTAGCTCGGGGAATCTCTGCACTGCTTCCGCACACGGATACAACTTTATGAATGCCCACCCAGAAGTCTAAAAATCCGCCAGCGGTGTGTTTTCCCGCACTGATTCTCTTTACCGACAGCCTGTTCATGAATGATAGCCTTTGCCCCCTGCAGGCTCTAATGCACGGCATACTTCCTGTATATCATGTGACAGGAAACCGAAGTTTTGTCAAGCACAAGAGGCGGCAGAGGGCGATAGAGGATGGAAGGTATGTCCAATGCTGCGGGCACTGGGACTTTGGGGAATTTTGAAGGCGCTTCTTCAAACTTCCTCTTGTGGAAATGACGTGATCGCGATATTTGCCGCTTTTACGATTCTGAAATTGTGATCTTGGTGATCGCGATTTCGATTTAAATTCGATTTATCTTTCAGGCCTAATAGGAGGTGTCAGAGATGTCATTGGTCTCTAGAGATTTGATAGACTGCGTTCTCATGTAGATGAGTCTCTAGTGTATGGATAGGTTGTGTTCTCATGTATGTGAGGCGTCAGTGATGTCACTGGTCTCTAGTGATTGGATAGGCTGCATTCTCATGTATAGGAGGTGTCAGAGATGTCATTGGTCTCTAGAGATTTGATAGGCTGCGTTCTCATGTAGAGGAGTCTCTAGTGTATGGATAGGTTGTGTTCTCATGTATATGAGGCGTCAGTGATGTCACTGGTCTCTAGTGATTGGATAGGCTGCGTTCTCATGTATAGCAGGTATCAGTGATGTCACTGGTCTCTAGTATATGGATAAGCTGCATTTTCATGTATATGAGCTGTCAGTGATGTCAATGGTCTCTAGTGATTGGATAGGCTGCATTCTCATGTATAGCAGGTATTAGTGATGTCACTGGTCTCTAGTAATTGGATAGGCTGCGTTTTCATGCATAGCAGGTATCAGTGATGTCACTGGTCTCTAGTGATTGGATAGGCTGCATTCTCATGTATAGCAGGTATTAGTGATGTCACTGGTCTCTAGTGATTGGATAGGCTGCATTCTCATGTATAGCAGGTATTAGTGATGTCACTGGTCTCTAGTAATTGGATAGGCTGCGTTTTCATGCATAGCAGGTATCAGTGATGTCACTGGTCTCTAGTGATTGGATAGGCTGCATTCTCACATATATGAAAGCTCAGTGACTTCACCTCTAGTGATTGGATCACCTGACCTGATGAATATGGAATATGAGCAATGTTTCTGGTCTCCAGTGAACCCATTCAGGAGGGCTGCTATGCTCAAACCTCATTAATCTTCGGAGTACACTTTAATCCAGACAACATGACAGCTTTTCAGCTACACCCAAAAGTTCCAATTTTTTTCTACACCGTTATGTTGCCCAGAGACAAACACAGCTCTTTCCCCAAGAGGTGACGGGTAGCTAAATTTACCAAAGAAGAAGATTTATGTCCCTCACAAAGAATCGGCTCTCCGCGGAGACTCTGCTCTTAGTCACGGAGTCTTTGAAGCGAGGTGGATGGAAAGGGCATGGATTCTGGCAGCGAGATTCTCTTGGCATCTTCTTGGGGTTTTCAGAATACGGAAAACCTGCCCACGCCAGATGAGCAGAGAGCGGACTTTGGCTTTCACATCAATAGTCTTCCAAGAGGAAGACATGAACGTCGGAGCTCAAGCGTTGCTTATTCAAGCAGAGGATCTTCTGTGACCCGAAACACGCACCTGTTGACGGTGCTGATGTCACTCATGGATCTATCTACAAACGTTTGAATGAAAATGGGTCACCAAAACATCCTGAATTACAGAAAACAAAATATTTGGATTCATAAGACGATGGGATACATGACTAATTTACAGGAGTCCCAAAAGCTAAACTTGCTCCAGTGCTCGGAATGTGACGGAGGCCTCCAGCTCCACGGCCTTTTGTGATGGTCTTTTAAGAAGTGCCTATACACTTGTCGATTGTCAGCGGCAGATTCGATCGCTATAACTCATTTTGATTAAAATCAATAGAGAAGACTGCGCACCAATAATAAACAATCAATAAAATATATAAAAATATGAAATATATACACAGGGGTTTGCAGTATCAGGCAAAGTCATCCAATCCAAGCTTCTATTTAAAACCCTCTACTGCGCTCTAGATCCAATCATCCCCCATCACAGAGAGATATGGGGACAAGCCCTAAAAGCAAAATAAAAATGGCACACAGGGGTTGATTCACTTTAACCACCCTGGCGTTCTGATTAAATCGCCAGGGTGGCTGCGGGAGGGTTTTTTTTAAATAAAAAAAAAACTATTTCATGCAGCCAACTGAAAGTTGGCTGCATGAAAGCCCACTAGAGGGCGCTCCGGAGGCGATCTTCCGATCGCCTCCGGCGCCCAGAATAAACAAGGAAGGCCGCAATGAGCGGCCTTCCTTGTTTTGCTTATATCGTCGCCATAGCGACGAGCGGAGTGACGTCATCGACGTCAGCCGACGTCCTGACGTCAGCCGCCTCCGATCCAGCCCTTAGCGCTGGCCGGAACTTTTTGTTCCGGCTACGCTGGGCTCAGGCGGCTGGGGGGACCCTCTTTCGCCGCTGCTCGCGGCGGATCGCCGCAGAGCGGCGGCGATCAGGCAGCACACGCGGCTGGCAAAGTGCCGGCTGCGTGTGCTGCTTTTTATTTGATGAAAATCGGCCCAGCAGGGCCTGAGCGGCGACCTCCGGCGGTGTTGGACGAGCTGAGCTCGTCCAGACCGCTCAGGTGGTTAACAAATAGCGTGCCTTATCAGAGTTAACGTGCCTTATCAGAGTGGCATAGCGAGTGCTACGAATGTATGCCTGCTAATTGATAATGACGAGAGCTCCACTCATCCTGCCCTGAGCACCTGCGGGTCCAATCATTTTAAAGGACATTACCCCCGCACTTTGATTGGCCCAATAGGCTGCCTGTCAAGTGATTCCCCAATGAGGAGATGGGCTAGTCCAAAACCAGTCAGTTCTGTCAGATTTCTACTACCTACCTGCTTTGAGTCCCCAGGGAGAAAAGCGCTATATAAATATTATTGTTATTGTTACTGTAAGTGACATCAACATAGGGGAAAAGTAATTTATAGCACATTTTACTCTGGGAAAAAATTACTTTTTATTCATGTTTTTTTCATGTATTTTCATTTTAGTGTTAGCAAAGAGGACAGAGGGAATAAGATGACATATTTCCCAAAAAAGTACCTTCAGCAATATTCCAAGCCCACGGGCAACCATTACACATGTACGCGAGAAAGGATGCTGTTTTTAGAGGGGAAGAGGGCTCCAACCAGAGGGGGGCGCAATTTCAGTGTTTGCCATAGGCTCTATATTACCAAGATACACCCCTGCACACACATACACACACGCAGGAAGCGTATGAATACAATTTCCACATACTAACTGCGCTTTGTCGGTCATTTGCCAAAGTCAAGTCATGAGATGATAAACTGGTGTAATCCGTGGATTCATATCCTCTGCAAAAATCCTATTCTTGTGTTCCACAGATTCGCTAAATCAGAAACATCTTGAGCGGCTGTCAGGGCCGGCATATTTCACCCATGAATGTTGCGCGGCAAACGCCTTCGGTCCGTAGCGCGGAGAGCGGAGCACACATGGGATTTATTGTTCGAGTAATGAGCGCGGTGCCTGCCAGTTATAAAACCGTCACCCGGCCCGCTCTGATCTCTGCGTAAAAAGACGAATAGGAACCTTCTGCGGCGGGCCGCCTGAGCCAGCTCACAGATTTTCACCTCCGAGAAGCCCGCGGGATGACGGAAAGGACAGCCGAGAAGAACAGGCCGGCGGAGATGTAATCTGGTACGGCCATTACCGTACTCGGCGCGGGTCATTTGTGCACCGCTCAGCCAACTATGCACTTAGTGTTATACAAGAGCATGAAACAAGGTGAAACACAATATAAAAACACAGCACAGAAGACATAGGAGCGGAATGCCTGAATCCCGGTACAAAGAGGAAATCATGTTCGCGGCACCCGGCGGCGTCCAAAACCCAAAATGTGTGGATTTACCACAAACGCTGCACTAAAATCCATCTAAAGAAAAGAAAAGAATCCTTTAACTCCTACTTATGAAACCGCAAACTACACCCTGACATAGCAGTTAATAAAAAGGGTTTCCCTACTCCTTATTGCCCATACAGTTATCCTACTTGCTTCGGTCCCAAACTATAAGGGGGTGCTCAGAAGTTCCAGGCTTTGCCTCCTTTCAGATGAAAATAGAAAAATGAGGGCAGGGCCAGACTTAGGCCAAGGCCAACTAGGCCATGGCCTAGGGCACCACAGGAGGAAGAGCACCAAGCAGCGGCTAAACTGGTGCAGCATTTGTAAGCTTGCAAATGGTGCAATGCAGGGAGATCAGGTGAGTGCCTGACCGCGCTAATCTTCTGCTGGCCACCTGTGCAGCAGCCACCTTGCTCTCTGTAAACGTTTGTATTGTGACCGGCAGCTATGGACTTGGGCAGCATTGGAAACTGAAAGGAAAAGGAAGCTTCTGCATTGGAGACGAGCATGGAAATGAGAGACACTGATGGCTGCTGCGGTGTGAAGGTGAGCTGGCTACCTATACTGAAAGGGGGGTGGGGAAGGAGGGATTAAGGGAGTCATCTGGCTACCTATACTGGAGGGAAAGGGGGAGGAGTCATCTGGCTACCTATACTGGAGGGAAAGGGGGAGGAGTCATATAGCTACCTATACTGGGGTGGTCATCAGGCTACCTATACTAGAGGGAAGGGGAGGGGTCATCTCGCTACCTATAATGAAGGAGGGCGGCTGGTGACAGTGGCCTAGGGCAGTAAAGAGTACAAATCCGGCCCTGAATGAGGGTGAGGTCAGGTCAGCCCTCACACTCTTAAAGCAAACCTGAAGTGAAAATAAACTCGGATATAATGAATTGTATTGTATAGAACAGATAATGAATAGAATATTAGTAGCAAAGGAAAAAAAACCTCATTTTTCTTTTCATTTATACGGCTTTTTTTATAGAACATTGCAATTTTAAAACCACACTGTCTTTTATTCTATAAAACAAATCAGAAATAATGACCCTTTGAACTTTCCTGCAGTAAATCCTTATCTTAAAGCGGTCTCTCACTGTTTCTTGGCTTTTTAAGTTCTTTAAAAAACAGGACTACGTTTGACCAAGATGGTTAATACCTCAGAGAAACTCTTTTGCATAGAAAACTGAAGTTTTTTTTTTTGTTTTGTTTTTTTCAACTATTCTTGTACTGGAAAACAATAAGCAACGCTTTTCTTTGCTACTAATGTTCTATATCTTCCACTGGTTTTTCTTACCTTTTTCCATTCACTGCAATCCAGAATCAAGCGGCGAAGCGATGGAGTGGGAGATCGGACATGTCGGAAATTATCTATCGAGCCATCTTAAAGAGAACATGTAACAAAAAAAGTTCCCCTGGGGGTACTCACCTCGGGAGGGGAAGCCTCAGGGTCCCAATGAGGCTTCCCCCACCCCGTAGCTGCAGGCAATCCAGCTCTGGCTCCCCCAAAGTGTCCCGGAATCCTCCCTCGACAAGCCTGACCAGCACCGATTTATTTACCTTTCCTGGCTCCAGCGGGGGCGCTGTTGCGGCTCTCCGCACGGAGATAGGCCGAAAATAGCCGATCTCCGTCGGGTCCGCTCTACTGCGCAGGCACAGGAGACTTGTGCCTGCGCAGTAGAGCAGCCTGACAGCGATCGGCTATTTCCGCCTATCTCCAAGGCGGAGAGACGATACTGCGCCTGCGCTGGAGTCGGGAAGGTAAATGTTTACATCCCCACCATTTCCGGAGCTTTTTCGCTGCCGCCATGGGACCGAGGAGGACGGGGGAAGCCTCAATAGGATCCGGAGGCTTCCCCCACCCCAGGGGAGGTTTTTTTCATTACAAGTTTACTTTGATGGCTCAAAAAACGAGCCGTGTATGCCCAGCATTAGTAGTTTTTTTTTCTCCTCGTGAGAAGCTCGTGAGAAGCTGTGACAGCAGAGGCACAAGCAAGTTTCACGTCATCTGAGATACAGGAAGTTTTTTTTTCTCTCCAGGGAAAGTGAGCAAAGGATATTTGCACTGAGATATCACACTGAAGGAGAAGTGTCCTTCCTACAGCACTGTCAAAACCTGGATAGCTCGTTTCAAGACTGGCCATTTCACCAATGAAGTTGGACCCCCCTCAACCCATCCAGAAACCTGTGATGCTGTCCATGAGTTTTATTATTGATTATTGCAGGCTGGTAAATATCCACAACACAAAAATTGTCCAGATATTGGACAGCTCACGGGAGTGTGTTGAATTTGTAATTAACACTATCCTAGACATGCGCAAGCTTTCGGCAAAATGGGTGTCAAAAAGTTTGAACAGTGATCAGAAGAAGGAAGTAGTTAAAACTTTAAAACGGTTATAGCCCATTTTTGTATATCCCCGAGTTTCCAACTGGTCCATTGTTCCTGACCCCCTCCGAACTATAATCTGTTCCCGAACTTGAAGAAAACAATAATTTGAGGACATTTCTGACATCAAACAAACAATCTGCTGTGAGCTGGAGCGAGTACCAAGCAAACGACTTACCGCATTTTCCGTCATATAAGACGCACTTTTTCTTCCCTACAACTGGGGGGTGAAAGTGGGTGCATCTTATATGCAGATGATACGGAATATCGTGATGCAGAGTGCGCAGGGAAGGTCTCACCTGATCGCAGGGAAGGTCTCACCTGATCGCAGGGAAGGTCTCAATCTTCTCTTCCTCCTTCTAGCTCCAGTCATCCGCCGTCCGGCAGTATCCCAGCAGCTACATTCCTCTTCGCCATAGTCTTGTTGCAGCCGCTGTACATGCTTCCCTGCCACCTTCCTCCATGGTTGTAGCATCCTGGAACTTCCTATTTACAGCTCCCTGTACTGTGTGACCTGATGCTGCTGGTCATACATTATAGGGAACTAGGAAGTGCCAGGACTCTGTAACCAGGGAGGATGGCGGCACATGGACGGAAGAAGGAAGTGCGGCCGCTGCAACAAGACTGTGGCGAAGAGGAACGTGACGGCTGGGATCCTGAAGGATGGCAGATGACTGTGGCATAGAGGAACATGGTGGCTGGGATCCTGAATGCGTAGAGATGTACAGAGGCGCCAGTAGGATAAAAGTCACTAAAACCGTTTAAAACATTCTGGATGCGGTGATGGACCAGTTAGCCCAAAACAGACATAAGTACTGTCAATTATACTTGAAAACGAAGGAAGGTCCGCACGATGCTTCTAAAATCCTATGTCTTTATTCATGGACGTATCCAAAAAAGTCAACACATATCACCAGCTGACATGTTTCGGACCTACTGGTCCTTATTCATAGCTAGCTAGCTATGAATAAGGACCAGTAGGTCCGAAACATGTCAGCTGGTGATATGTGTTGACTTTTTTGGATACGTCCATGAATAAAGACATAGGATTTTAGAAGCATCGTGCGGACCTTCCTTCGTTTTCAAGCATATCCTAGGACTAGCTATCCTGGTCTGGCACTACTCTTTCTGGGGTGAGCGGTCCTCTACCTTCCTTCCTCATACTGTCAATTATAGTTTGTAAACAATTTATTCATATACTCCTCAGACAAGTTGCAACGCGTTTCGCAGGTAAAATCCTGCTTCCTCAGGCAATAAACAACAGGAGCGATACACAGCACGGAGTCCAAGATACGCTTGGCACCTCGGTCAAGCCAGAGCTTTATAGTTTACAAACTATAATTGACAGTACATATGTCTGTTTTGGGCTGACTGGTCCACCACCGCATCCCGAACGTTTTAAACGTTTTTAGTGACTTTTATCCTACTGGCACCTCTGTACATCTCTACGCATCTAGAATTCCACCCTTGGTGGAAGGGTGTTACACCCTCTTTTTTACCCCTATCCACAAATCCACTTAATCCTGAGTGGGGACAGGCTTGTTCTCCCAACCTGCCTTTTCAGTGGTTGCCTTGGATGTAACCCTGGTTTGTGAGTATATTACTTACGTTACACATTACTTTCTCCATCCTCCAATACATGCTACACTATATTGGGCTCTAGGTTTTCTACCTTGGGATCCTGAAGGATGCCAGAAGACTGTGGCATAGAGGAGTGTGGTGGCTGGGATCCTGAAGGACGGCAGATGACTGTGGCATAGAGGAGCGTGGTGGCTGGGATCCTGAAGGATGGCAGATGACTGTAGAGGAACGTGGCGACTGGGATCCTGAAGGACGGCAGATGTCTGACATAGAGGAACATGGTGGCTGGGATCCTGAAGGGCGCCAGATGACTGTGGCATAGAGGAACATGGTGGCTGGGATCCTGAAGGATGGCAGATGACTGTAGCATAAAGGAACGTGGAGGCTGGGATCATGAGGGATGGCAGATGACTTTGCTGAAGAGGAACGTGGTGGCTGGGATCCTGAAGGACGCCAGATGACTGTGGCATAGAAGAACACGTCGGCGGCTGGGATCCTAAAGGACGCCAGATGAATGTGGCATAGAGAAGCGTGATGGCTGGGATCCTGAAGGATGGCAGATGACTGTAGCATAGAGGAACATGGTGGCTGGGATCCTGAAGGATGGCAGATGACTGTAGCATAGAGGAACATGGTGGCTGGGATCCTGAAGGATGGCAGATGACTGTAGCATAAAGGAACGTGGAGGCTGGGATCATGAGGGATGGCAGATGACTTTGCTGAAGAGGAACGTGGCGGCTGGGATCCTGAAGGATGCCAGATGACTGTGGCATAGAAGAACACGTCGGCGGCTGGGATCCTAAAGGACGCCAGATGAATGTGGCATAGAGAAGCGTGATGGCTGGGATCCTGAAGGATGGCAGATGACTGTAGCATAGAGGAACATGGTGGCTGGCATCCTGAAGGACGGCAGATGACTGTGGCATAGAGGAACGTGGTGGTTTGGATCCTGAAGGAGGGCAGATGACTGTGGCATAGAGGAACGTGGTGGTTTGGATCCTGATGGACGGCAGATGACTGTGGCATAGAGGAGTGTGGTGGCTGGGATCCTGAAGGACGGCAGATGACTGTGGCATAAAGGGACCTTGGTGGCTGGGGTCCTGAAGGACAGCAGATAACTGTGGCATACAGGAACATGGTGGCTGGGATCCTGAAGGACGGCATATGACTGTGGCATAGGGGAGCGTGGTGGCTGGGATCCTGAAGGACGGCATATGACTGTGGCATAGAGGAACATGGCGGCTGGAATCCTGAAGGACGGCAGATGACTGTGAAATAGAGGAACTTGGTGGCTGGTATCCTGAAGGATGGCAGATGACTGTGGCATAGAGGAACATGGTGGCTGGAATCCTGAAGGACAGCAGATGACTGTGGCATAGAGGAACATGGTGCCTGGGATCCTAAAGGACGGCAGATGACTGTGACATAGAGGAACATGGTGGCTGGGATCCTAAAGGACGGCAGATGACTGTGACATAGAGGAACATGGTGGCTGGGATCCTGAAGGACGGCAGATGACTGTGGCGTAGAGGAGCGTGGTGGCTGGGATCCTGAAGGACGGCAGATGACTGTGACATAGAGGAACTTGGTGGCTGAAATCCTGAAGGATGACAGATGACTGCGGCATAGAGGAACATGGTGGCTGGGATCCTGAAGGATGGCAGATGACTGTGGCATAGAGGAACGTTGCGGCTTGGATCCTGAAGAATGGCAGATGTCTGCAGCATAGAAGAACATGGTGCCTGGGATCCTAAAGGAGGCCAGATGACTGACATAGAGGAGTGTGGTGGCTGGGATCCTAAAGGACGCCAGATGACTGACATAGAGGAACATGGTGGCTGGGATCCTGAAGGACGGCAGATGACTGTGGCATACAGGAGCGTGGCGGTTGGGATCCTGAAAAACGGCAGATGGCTGTGGCATAGAGGAACGTGGCAGCTGGGATCCTGAAGGACGGCAGATGACTGTGACATAGAGGAACTTGGTGGCTGGGATCCTGAAAGATGGCAGATTACTGTGGCATAGGGGAACGTTACTTATCAGACAACAATCTGGGAAGCACTGTCATCTCGCAATGTAACCAACAAGCCTCTGAGCGAGGTGAAACACAGTCTATTAGGCAAAGCTCACAGTTGGTGTATGCAAAAAATGAACACGTTTTATTGTATGTGAGTTTGAGTTTTTTTGTGTGCGTGTTTTTTTTTTTTTCAGTTGTGTTTCAGTGAATGTTCATTTGTAATTGTGTGCATTTTTCTGTTCATGCCCTTTTTTTGAGCTACATTTGCGACTCCACAGAAATACGCAACGCACATGGCGTGTGAAAAGAGCAGAAAGACGAGAGATTCTTAAACACAAAGTGAACAGAATTTCGCAAATGGCGCGTAAAGATGCAGGCGAATACTACAAGCGTGACCCTTTTCAATAACGTTTTATCAAATAATTGTTGGTCTCTTGAGAACGGACAGGTCATGTTCTCAATAAAGTGAACCAGAGACGAAGCACCCTCATGTATTTTACCATATAGATCAGTGGGAACATTAGAGAAAACCCCTATCCTGCTCTCAGCACTGCACAGCTTGTTTATTATCAGACCTGCTAAAATCCCCGATTGAGCATTCAGTCTGGCTTTGCTATATTGACTCAGCTGTAATGATTCCTGAGCAGAGCCAGCAGGGGGCAGGCTTGGACTTGAAAAGACATGAGAGAACACAGACTGAGCTATAAATATTCCTGAACAAAGTCAGACTGAATGCTCAGTCGGGGATTTTATCAGGGCTGATAACAGGCAAGCTGTGCAGTGCAGAATGAAACAGAAAGCAGGGTAGGCGTTTTCTCTAATGTTCCCACTGATATATATGGTAAAATACATGAGGGTGCTTCGTCTCTGGTTCCCTTTAACATGAAAGCAATGTAATCAATTTACTATCAAAACTAAATATTTTTTTCTTGTCATCACATTAACTTTATAGTTTGACACCAGTGTTAACTCAACACCTGGTTCAATGTGATGTCATGTTTTGCACCCAGTGGATAAAATCTCTAGCTTCCCGAAAGCCTCTACACACACACGCCGGTTGAGACAATCGTGTTCGGCCATATCAGCTAAGAATCTGGTATGACTGCTGCAACACAGTGATCAATGAGTGCATCATTTTCTTGAGTCTCTGGCCGCAGTATACCCCTCACTTGTTCGCCACTGCTGTCCCTCCTTCCCCCTGAATAGAACAACATATGCTACTTAGGTATAGCCGAACAGCGTGTCTGCACATCGCTTGTTGCCACGGACTGTTAAAGGACAAATAGGAGTTATATGGAGGCTGCCTCTAATAGTTTTAGCTAAACACCATGAACAAGCTTCCAGCAGATCAGGTGTTTCTGACATGATTGTCAGATCTGACAAGATTAGCTGCAAGCTTGTTTTAGGTGTGTTATTCAGACACTACTGCAGCCAAATAGAGCAGCAGGGCTTCCAGGCAACTGGTATTGTTTAAACGGAATGAATATGGCAGCCTCCATCTTCTTTTAACTCCAGTTGTCCTTTAAAGTCAACCTTAAGTGAAAATAAACCGATGAGATAAACCATGGTATTTATCCTCCTACTCCTAAAAATGATTATTTTTTTAGATATATCACAGTTTTAGGTTTTGTTTAACCCCCTTGCCGTTCCAATTATATCGGCAGGGGGGCGGCGCAGCACTTTTTTTTTTGCCGGCGGGGCGGGATGACGTCATGGACGTCGGAACGTCAGAGGGAATCCCGATCCACCCCTCAGTGCTGTCTGGCACTGATTGGCCAGGCTGCGCAAGGGGTCTGGAGGGGGGGCGGGGCGGCGCAGCGGGTAGCGGCGAATTGGTGGTGAGCAGCGGCGATCGAGAAATGCACGCAGCTAGCAAAGTGCTAGCTGCGTGCAATAAAAAAAAAATTTGAAAATCAGCCCAGCGGGGCCTGAGAAATCCTCCTACGCAGGTTACCCCGAGCTGAGCTCGGGATAACCGGCAAGGAGGTTAAAAACTTAAATAAGTAGATTTATTGCTTGTCTCAGCTCAGTGACATAGCCTTTCGATGTCTCAGAGAACTAAAATATAAGAATTGTTGAATTATTTTTATCTATCCCCTGCACAGAAACTGTTCTCTGTCCAGAAAGTGTTTTATGAATGTAATTTCTCATCCGTGAGGTGCTGTTGGCCGACTAGGTCCCGACTGGAGAGAAATGGTCACTTGCATAGCAGAGGAAAAGCAACACAGAATAGCTATTCTTATACTTTGCACTGTACATACACACGTCTATCACATCATGTCAAAAAAATGATATAATGATTTGTATGTGTAGTACAGCTAAGAAATAAAACATTAGGAGCAGAGACATGAGTCTAATATTGTTTCCAGTACAGGAAGAGTTAAGAAACTCCAGTTGTTATCTATGCAAAAGAGCCATTGAGCTCCACGACTTTCAAAGTCGCAGAGAGAGCTCTGTCTTCTGAAGCTTATTACTTAAAGTGTCTGGCACTGTATTGGTTTTTTTTCTGCAGAGGACAGGTCAATAGTTCACTAGCCTGCTCTGTAAAATCACTTTGAATGCTGAGTAGTGTGTCAACTGCAAATATTAGAGAATGATGCAATGTTATAAAGTCGTTCGAAACTGACAAATAACACTGTATTGGAGGACAATCGTGCAAAAATGTAGGCAAACGACGAGCAATCCAACTGGCGGATCAACTCAGAAGACTATTAGGCAGATATTGGGCATTCGGCTGCGTGTATACAATGTACTTTTAACGACATTGTTCTAATGAAGGCGCGCATGTCGTCCATAATGTAGTATCTGCTCGCGCACGCAGTATTTAAATGAGTTGGTCATTTGCGATATCGGTGTGCAGAAACGACTTTACAAGGACATCGGCGGTGAAGTCGTTTTCTGCAATGTTGGTTGTCTGTTTTTGGCGACTTTTGTAGGGCGTGTACCGACTTTAAACACAACAGTGGTTGAGCGTGTGTGCGTTGCTTTAGCATACACAATATGTGTCTGCAACACACAATGCACAGCCGGGTGTGCGAGCAAATATGTTGTCTTTTACAGCTTAGTTCACCTGCCCGTCTTCTCGGAGAGATCGCCCCCACACAACGCCTTCTCCCGGGTCAGGAAAATGCTAAATACGTGGGCGCTCGGCGATTTCAAAACACGGTCAGCTTTTTTTCCTTTCGCAAAAATTCTACAAGGTTAATCACGTCAGCCCGCGAGCTCCATTTGTTTAACTTTCGGAACATCTGGCAGGCAGTAGGTGCCTAGCAGAAGGGGACGGGGAGGAGGGGGGGGGGGGACACAGGAAAGGTAAGACCGCTTGTTTCACCGCCAATTAATTCCATGAGGATAAACGCAGCAAATCTGCCCTGGAAAGCGCTCTTTCTTATGATGGAGAAGGGGGGGGGATGTGTGTTAAGGATTGCTTAGCCTATAATTCTTACCACCACGTGGAAGCGCTGAGGCCGAGGGCAGTGAGGTAATGCAGACCACTGACAGCGATCTGTAAATACCACAGAAAGCCTCTGATTGCCAAAATTAGGAGTGTGCCACCCACCCACCGGCAGGACGGATACATGAGCGGGACTGGGCCTCTTCCAAAAGATTGAGCCATTAGGGAAGCAAGTGTTTAGGGCGCGCTGCCATCCGCAGAATGCCCTCCTGAACTCTGGCTGCAGCATACGGACACACACACACACGAAGATAGGAGGCTGACAGATGCGTTAAACCCACCACCTCCCGGTATGTTGTACTGTGTGGAAGGGGGATGGAATCTTTCTCAGGGCTTTATTACTGTCTGTGTCGCCATTGTAGAGTGTCTTTACTTCCTGCCTTTAACCCCCTTGGCGGTATGATTCTTTCTGGATTTCAGGGTCTAAAAGCGATGCAATTTTCTTTGCATGCTTTCAGACCCTAAAACCTCCAATGCTGCAGTTTTCCCTCCGTCCTCCAGGTGGCGCTGTAACCCTAAAGTGAGAATGCTCGCTGTCATCATGACGACAGACGGCGTTCTCACCAGGGGGAAGCAGAGCCTCGGAGGAGCAGAAGAAGAATGGCAGCCGATGTCGGGATCCCCCGGGAGGTGAGTTGAATGCCCGCTGCGCGCATTGCTCTGCAGTGAGCCTCCGTCGGCTACCCCAAGTGTAGTACGGGGCTACCGCTCTGAGCTGCGGTTTTCTGCCCTAACCGTAGCTCAGGGTTACCGCCAAGGAGGTTAACCCTTTAGCAGCCAAATAAAGTAAAACTTTACTGCAGGGCTGAATTTTTCCTAACGCTGGGGAAGTGTGCCTTCCCCAGCCAGACAGGGTATGCAGAGAGGGTGGCAGGGAGCTTTCATAGTTACCTGGCCGGAAGGCTGGATGGGCTTCTTCCTCCTTCACCATGGTGGTGATGTAATGCCAACACATCTTCTCGGTCCAGTTCACATGTGAATATGCTCATTTGATAATTCAGTAATTTATTCAAAAAGCACAAACCAGACAACGCATTTCGTAGTCCCAAGACCACTTCTTCAGGTCAATAAAAAAGTGCCTCTCCATCAAGGAGTATAATACAAAAAAAATTGCTGAAAAAAAAGCACAAACTGGACAGCGCGTTTGGTCGTACAAAGACTGCTTTTCAGGTCAATAAACAACTGTGGAGTAGTAGAGGTAGGAACCTTTGTGGTCTGATGTTTCAGAAATGTACAGTAGCACAAATTGCTGAAAAAAAACATGATGCTGTCCATGAGAGAGAGCTGTCAGAACACTGATTGGTCTTTAGCTCTACAACCTCTTATACACAGCAAGCTGAAATGCTCTCTGAGTGCCCACGCTGACCCCCGTCCACTGCTGAAAGTGCCTACAGTGGGAAACATAAGTGTCAGGACTGGACCATGGGACAATGGAAGGAGATGGCCTGCTTTGATGAATGTATTTTTATGTGGCCTACAAATAAAGTCTGAGCAATGTAGGTCCCCATTCCACAATTCAGAAGATCTGGCTATTATCTGGTGCTGGACACTATGGGACACCTTCTCAGGCCTTGTGGAGTCCGGACCTAACCACCACTGTATATTGTATATACAAATTTTGCAAAAGAGCACCTGGATGTTCCACTGCAGAACTGGCTAAATATTCTGTGGACAGATGAAACCAAAATGGAATGGTTTGGAAGAAACGCACAACACTATGTGAGGAGAAAACGAGGCACAGCACACCAACATCAAAACCTCATCCCAACTGTGTAGTATGGTGGTGGGGGCATCATGGTTTACGGCTGCTTTGCTGCTTCAGGGCCTGGCTGGATTGCTATCGTCAAAGGAGAAATGAATTCCAAAGTTTATTGAGACATTTTCCAGGAGAACTTAAAGAGAATCTGTACTGTCCAATTTGTACAATAAGAAACATACAAATTGAGTCACTGTGATCTCCTGAATTCCTCTTTGTCGTTTCGGCCACTCCCTGCCGCGATCCTGGATATTAATCAGCAGTTTTAGGCAGTGTTTACAAACAAAAAACATGGCCGCTAACCAGGAAGGTGTGTGTGTGTGCGTGTGCGTGTGTGTGTGTTTACAGTATACTACAAGTTTTTATTACATAGTGAATTATCTGCACTCCTGCTTTCTCAGCATGTGACAGGCAGCAGCTCCCTACCCCCTCAGCACAACACAGACCAGCTGAAAGTGAGCAGAGACCTGTCTGTGACTAATAAACAAAGCACACGTGCAAGGGTGCGTGGAGGGGCGTGCATAACTTCTCCCTATCACAGCAGAGGCAGTGCATTCCTATCTGGGTCGACAAAGCTTGACAAAGAAAAGAAGATTAGATATATTACAGAGACAGCGCAACTACAAAAAGGCTGCAGTAATCTACACCACATTAGAACAGGTACGCCGACAGCGCGTACACACCTGCTACTGTTGGCTGAACTGCAACACTGCAAATCCGTTTTCCGATTCCGATTCCATTTCCGATTCCGATTTTCCCTGAATACATTCAACAGAAAAACGGATCAAAAAACGCAGCATGCAGTAAAGATTAAAAATCGGAATCGGAATCGGATGTAAAAACAGATTAAAAAGCGGAATCGGAATCGGAAATGTATGCAGTGTGCAAGAGGCCTTACACTGCTACTGCCTACTGAGCACCCCCTAGTGGCAGAAGTTTAAGGGCTTTGCGTCCGATAGGAGAAAAGAGTTACACAAATACTAGAATTATTATTACTTCACTTCTGCGGATCTCTTCTAAAGTATAATGTGCTTTATTTATTATGTGCTCAAAAGTGCAACATTTAAAAGGACCACGCCAAAAAAATAATGATGGGTTTATAACACTTGCTGCAGTTTTACACCCCTGACTGGACACGCATTCCTGTAACAGGGAGCAGAAACAAGGTCTCTCACGGGATTTGCACTCCCAGCTCTGGAATTGGGATGGTTTGTAGAGGCCGAGGCCTGGAGATTATTTCAGGAGCCAATCCCACCAACATGTCCACGTATTAAAGCGCTGTGACTGGCTGCTGGTCATGTGATCAGGCAGTATTACGGACACACAGTGATTAATCTGAGCCATGCATGGAGATGTTACAGAGGCCTGACAGAGGGGGCCTCACTGGCCTCATCCGGGCTCCTGTATAGTACTGGCCTCCCGAGTGCCATACTGGAAGTGCAGTGAGGGCGTGGATGTGTTAAACGCTGCGGGAGGGGAGGGGGGGGGGGGTCTTTCTACGTAGAGTTAGGGCAAATAGAAAACTTCAGAATATAAAACATGCATCTGTTGTTGTCAGCATCAGTAAGTGTCTCATGGGTGAATCTACTCACAGAGATCCAGTCTGTGTCATCCAGGCATAAGAAACGGACGCCCCTACAGTGCCTGAAAAAAAATGCTGTGTACTCAGTAGGGATAATCAATGAGATGCAAATATTTCTGAGATCATGCAGAATTATGTAAATTTGTATGCAAATTAGTACAGCTTTATTTATTTATGCAGCCATTTTATTTAGAGGTTTGCAAGTGATCCAGGCCAATTTATTTTAGCACTTTTTTAAAAATGTATTTATTACATTTCTTTGCTTATAACTAGTACTGCTGTAATGTGTATTTACGGCCAATTGTCACTAGTGGGCAGTGTGAGGCAATAACAGAGGACTTTTGCTTTCAGTTTCTATATCCTCTGCTAGCAGAGAGACATCATAGCATTCCAATAATTTACAGCACAACGAGTTCTGCAGACTGAGGTCAAACAAGATAATTCCTTTGAAGCTGCTAATGGGTTAAAATGGACCAACCAATTTAAACCTTAGTGGGACTTGATTGGTCCATTTTCAAGCTGCATATAATTTCATGCAAATTTACATAATCCTTGCATCTCATTGATCATCCCGGGTACTCAGCATTTTAATACTGGAGTTTTCAGATGCAGAAAAAATACATCTGAGCACGTGTTGCTAAGCTACTAGATGTGGCTGAGGTGAAAAAATAAGTACTGCCTGGTTACCATAGGGGGCAGCAGAGCCATGAAAGCCGGATTTGAAAGGACTGTACACCATTTGTAATGAGCACTGCTGAAAGTGAGTTTCCTTCACTAGGCCTTGCCTGGGTGTGGGCGGAGCAGCGGGTGTCTCGGCTCCATACACTCCTCTATAAATAACGCCTATTAGGAGAGTAAAAGGGGACTGTCATTGCTGACCAATGCTGAACCCCCCCCCCCCCCCCCCCCATTCACTGGTGCCAGTCAGATAGCACACACCCAGTTAGCAGCCACTTTCTCCAGCACTGACTTCCAGAGCTGTATCCAGAGGGGTCTTCACAAAAAGCTTCCATACGAGGGACAGATTAAAGGACAACCCAGGTGACATGTGACATGATGAGATAGACATGTGTATGTACAGTGCCTAGCACACAAATGACTATGCTGTGTTCCTTTTTTCCTTCCTATGCCTGAAAAAGTTAAAAATCAGGTATGCAAGTGACAGTTTCTGTCCGGGTCGGGACCGGGTCAGACTACAGTGTAACCTTCACTGATAAGGAATTATAGCCACAAAACACTCATCTGTCAGTAAATGGCTTCTGAGAGAAGGAAAGAGGAAAAAAAGAGTCAATAGTTCATAGATTGTAGCTCTGGCATACTTCAATGCATGTGTCATTGAGCAGAGACAATAAAACAGTAAAAAATAGATTTTAATACAAAATAGAGCACAGCACTGAAGTGTTTGTTAAATAGCCACACCATAAGGGGGAAGATGGGTCAGATTATTGACAGTAACAGTATTGGGGGTCTTCATAAACTGCTTTCATAACAATAAAGATGAATACAGAAACCAAATTGGGGGTGTCTTCATAAATAGACTACCATAAGAACGAAAATCAATACAGTATCACTATGGGGGGGGGGGGTCTTCATAAACTGCCCCCATATTAGGTTATATTGCATTCAGGAATTCAGTATTGGGAGTGTTCATAATAAGATTCCATAAGAGGGGAATATGGACACAGTGATGCAGTATTGGGGGTCTTCATAAACCACCCCCATAAAAGGAGATGGACAAAAAAAAACAACAACACAGTATTGAGGGTCTAACACGGCCTCCATATGGAATAGACAGTATTGAGGGGTCTTCATAAATTGCCCCCATAAGAGGGGAGGATGGATACAGGAATGCAGCCTGACCTGCTGTTCCTGCAAGATGTTAATTCTATTTTGAAAGGGGGGGGGGGGTGCAGCACATGACAGATTAGAGCTGTCACTGGTGATGAATCCCCCCTGTAATGAGTTCCTGCTGTTTGCTGGGGTTCCTACACTAGTGTCATCCACCAATCGCCCCGTCCAGAGGACTGCACATCACCCCCTCCGAGCGAGAGACAGCCCCGCTCCATCTCTATAAACATGTGATCTGTCACAAGCAGGCGTTAAGGCTGGTTCAGACGGACGCTTGCAGAGCGTTTACAGACCGCGTTCGGGGCTTGGCGTTGAATGCTCCCATTGAAGTGAATGGGAGCGTTTGTACCAAGCTTTCACGCGCGTTTGCACGAACGCGGCGTTCGGGTCCCGATTTTCTCTGGCGTTCAAGGAGCCCCTGGAAGCTACATGTAGCTTAACCGCGACGGGTAATGTCCCCCTAGGGGAAGAAAAACCGTGACCGCATCCGAACGCAACGCGAATGCTGCTGAAAGCCCGAACGCATTGCCGCCGCGACGCCAACGAACGCGTCGCCTCCAAACGACCGTCTGAACCAGCCCTTACACAGAGACGCATAAAGCTCTACAGATTCAATCTGAAAGATTGTCAAATCATACTGAACGTAAACAAATAAGCCAGTGGGCCCAATCCCTCCTGACTGATCACATTATCGATTGTTTCCTTAACCACTTAACGACCCCCTAACGCCGATAGGCGTCGGCAGGTCTTAAGTGGTTTTCCATGGAAATGGCCGCTCGATCGGAGAGCAGCCGATCGCAGCTCGCCGGCAAAATGTAAACACGCGGGGAAGAAATCCACGCTGTTTACATCATACGGCAGATCGGCGATCCCCGGCCTCTGTTTGGCCGGGGATCGCCGGCATATTATAGGCTGAAGCCTATCCTACATGCCCAGCTCAGGAGGGAGACGGAGGGAGAGGACGGGAGGGCGGAAAACGCTGCGGAGGGGGGCTTTGAGGAGCCCCTCCCCGCAAATCAGTTATAGCCGGCGGCGATCAGACCCCCCCAGCAGGACATCCCCCTAGTGGGGAAAAAAGGGGGTGAGTCTGATCGCCCTGCTGCCAACACGATCTGTGCTGTGGGCTAAAAAGCCCACGCAGCACAGACAAGGGGAAAAGTGGTTAAAGAATTGATCGATCGGCGTGGAAGATTTTTTCATGGATACGATTGCTACTGGTTTAGATACAACCGCAAGTTGGACTCTTTTGCTGTGAATCAATGATTATGATTGTTTGCTAAGACAAGACAAGACAAATAACATTTATATTGCGCTTTTCTCCTGGCGGACTCAAAGCGCCAGAGCTGCAGCCACTAGGAGGCGCTCTATAGGCAGTAGCAGTGTTAGGAAGACTTGCCAAAGGTCTCCTACTGAATAGGCTGGCTTACTGAACAGGCAGAGCCAAGATTCGAAACCCAGGTCTCCTGTGTCAGAGGCAGATCCCTTAACCATTACACCATCCAGCCATCCAAAGACTCACACCTATAATGAGCAACTTAAAAAGTGACACTAAAGCGATCAAAAAGTATGATATAATGAATTGTGTGTGTAGAACGGATAATTACTAGAACATAAGTAGCATTAGTTATGTGCTTTTTTTTTTTTTTAATAACATTGTATCATCCTGTTCTATTTGCAATTGACAAACCACACTCTGCATTTTAAACTATGAAACAGAGCAGAGCTAATGACCCTTTGAACTTCCCTGCAGTCAAACCTTATCTGAAGCCGTTTTTTACAGGTTGATGTCTAAGTGCTTTAGAAAATAGGACGGTCTCCAACCCAAGTTGGGTTGGAGAGATCAGAGAAGCTCTTTTGTATAGATAACAAGGTAAGTTTCTTAACTCTTCCTGTACTGGAAACCTGAGACTCATATCTTTGCTACAAACGTTCTATTTCTTAGCTGTACTACACATACACTAGGTTCCTCAGTGAGGTCTCATTCTCTCTCTCTGGTAGGGTTGCTGTTAGTTTTATTAAGCCCCGGGTGGTAGCCAAACATTTGTGTGTTAAGGTGGCCATACATCTAGTGATATTGCGGACCAATCAACCATCCAATTATATAATTTTCTTGAATTAACAGGTGCCACAAAAAGCATGCCTGATCAATGATTTGACCGTAATTTGGGTTAAAATCGGATCTATATATCGATCAAGCAAGCTGGAAAATCTTGTGTCTGATGTGGTCGATCCGGAGCGCGGCGGTAACAACATGTAATGTCATGACGACCGAGATGGACCGCCGGCCATTGTCCACCCTAGGGGAGCCTCTAGGCATAGGCAGTACAGGCCATTGCCTGGGGGGCGCCATGTTGCTGGATTAAGCCCTGCCCCAAATTAGGTCCCACCCCCAGACTAAGCCCCGCTCCATGGGTGTTCTATTACTTGATTCTGCTGAATCTACTTGGTGTAAGTTGCAGGCAGCTGCTACCTCTGTGCCTTGTGCATCCTTCTTTCCCCTTTGTGCCTCCTTTTGTCCCTCCTCCTGTCCATCTGTGCCTCCCTATGTCCCCCTGTGCGTCTTCTTCAGTCCCCCTGTTCCTTCCTTCTGTCCCCCTGTGTGCCTCCTTTAGACCCCCTTTGTGCCTCCTTCTGACCCTCTTGCAGAGGCGCCTGGTCCACCAGGCTGACCAGGCGGTCACGAGTGCTGTGCGGGGATGACGACCACGGCCACCCCCACCAGATGGTGTTTTCCCAGGTGGTGAACTGGGTTGCAGCGTCTAATAGACTGCGTGGCAGTTCACTGGCCGCAGCCCGTATGCTCACTTCTGTAACCTGCAGAGCAGGGTTACGGAAAAATGGCGAATGAATCCCTGCACTGGAGACTATTTGTGTCTCCAGTGCAGGGCTTCAGGCGCAATTTTCCCGTAGCCCTGCTCTGCCTGTCAGCACGGCAGTTTTTGCAGCCGGAGTTGCTGCATGCCGGAGGGAGGCCAGGAAATGAGTCGTCTGCAGGTCTCGTGCTGAAATCAATCAGGAATCGGCCTGCAGTGTATGGGCGGCCAACAGGTCAGGGAGAGAGAGATCTGTCTCATGGCAGATCTGCTCATAGATGTATGGACACCTTTAGTATACCTTATGTTCTGCTGGTTGTCACCATCTCAGGCCAGTGCTGTGGTATTCACATAGTAACCAGTTTGGGAGGGACTGTTTGGTAATTATATTCCTAGAAGTCGTCTCCACCTTATTAGATATGGAGAAGTTGCCAGCGAAAGTGACGTCTTCTACAACACAAAAAAGATGTGCCGCGGGTGTCACCTTATTTTCTTCTCTGGATAATCCATGACCGGGACACACAAGAACTACAATGTCCTTACATTCTATTTTAATTAGAAACCAGTCATTTGCGGGGGTGATCCGCTTGCTCTTTCCGCCGTGGACAGGGTCGGGCATTAAAGTGTTCTTAAAACTTGAAAGGTCAGATCTTCCCGACATTCTTCAGTTTCTTATTAAAATATTTCCAGGAGATGCATTATTCAAAAGCCAGTCAGGACTTTTTTTGACATTAATATACATCAAAGTATGAGAACGGCGCAACTTGCCGAAGCAGAAGCCATGTGTTTGTACTTTGCTGGATCTACCCAGAATGCCTTGCTTTCAGAAACCGCACTTCTGCAGCGTGGAGGGGCTGCTGTTCTCCATGCTGATGTGAGCAGACGCGCACCATGTCCCGGGCTGTACAGGCTAATTCAACCTATGGCACCCCATTTTACTTTAGAGATTATTTACTAATTTACTAAACTCTATTTTAATCTATTCAAATAAAACAAGGGCTACAATTCACAAAGTCACGTCCGGTAAAAAATAAAGTGTCAGTAAATAAACTTGAGAAAATCCACCCCCCAAAGATAAATAAAAAAAATAAAGGGCCAGTAAATTAATTGAGAATCTACCCTCCCCCCCCAAAAAAATAAATAAATAAATAAATAATAAAAAAATAAAATAAATAAAGTGTCAGTAAAATACCACATTAGACTTTTTGCCAAATCCATAAAGATGTTGAAGCATGCGGTAATAGCCCGGTAATTCACCGAAAACCTTTTTAGGTACTTTTCCGTTAGCCAGGCGCATCCACTAGGTGGTGATAAAACTCCACCAGAATTACATCTTTCCCTACTATCCATGGTGGCCTGGAGGGGGAATAGTAATTAACGCCACCTAGTGGATGCGCCCGGCTAATGGAAAAGTACAGATTTTTACTTCATGCGGTATTTCATTTGGTATTTGCTGGATTATTGCAGCGCGGGGAAAATGGCTGAAAGTGGTCATACAGACAGCATTTTGCAAGTAAAATGCAAGTCCAAGCTGCATAAAATTAACAAAATTTGGATTGGTTTAAAACCATTAGTATCTTCGTAAACATTTTTAATTACCACATATTGTAATAATATTGTGAAATTAGGGAAATGTTTTTATGATTAACTTTCTTATTTTCCTGACTAGTGTAATTATCGGTACCTTTTACCTTTTTTCTGCTCTGTTCCTTCCCTTCTATAACCGTCCAGATGGCTGATTGTTACTGACAACTCCAGGCTGGAGATACCGAACATCTCACTTGTGTTACCGCAAGCTCTAATCTTTGTGAATTGACATTTATTGGAGGTAATTATCTCATTAGTCTGTAATATAAGTTTTCCATGAATAGTCACCTAACGATGCAGGGATGAAGCCCATCGATGTGCACTGACGACGAGAGTTACCCGATCCATATTCCTGCCAGAGGGTACACATGATAGCACAGGACGGGCGCGAATGGGAAGTCAAGCGAACGTGGTACTTCGCGAGGAGTCGGGGATCTTAAAGATCGGATCCATTGTGCAGGTGATTAGCGTTGTGCACCGCTAAACGTCGTCCGTGTATTTGCGGTCCTGTACCCACATCGCAAGATCACAGAAACGATTGGTTGTTGTTCGGAAAATCGTCGTTGAAATGGCGTATTGCAGTGCTTCTCAGGGTAGATGCACACAACATAACATGAAAGGCTGCAATTCATATCATGTGCATATTTTTTGTGTGCATTTTTGGTGCGTTTGTGTTAGCATTTTGTGCCACAGATGAGTTTTTCAAGTGTTTTGCATGCTTTTTAATGCCTTTGCGGTTCGCATATACAATTCAGTTCGCATGTGTTTCGTATGCGTTTTTCATGCATTTTACAATTGCGTTTTATGCAAATTAATAGGAAGACAACTGGAAAACATCACAATACAATTTTTTATAGAAAAACGCATTGAAAACGTATGAAAAATACATACCATTGCGTTTCAATTGCCTTTATTATGTGTGTTTTTGCACATTATGCAACGAAACCAGCGTTTTTGAAAACACACACATAGAAAACACATATGCGTTTTTTCCTGCGGGCCATAGACTTCCATTAGCGGCAGAATCGTTTTCTGCAACGCTTGCGTTTCTGCTAAATGTGATCCTAGCCTTAAAGGACAACTGAAGAGAGAGGTATACGGAGGCTGCCATATTTATTTCCATCTATGCAATACCAGTTGCCTGGCCCTCCTGCTGATCCTCTGCCTCTAATACTATTAGCCATAGCCCCTGAACAAGCAAGCAGCAGATCGTGGGCTTGATTCACAAAGCGGTGCTAACTGTTAGTACGCCTGTGAAAACCCCCTTAGCACGTCTAAACAAGCTTTTTGCGCATAAAACTTTACGCGCGCAAAACTTTACGCGCGTACTGCACAGAGCGCAGGGCGCTCCGCACGAAGTGCCCATTAAAGCCTATGGTACTTAGCGCGCGTAAAACTTTGCGCGCGAAGTTAGCGCGCGATCTGATTGAGAAATCCGGTGCTAACCTACTTAGCACCCTGGTTAGCGCGTCTAAAGACTTTAGACGTGCTTAGTAGGTTAGCACCGCTTTGTGAAACAAGCCCCAGGTGTTTCTGACAATGTCAAATCTGACAAGACTAGCTGCATGCTTGTTTCTGGTGTTATTCAGACACTATTGCAGAGAAATAGACCAGCAGGGCTGCCAAGCAACTGGTATTGATTAAAAGGAAATAAATATGGCAGCCTCCGTATACCTCTCACTTCAGTTTCCCTTTAAAACCTGTCCTTCTGACTCCCCAGCAGTGCATGGTTTGCAGGTAACCTCACCGATGCACAGGTGGGGTAATTAGTGTCTCAGCTACATGGAATCCACCTAGCTGAGACACTAACAACCCCACCTGTGCATAAGTGAGGTCGCTGCAAAACATGCACCGCTGGGGAGTCACAAGGACAAGTTTGAGAAACACTGGCATAGTGGGAATGTGCCTTTACTGAATTGACATTTCACAAAAGGTTTGTTAAAATCAGCTTTTACAAAGGCAGAAACACCGGATGAATTGAAGTCAATAGTTTCAAAAATACACGCTTGTTAAGTTTGGTCTCAGAAGAGCCATCCAGCCACCAAATTCAAATCAATAAGAGATTGACACCAATCGCGGCAGAATAGAACGAGACGGTTTTGAAACATGGAAAGATAGCCAAAAGTAATTCTGAATACATGTATCTATGTGGCTGGCATCTCGCCGGGAGGCTGGAGGCCATATGTAATCGCCGGTGTGCACGTGCAGTGCGGTCGTATGATCGCCGGTCATGCACAGACGACCGCGGAATGATACATGAGCTCCTTTCATCACATCAGACGATCGGCTTGTTGCGGAGTGACCTTTTAGGACACAGTCACAAAGGCAGGATTTACAAGGGAACTCGCCCCCTCATTACCGGCGTCGTTTGGCTTGTGCAGGACGGTAATAGCGATCCCCACTTGTTTCTCATAACTCTGTGGCAATCAACTCTTCCAAACAGTTCATGAAATATCGATGTGGCCCGAGACACGGCAGAAAAAATGGCCTCCATTTTGCCGGGATTGTTTATTTTTGCTTTTTAAGGTTTCATTTTTGTTTTGTTTTGGAAATGAAGACCACCTGGCAGAGTTTACTAACTTCCAGAGAAATATTTCAATAAACAGAACCGTTCCTTTCAAGCCGTTCCATCGTACAGCTCATCTCCAGTTGTGTTTTCACAGAGGGGAGACAGAGCTGGAGGGGGCTGCTAAAAAGTGAGGGCAGAGGCTTAAAATAGAGAGAGAGAAATTGTAGTATGTAAACGCATTGTTACACCTCGTCTGGTCAACATCACCCTGTATCTACTACTGCTACTAACCCTCCTCTCCTGATTATACCCTGTGCTGCTAGGGGACTCTGCTCCTTCCTCCAACTCTCCTCTTCTAATATACTCTGTGCTGATGGAGGACTCTGCTCCTTCCTCTGACTCTCCTCTCCTGATATACTCTGTGCTGCTGGAGGGGTCTGCTCCTTCCTCTATCTAACCCTCATCTCCTGATATACTCTGTGCTGCTGGAGGACTCTGCTCCTTCCTCTAACTCTCATCTCCTGATATACTCTGTGCTGCTGGAGGACTCTGCTCCTCCCTACATCTAACTCTCCTCTCCTGATATACTCTGTGCTGCTGGAGGACTCTGCTCCTTCCTCTAACCCTGCTCTCCTGATATACTCTGTGCTGCTGGAGGACTCTGCACCTCCCTCTATTTAACTCTTGTCTCCTGATATACACTGTGCTGCTGGAGGACTTCCTAACTCTTCTCCTGATATACTCTGTGCTGCTGGAGGTCTCTGCTCCTTCCTCTAACTCTCCTCTCCTGATATACTCTGTGCTGCTGCAGGACTCTGCTCCTTCCTCTATCTAACTCTCCTCTCCTGATATACTCTGTGCTGCTGGAGGTCTCTGCTCCTTTCTCTAACTCTCCTCTCCTGATATACTCTGTGCTGCTGGAGGACTCTATTCCTTCCTCTATCTAACTCTCCTCTCCTGATATACTCTGTGCTGCTGGAGGTCTCTGCTCCTTCCTCTAACTCTCCTCTCCTGATATAATCTGTGCTGATGGAAGACTCTGCTCCTTCCTCTATCTAGCCCTCCTCTCCTGATATACTCTGTGCTGCTGGAGGACTCTGCTCCTTCCGCTACCTAACTCTCCTCTCCTGACATACTCTGTGCTGCTGGATGACTATAATCCTTCCAATCACATTGTCCACATAACCATGAAGTAAGGTGCACCAAACTTTTTATTATTGGCCATAACTCCCTTTTCTCTGACTCTGTCCTCCACTCAATAGCTGCACAGATGGAACTCATCGCCTCCAGAGGCAAAAAAAAATGGAGACATTTTCGGTACTTGTTCACTATATTAGAAATAAAAGCTGGATATTGCACATGGCTGTGACCCAGGAAGAAAGACGCCTCGTAAAATTGCACGCGGACGGGGAAAACGCGCATTCCGCCACAAAGCCATCACCAAACAAGTTATCGTCCGTCGCCATAATTACACACCTCAGGCTAACTTTTACCCTCAGTCAAAACAGCGTAATTTGTACCGACCACAAAACATGAAACGCCTCTCGAGGCAGCAACGATTTTCAGGGAATTTGTAGGTCTGATAAAATCACCAATTTGCAATTACTTTTCGAAAAGGAAAATTACCGAGGTAATGACTATGGTTAGAAAATAATAATATAAAACGTTTAAAGAGACCATTAAATCCGTCCGTCAGTCACACACCACGGCAGGGGCTGTTCTGCGCTAGGATTGGCCAATATCTTCAAGCTTCAGGGAGATTTCTGGGGGTATCTGGTGGACGGGGCCCCCTGCTGGTTCTTCTGTCACTACAGGACAACACTGGCAAGATACCCTAAAGGAGAACAAGGGGCCTTCAACTGAACAACTCCTACGTTACACTCCTACACAATAACTTTACTAATGTCTAATGGCCCATACTCACGGGCTACTTTTGAAGCCTGTCGCTAGTACACGGGAGCGTGTGCGCGACAGTTCGGCGACAGCTCGTCGCCAGGTCCCTCTGCATACTCACGCGGAACAGGGATCAGTGAAGCGACGGAAGCTGTCGCAGACGTTCCTCCCCTCCGCCGGAAGCGCCGTGTATTCTCAATTGGTTGCTGTCGCTAGTCCGCATACACGCGCGGACTAGCGACAGTTGCGGCGGCAACTGTTGCCATGCGATTCACCACGCCAATCACCTGGCGACAGCAGCGACGAGCAACGGTTCGGGGTGCGCGCCTCATACTCACGGGCGACCTCTCGCTGCAACACGCGCGCGCCACATGTTTGCAGTGACAATTGTAGCCTGTGAGTATGGGCCATTAGGCCTCTTTCCCACTAAGACGTTGCGTTGGATGCGACGTTAAGGTCGCATAACATGCCCCTAACGCAATGCATGGTGGTGTTGAAGTTGGAAGTCAGATTGAGCCGCGTTATGCGGCTCTTGATGCGTCCGTGATGCGTAGTTTTTGACACATGCAGACCACGTGGTCCTGTCAGCCAATCGCTGCACAAAGCGGCCGCTCCAGGAAGTAAACACTGCAAGTCACACAGTGCAGCGAATATTAATTAGCCATGTGGCCGGCTGGCCATGTGGCTGGACTCTCCCCCCTCCTCCAACATTACTGAGCATGTGCAGTCTAACGCGGTTTAGCCGTGTATAACGCACAGCATGCTGCACTTTCACTTAATGTGCAGTGTTACAATGTAACGCAACGTCCGCACTGTGAACAGCCCATTGATTTTTCATTACTGTGAGTTGGGCTGCGTTACAGGCTGCTCTAACGTAACATCCCACTGTGAAAGCAGCCTAACTGGGTGGCAGAAAATTACCTTCACTTATCAGAACGGAAGATGTCTCTCTGTAGAAGTAATTTGCCATCTTAAAAAGCAGAAAAAAAAGGAGGTCCATTCCCATACCTCCCAACTTTTTGACATAAGAAAGAGGGATATTTTAAAAGGGAATCTGAAGTGAAAATAAACTTATGATATAATGCTTTGCATGTGTAGTACTGCTAAGAAATAAAACGTTATTAGCACAGATATGAGTCTCATATTCTTTCCAGTACAGAAAGAGTTAGTAAACTTCAGTTATCTATGCAAAAGAGCTTCTCTGAGCTCTGGGACATAAAGCAGTGGACAGCACTGTTGTTTGAAGCACTTATCTCAACTGTCTCTCATGGTTTCTTCTTTGTTTTGTGCTTTTCTTGCAGAGAAAAGTTCAAAGGGTCATTAGCCTGCTCTGTGAAATCATTTAAACTGCTGAGTGTATTGTGGAAACTGCAATTATTAGAGAATGATGCAATGTTATAAAAAAAAAGCTATATACCTGAACATAAAAAATATGACACTATTTTCTTTGCTAATGTACTATTAATTATCTGTATTACACAACCAATTCATTATATCATGAGTTTTTTTTCACTTCAGTGTCACTTTAACCACTTCACCCCAAAGCGTTTTTTACCCTAACGGACAAGAGCGATTTTCACCTTTCAGTGCTCATCCCTTTCATTTGTTAATAGCTTAATCACTACTAATCACAATGAAATTATCTGTATCTTGTTATTTTTACCACCAATTAGGCTTTATGGGGTTGATATTTGTTTCCAGTAATTACTTTATTTTCTATGCATTTTAAAAAGAAAAAAAAAGAAAAATCGAAAAAATACACAATTTCTCCAATTTCATCCCCTATAGTTTTAAAGAAAACCTGTAACGTTAAAACCTCCCCTGGGGGGTACTCACCTCGGGTGGGGGAAGCCTCCGGATCCTACTGGAGGCTTCCCCCGTCCTCTTCGGTCCAACAGCGGCGGCGAAAAAACTCCGGGAACGGCAGGGATGTAAATTTTTACCTCCCCGACTCCAGCGCAGTACCGGCTCTCCGCCTCGGAGATAGGCGGAAATAGCCGATCGCTGTCGGGCCGCTCTACTGCGCATGCGCAAGTTGCCTGCGCAGTAGAGCGGGCCCGACGGAGATCGTCTATTTCCGCCTATCTCCGTGCTGAGAGCCACAACAGCGCCCCCGCTGAAGCCAGGAAAGGTAAATAAATCAGCGCTTGTCAGGCTTGTCGAGGGCGGATTCCGGGACACTTCGGGGGAGCCAGCGCTGGACTGCCTGCAGCTACAGGGGAGGGGGAAGCCTCATTTGGACTCTGAGGCTTCCCCCCACCGAGGTGAGTACCCCCCAGGGGAACTTTTTTCGTTACAGGGTCTCTAATATAAACACTGCTACTGTGCATAAAACCGACACATTTCATCTGCCTATTTGTCCTGGTTATCACAAAATTTTAATTATGTCCCTAGTACAAAGTATGGTGACAATATATTATTTGGAAATAATGTTGTGTTTTTTATGTGGTTTTTTTTATTGACTAATCTCACGTGTACGGGAACCCACGGGAGCGTACACGTGCACACGCACAGCGGCAGCAGCACTGTTTGACTTATACAAACGTCCTGGAGCAATTAAGAGGCTCTAGGACGACAATTTTATAAGTCTGGTTGTCATTGAGTGGTTAAGGCACGCCCTGGCCATATCCCTAATCAAGCCCCCACCACACCCACAGCCACACATACCACTAAAAATTCATAAGCAAAAGATGTACTGTATATACTTGTGTATAAGCCTATTTTTTCAGCACAAAAAATGCCCTTGGCTTATATGTGAGTCAGTGGAGCAGAACAGATGGTAAAACAGGTTTTGTTACTGGCTCCCTGCTGTGTCTGTGTACCCCACCCCCTGCAACATGGTGTGCAGAGTGCGCTGTTCAGGACTACCTGTGTCCCCCCTGGCTTGTGGAGCAGAGTGTGCAATAATCAGGGATTCTTCCTGTGTGGCAATCGCTATCTCTCATATCTATGACGCCATCTGGTGGGGCCTTGAGACACAGCTGTATCATCCTTGGGGCACATCTGGCTATGGGGATGGAGGCTGACTTGTACTGGTGGCACATCTGGCTACTGTGGAGGGGGCTTATACGTGAGTCAATCACTTTTTCCTGGTTTCTGAGGGAAAAGTGGGTACTTTGGGTTATACGCGTGTCTTATGTGTGAGTTTCAACAATCATTTTAAAATTCAAATCGCACTGTTCCTTTCTATCATCACAGTTTTTTTTTTCATAATAACATTTAAAAATAAGAAAAATAGCAATTTAAAAGATGGGAAAGTTTCGAGCCAATTAAACACATTTTTCAGAAGGAAAACACATTTATTTTCACAGATCAGTACATCAGTCCTGAAAGAAGGACAAATGAGGAAGAAAGAGGGAGAGAGGGATTTGGTTCCCAAAGAGGAGCTGTTCCTCTGAAAAAGGGACAAGTGGGAGCTATGCAGAGATAGCTTGAACCTCAAATTTTTGTTTCTCGAACCTCGAACTCGAACTTCCGAAAAAGTTTGCGAACCTGCGAACTTTTCGAACCGCAATAGTTCTTCAATGGGCAGGCGAACTTGAAAAACTACAAACACTGTTTCTGCCCACAAAAGTGATGGAAAAGATGTTTCAAGGGGCCTAACACCTGGAGAGGGGCATGGCGGAGTGGGATACATGCCAAAAGTGACGTATTTGACGCAGAGTAGGGTTATAATCCCTAAAAGGCAGAAATCACATTGCATTGCTAAATTGGAGGCCTAAAGTGCTTGAAAACATCTTGAGTGTGTGTACATGGATCAGCAGGTAGTGTAAGTAGTGTACTGCTTCACACTGACAGACCAAACTCACTGTGTAACGCACCGTTTGTGTAGTGATGGCCGTGCTGGGCTGGAGCGCACGATGTCGAGAGTGTAGGCGATGGCGGTTTATTAAGCCCATATGGTCGGGCTGAGGTAGCTCAATGACAGAACTGTCCACAATGAAGCAACAACTTTATTATCTTGGGTCAGGTGTGCTCCCCAACACACTCATATAGCCGGTCATTGCTTCATTGTGATACGCAAGCCCCTTCACCGTGGCAAGGTAACGATCACGAAGGGGAATGGACACATGTACATGCCTTTTGTTTTGTTGTTGCAGCCACAGTGTAGCCAGAAAAATTAGGCATATACACGCACCAGAAAAAATATTATTATGTTTGGTAGCAGCCACTGCTAGCAGCAGCGGCCATAAAAATTCAGGAATGCACCTGGAGTCCTGGAATCTGTTGGTGGTGGTGAAGAAGGCAGTCAAGCGGCCTGCAGGCAGAGATGCTGTGTGGGGACTGACTCAGGCTGCATTTCCACCTGTGCGGTGCGAATCGCCGCGGTAAAAATTTGCATGCGGATGCGAAATTCGCATGCGGGTCTGTGCGAATTTCCATGCGAATTCGCATGGATGACGATGTATGCGAATTTAACCATGGCAGTGCTGGTGTGCTTTTCCATTGTTTCTATGCGAATTTGCATGAAAATTCGCATACCCAAACCTCATGCGAATTTCCTATTAAATACATTGTATGCGATTCGCATAGCGGTATGTGGTATGCGAATTCTTATGGCTCTGCCATGCAAATTTTTTCTGCACAGAAAAACGCAAAGGAATCCTGACAAGTGGAAGCATTCACTTGTATTGCTATGCGAATTTGCATGCGAAAAACGCATGCGAATTCGCTATAGTGGAAATGGGCCCTTAGTCTTGGGGCAGGCAGCAGCGGTCGGCAGGCAGAGATGCTGTGTGGGGACTGACTTAGTCTTGGGGCAGGAAGTCACATGGCATGCAGGCAGAGATGCTGTGTGTGGGGACTGACTTAGTCTTCGGGCAGGCAGTAGCCCTCCGGGATCCATGCCTCATTCATTTTGATAAAGGTGAGGTACTGAACACTTTTTTGATCTGACTGCTGGTGGTATAATACAATGTGCAGTTACACAGATGCAGTGAAAAGGTATGCACTGACTGGCGCTATAATACAATTGTGCAGTCACACAGGTGCAGGGAAAAAGTATGCAGTGGCTGCTGCTAGAATACAATTGTGCAGTCACACAGGTGCAGGGTAAAGGTATGCACTGACTGCTGCTATAATACAATTGTGCAGTCACACAGGTGCAGGGAACAGGTATGCACTGACTGGGGTTGGGGTTGTATAATACAAAGTGCAGTCAGACAGAGGCAGTGAAAGGTATGCACTGAATGTGCTGGGCCTGGCACAGTACAGCAATTAGTCAGGGCCAGCTGTGACAGACAGGGCTGTATATGCAGTGTCAGTGGCACACAAACACACAAAAAACACATCAGAAGAACATAAGCAAGGAGCAAGCTAACAGACCTAACTATCGCTTTCCCTATCTCTCCAATGTTTCTCCCTTCTCTCACTAATACAGCAGCACACAGAGTGAGATACTGGCCAACGCTGCTGCCTTTTATAAGAGGGGGGAGGGGACTCCAGGAGGGAGTGCAGCCCGATTGGCAGCCATGTGTCTGCTGACTGTGATGTAGAGGGTCAAAGTTTAGCCCAATGATGTAGTATAGGGGGCTGGTCATCCTCCCTAAGTGTTCGCAGTTCACTGCGAACTCGAACCAGCTAAGTTCGCGCAAACAAGTTCTCCAGCAAACCGTTCGGGCCATCTCTAGAGCTATTCCATTCCCCAGAGGGATTGTATGTCTTTGGTCAGAATGAATAAAAGCCATCAGAGAGAAAACTGGCAACAGCTTTCCTGGCTCTTGACGCCACTTGCCCTCACATCGTCGGTATCTCTAGGGATCATGCCTGGATTGGATGTAGAAGATTTGGGCTCTAGGTGTCGGCTGTACGACTGCCAAATTGCCACATTTTTGTGACTCGGTCTGTTACTACGGCTTATAATTGTTGTCTGCCATTTCTGTCTCACCCCCATCACCTTCAAATTACAGCCGTAGGGTTTTGGGGTTTTTTAAACCTCTGTGGAGGCTGCGGCCACGAAGCAGGTGGTTTCAGTGCACGTTGCCGAGACAAGGCGCCCCATAGCAGCAATGTCATGCAGCGCGGAGAGGGTAGGGTAATTTGGGGCTCTGACGCCCAACTCACCGGCGGCGCATACATACGTATGCTTTGGCCACCCCCACCTGCATTGCACTGCGGGGGGCATTGGTACCTCCTGAAGAGGTTTCTGAAGAGCTTCCTAAACATGGCCGCGACTGCACTGCAAGGAAGGGAGACTATTATTTCCGCTCAGGTAAGCATTTAACACCCCCCCCCCCCCCGCATTAAAGGATACCCGAGGTGACATGTGACATGAGATAGACGTGGGTATGTACAGTGCCTAGCACACAAATAACTGTGCTGTGTGCATTTTTTTCTTTCTCTGCCTGAAAGAGTTAAATATCAGGTATGTAAGTGGCTGACTCAGTCCTGACTCAGACAGGAAGTGACTACAGTGTGACCCTCCCTGATAAGAAATGCCAACTATAAAACACTTTCCTAGCAGAAAATGGCTTCGGAGAGCAGGAAAGAGATAAAAAGGATCAATAATTCACAGATTTTAGCTCTAGCATACTTCAATGAATGGGTCATTGAGCAAAAACAATAAAATAGTTAAAATTTTCGTGTGCTTTTTCTGCAATTTATTTCACATTCGTCTGTCGCAAGAGGCTTTTTTACATTTTCAACCTAGTAACACATCCACCTGATGCCCAACACTGGAGATGGTCCAATGAGATGTCCTATCAGCCGGCTGCCTGCAATGCAGGGAGACAAAATGGCCGACACAGCCTGCAGCTCATTATCAACCATTATGCAAACATACAACAGGGAGACGGCGATTTAGGCGAAAGAACAGCCACTAAGCCAGAAGCAGGTTGAAACACGCCTAGTCAGGATGACTGAGGCGGAGGTCGGGGCCTAGCGCACATTCTGGCTCCACATGACGGTGATCTATGGCCGCCCTCTAATGTGCCGCTATGGGATTATCCGGACACGCTTGTGTAGCTCCGCCAGGGCTATTGGCAGGTAGAGTCATTCATCTCCAGAAGCCGGCTAGCAGAATGATGCCAGTTCACAGGTGGGGAGCACAAGATGGTGGCCGCTGTGTAAACACAGATGTCACTCACCAGTGGTGCGCTAACAGTAATATTCTGTGGTAGGGAAAGGAATGCCTCAGTGTGAAGATGCTGAAGTGCCTAGGTCACCTCCTTGCATGACTAACGTTTACACACGGTCATGGTAGAGATTCTATAAAAACTCCCCGCGCTTTGCTTACAATCCTACTAGAACGACACGGGACTATATTCCACCGGCCATCCATAATACACCTCCACCTTGTTATAGATGAGCCGTGGTCTGGAAAATTCTACATATCCCTTGGCTCTGCCGTATGGGATAAGGGCATGTTTATATTGAATGCTGAGATCCTTTACGGGATAGCTCAGTGAATTTCCATCGGACTGGGCTTGGAATAAGAAAAACTTTTGTAATGTTTACCTTTTTACTATTTTTGTCCTTCTAAACGCTATTGGCTTTTTAGGAGTTTGACATGTCACAAAGTGTTCCTTAAACCCAGATGTCCTGAAAGTATGGCCTGCAGACCTACAACAGCCATCTTGTTTAATTTGATCAGTCATCCACAAGAGACGACTTCAGGGGAGCAGAGGTACCAAGGCCTGGGGATTGTTTAGGGCAGGGGTGTCAGACTCAATCACGTAAGTGGCCAACATTTTTTTATCAGGATTTAACATTTATTTTCTCAATATAGTCTTAAACTAAGTGGCATAACTGTAGCAACCATGGGGCAGCTCCTCCAGCTTGTGAAGAGTAGCGTAATCGAACAGTTGAATTTTTACCTGCCCGAGCACTGCTTTTGGGTTTCCTCTCGTCTTCCTGACAGCCACACGTGCTATGCTGCATACCTCGGGCTCCTACGGCATGTCACGTGATCTGGAAAAGGAAGTATGCCGCATAGAGCGTGTGACTTTCATGAAGAACAGAAGAGACACAATGCATTGGAGCAGGTAAATGTTACACTGGTCTGCGTGGGGAGATGGAGTTGGGTAGAAGGTGTGTAAGTTTTACCAGCAACATGGGGTGTTAAAGAGGTTTGGATCCACGGAGCGGACCCCATACTAATTCTGATGGGGGGGGGCTTGTGGGATATTGCCGCACCCTGGCTGAAACAGGCAATGATCAGAAACATGGTCACCGATTGTTATCACAATGTGCATCATTAGCACAAGTTTTCAGGGGCCACATAAAATGGCAAGGAGGGCCCCATTTGACACCTGTGGTTTAGGGGTTTGAATGCTAACTTGCCTCTGAATTCAGGACCCCTTTTTACTCCACTATTTCTTCTCTCCCTGATGTCTCCTCCCCACCATCCCTCACACACGTCCCCTCATGGTTCATTTACACTGTGGTAGAGTCCCGGCGAGTTCATATAGTAGTGCACTGGTGGTCTGTGGCAGTGTCCACCGCACATATGTTCTATGGCTATGTATCTGTTGTCCGAAATAATCCTGCAGATCAGGACTGTGCATCTTGAAGGCAACAGACAAGCCCGAACCTTGGAGCTGGAGATGTGGGAGAGGGTCCATAGCTCCACACGGAAATTCCTGGGGCCCGCTCTGCATGTCTGTTGGGTCTGCTGTCTTTAAACTTCAGGAATCAAGTCTCAGCTGTTGTAAAACTTCCTGCAAAAATGAAGGACCTCATACCCTCCAGCAGATCTTCCAGCCCTAATTAACGCCTTCATCACATCACAGATGGACTATTGCAATGTCCTCCATAAAGGCCTTCCAAGCAAAGACCAGGACCGCCTGCAATTAGTTGAAAATACCGCTTGCATGGGTATAAACAAGCCATCCTCACCATTGCCACATAACCAATCGCTCGCTGCACTGGTTATCCACAAAATACACAATTCTATTTAATGGCTTATTGGTGTTCAAATCTTTGTACAATTTTGGGCCTGGATATCTCAAAGATTTGTTGAAACTACATCACACCTCCCACAATCTTAGATCAAAAGGATCTAATACCTTGGTCACCTCCAGAGTCCACCTCAAAATCTTTGGAGACAGAGCCTCCGGTCATGCTGCCCCTACACTTTGGAACTCTCTGCCACACCCAATCAGGACATCTCCATCCTTGGAAGTCCAAACTGAAAAACCACCTGTTTAGTCTGGCTGATTCCTCTGTAACATAGACCACCCTCCAACCCTGTATTGAGACATATCTATGCATTTTGAGCCCTATGGGATTAAAAGCTTTCCAAATGTTGTTGTATTAACTATGAGAAGTGGACCTAGTGTGAACAGGCGGTCACTCCTGAACTTTGTTAGCCAATCCTGCTGCCCTCAACTAGATAACGCCCCACCGAATAGTTCCACATCCTTGCTGAAGCACGCTAAGCTCTCCACCCTGGCCTCTCCATACGTTTCCTCACTACCACTAGCGTTCCAATGGAAATGAGCATGTTTTGTCTGTGACACCACAATAAAAATGTTCCCCTTGTGATCTTCAGGAGGAAGGATTCCATTGGTTGACCTTGGATGCTTCCAGAGAACATTGGGGCACAAGGGAGAGTGCAAGAGACATCTGGATAAGGATTGTTGGTCTGCTTTAGTCCATAAGCATGGAGGGAATGCAGGGGGATTTATGCATTCACAGGCTACGTAGACAAGCCAAGAACGAAATACATGTGAAAAATTTGACAAAAATCATGATTAACGGCCTATTAAAACTCATAAAGGCACTCCAAGCCGAGGCAGGTGCCACAAACAACAGACCAGAGTTTGCTAACCTCCTCCACTCCTCTTCACTTTCCAACGTCAAATAGCTTTATTTATTTCTGGGGTCGGGTCACAAGCCTTAAAACTAACAGCAGCAGACGGACTCGCTGGGAACGAGAGGAACCGGTCCTCCTCCTAACGTTTCTCGTTGCCAGAACGTTTAGCAGAGCTGCTCAGAGATGGTTACTTGGCGGATGTAGGGGCTCAATTCCACGAAATGTCTTGTTTTTAGGGGGAGGACAGGAAATGACAGGTTTAAAGGTGAACTTAATCTAAATGCTCTCGTCTTCCCGCTGGAAGAGAACTGTAGTGTGGAATGGCAAATACTTTAATGTCTCTTGAAACCGATTCAAGCCATCTCTTGCAATCTGTATCTCTATTCCACCAGATCTCCCCCTCTCTACATTATTTTTATTAAAAGGTTAGATACTTATCTAAGAGGGGATTCAATATCAGACACACTTCCTATATCTATATATTGTTATATATTATATATTGTATATATTGCCTAGGCTGAAAAGTTATGCAGAATTCTCCTCCCAGACCATTCTGGGAGACCAGGTATATTTTCTGCCGGCTTTAGAACTCTCACTAACCAAAAATTTCGTAGAGATCACCTGGCAGGACTAAAAATGACCTGTGATAAATTTCAGAATGAAAATCAGGGTGGGGAAAGATTTTACAATGGGCAAAAACTGACTAATTGATAGAGTAATATTGTAAAAAAAACAAAAAAAAAACAAACACAATTTTATTCCTTATGTCCTTTCACTACAGTACCGACATCTTAGCTTGTTAAGGATCTATGGCTAAAAGTATTAAGGTGCTCATTAAAGTGAACCTCCGGACTAAAAATCTACTCAGCAGAACTGAAAAGGCTTGCTGTTTCTCTAAAAGCAGTTTCACACCATCAGAACTTTGTTTTTCTTACCAAAGCATCATTTTTAGCTGCATTTTTAGCTAAGCTCCACCCATCAAAGAAAACTGCCCGGGCCTTTTTTCCCTGATGCTGTGCAGAGCATGATGGGATTTCCTATGTTATTCACGTTGCCTAGCAACTGGGAGAGGTGCTCAGGACACAGGACAGTTGGAACTGTGTCTCATGCTCCCTGTCACCTCCTTTCAACTAAAAAGATGGCTGCCATCATGAAATCAAACATTTGCCTGTTCTTAAAACAGGGTGGGTGAGAGATTAGATTACCTATCTATTTTAATTAACATAACTAATTTAACTTAATGACAGTATGTTTGTTTAGGCTGGAGTTCCTGACATCAGGCGATATAGGAGCAGATCGACCAGATCGATCGAATCCAATCAGAGAGGAATCTGTTGCTTGCCCATACACCGCAGACTGATTTCCAACAGATTTCAACATGAAATCTATCTGAAAACTGGCGTAGCGCTGCCGCCTGAAACGCCCCTCCCCCCTACAATTATAACCCCTTGGTGCCCCTCTGCTACCTAAAATCTCACCAACATACCTGCACGGCGGTCCGTCAGGAATGTCGGTCGTCACAATGCCGTTACCGCAATGCACCCGATCGAGCACTTGCAATCGAAATTTTCAATCGAATCATTGATCAGGAGGACTTGGAGGAGCTAAAAAAACAGCGCACAAAAATGCTTGCGTTTTCGTTTTTAGGTATGAATGAGGCGTTAGAGAGAGAGAGAGGCTCAGCAGGACAGCCCGGTAATCTGCATTTTTTAAAGGATACCCGAGGTGACATGTGACATGATGAGATAGACATGGGTATGTACAGTGCCTAGCACACAAATAACTATGCTGTGTTCCTTTTTTTCTTTCTCTGCCTGATAGAGACCCTCACTGAAAAGAAATGCCAACACTTTCCTAGCAGAAAATGGCTTCTGAGAGCAAGAAAGAGATAAAAAGGGTTATTTCTTATCAGTGAGGGTCACACTGTAGTTACTTCCTGTCTGAGTCAGGACTAAGTCAGCCACTTACATACCTGATATTTAACTCTTTCAGGCTATCTCATCATGTCACATGTCACTTTGTGTATCCTTTAAAGGGAATCAGAGATGAAGCACCCTTGTGTACCCTTGTGTATTTTACCATATATATCAGTAAGAACATTAGAGAAAACACTTACCCTGCTCTCTGTTTCATCCTCACTGCTAAAAGTGTCTGTTATCAGCTGTGATAAGAATCCCGGACTGAGCATTCAGTCTGGCTTTGCAGGGAATAATTATAGCCAAGCCATTATACAGTAGCAGAGCCACAAGGGGGCAGGCTTGGGCTTGAAAAGACACCAGAGAAGACAGACTCTGCTATAATCTTTCCGTAGCAAAGCTAGACTGAGTGCTCAGTCGGGGATTCTTATCATAGGTGATAACAGTCAGATTAAATAGAGAACAATGAAACAAAGAGCAGATTAGGTGTTTAGTGTCATGTTTCCACTGATTTATAAAATAAAATATAAGAGGGTGCTTCATCTCTGGTTCTCTTTAAAAGGAAATAAATATGTCTGCCTCCATATCTCTCTCACTTCAGTTGTCCTTTGATTTCGTACAATGGCGGATCTTTCTTCAGCACAGCGACACAGACTGAGCAGTCACCTGGTGTTTGTGATCGTTGTCTCTCCGCCTCAGCTGTCTTACTCTTCTCCAGACCCCCGAGGCAGACAAGGCAGGCACGCACGCTGACAAGCTCCCCGGGGTTAATATTCGACAACCACATCCTCCGCCGTTACCACCACGAGCCGATGACTCAGTGTCGGAATCCTGGCCAACAACAACAGCTCAGAGTCCCTCCAGGGATTCCCCGAAAGAGAAGGATTAGCTCAAGAATCAATTCTCGCCACCCCCTGAAGCGCTTGCAATTGTAAGACGGTGTAGCGCAAATCAGGCGGTTTTACTTATTTGTTTTTTCAGGAATTCTAGGCAGAGGGTCCCCCACGCCTAAACCCCCCACCTCCAGCTCATTGTCTATTATTCCCATTCTCACAATTACGGTCTGAACACAGAGGGAAAGAAAAAACGATATTGTTCTCAGTATGGCGGAAGCCGCCGGGGACGGGGGAAGTATTAACGTGTGTGACCCGCGGATGAGTGAGACTCTGAAACAAGGGACCTGCCAGAAGGTGAGATCTCCCCCCCCGGCTCAGACTATTGTCAGTTCTCAAAAACAGGCAATAATGAATGCAAATAGCATGAGCTCATGTACAGGAGAACTATGGAACAGATCCAGCTCAGAAACCAGATGGATGAGAGGAGAGACTCACAGTGCAAGCTGTCTGTGCTGCGGGAAGACTTCCGAACTCTGCTCTCCTCTCCTGATGCACTCTGTGCTGCTGGAGGACTTCCTAACTCTACTCTCCTGATATACTCTGTGCTGCTGGAGGACTCTGCTCCTTCCTCTATCTAACCCTCTTCTCCTGATATACTCTGTGCTGCTGGATGACTTCCTAACTCTCCTCTCCTGATATACTCTGTGCTGCTGGAGTACTCTGCTCCTTCCTCTGACTCTCCTCTCCTGATATACTCTGTGCTGCTGGAGGACTTCCTAACTCTACTCTCCTGATATACTCTGTGCGGCTGGAGGACTCTGCTCCTACTTCCATCTAACTCTCCTCTCCTGATATACTCTGTGCTGCTGGAGGACTCTGCTCCTCCTTCCATCTAACTCTCCTGATATACTCTGTGCTGCTGGAGGACTCTGCTCCTTCCTCCATCTAACTCCCCTCTCCTGATATACTCTGTGCTGCTGGAGGACTTCCTAACTCTCCCCTCCTGATACACTCTGTGCTGCTGGAGGACTCTGCTCCTCCCTCCACCTAACTCCCCTCTCCTGATATACTGGGTGCTGCTGGAGGACTCTGCTCCTTCCTCCATCTAACTCCCCTCTCCTGATATACTCTGTGCTGCTGGAGGATTCTGCTCCTCCCTCTATCTAACCCTCCTCTCCTGATATACTCTGTGCTGCTGGAGGACTTCCTAACTCTCCTCTCCTGATATTCCCTGTGCTGCTGGAGGACTTCCCAATGCTGGGTACACACGATGCGTTTCCGCGTCGAATGCGCCGCTCGATTCGATTATTTCCGAGCGCATCGTGTGTACCCAGCATCACTCTCCTCTCCTGATATACTCTGTGCTGCAGGGGGACTCTGCTCCTTCTTCTTACTCTCCTCTCCTGATATACAGTTGAGGCCAAAATTATTAGCCCTCCAGGAATTACGGAACTGTTACCTAAACTTCTTCCCAATGTTTGCAGCATTGACGAAACGTAAACAGAACCTTTTTAAAGCGCTAGCGTAATGTAAAGTATATGGCAGTGATCTCACTGCTGCGATCGCCAACGAGTCGCGGTAAACACAAATGCGGTGCATGCATCGTTTTTTTCCACAATTTTTAGCGATTGTGATTGCAATGTGAAAAAAGCACTAACTGTGATCGCTCAAAAATCGCAAAAATGTACAGCTAAAAATATGCTTTTTACTGTGAAAATCGCCACCGCAAAAACTCTAGTGCTAATCGACAGCGTTTTGCAATCCCCCCGTGTGAATGGGCCCTTTCTCACCAGGCCAAAGACAAAGAAAATCACTCTGGAGCACAGGAAGGATAGAGTAGAGGTTCATGATAAGGGGGAAGGCTACACTGCCATTTCCAAGGCATTCACAGTGTCTAGAAGAGTTGTACGTTGCATCATTGCCAAGTACAAGAAGATAAATCACTGAGTTCTAGAGCTCTGGAGAGGAAAATAGTCAGTGATGTCAGAAAGGAGCCCCGGACATCTGCCAAGAGGATTGTTGCTGACCTGCCCTCTTCTGGAGTTGCTGTTTTAAGGAACACAGTTGATGGGCTCTTCATCTTGGTGGGCTTCAGGGCCATCATCCTAGAAGAACCCTTTTACTCAAAGAGCAGCACATCACAGCCCAGCTGAGGTTCGCCCGTGAACATATGAAAGGTAAAGATGCGTTTTGGAAGTCTGTGCTTTGGTCTGATGAGTAATCTGGAACTGTTTGGGCACATGGATGTTGCTTATGTTTGGAGAAGGGAGAGGCCTTCAACCATACGAACACAGATCCTACAGTTAAACATGGTGGTGGGATCATCATGTTGTGGTCAGGCACAGGGAGCCTTGTTCGGGTGTATGGCATCATGAAAAAAGAAAATTAGATGACATTTTGAGGGAGAGTATGCAGAAATCTGCCCACAGTCTAGGCTTAGGTCATCGTCAGGTCTTTCTACAAAACAACCCAAAGCATACATCAAAAATTAGTCCAACAGTTCCTCAAGGATACCAAGACCAAGATCCTGGAAAGGCCTGCACAGAGCCCAGACTTCAATCCTATTGAGAATCTGTGGTGGGTGCTCAAAGTGAATTTCAAAACAAAACAATGCAATTTGGACCAGCTAGAACAGTTTGCAATAGACGAATGGACCAAAATCCATCAGGAGACCTGTGCCATCCCATTAAAGACATACTCTAATGGTGCCCATATATGGTACAATTTTTTCATCCAATCTTACCATTTCTATGTAGTATAAGGGAACTGCCTAAATTATCTTTTGAGTAAATTCACTTAATTTACCCTTATACTACATAGAAATGGTAAGATTGGAAGAAATAAATTGTACCATATATGGGCACCATAAGAGATTGCTGTCAGTTATGGCTCAGAAAGGGTACACTATTGACTATTAAAGGGACTCCGAGCTCAGAGTAAAAATAAAATTTGAACTTACCCGGGGCTTTCTCCATCCCAGCCCTGGTCGGGACCTCCCACGCCGGCCTCCTGGCTCTTCTCCCGGCGGCTGTCCGCATGGCGCGGACAGGCCGGTCCCCCGGGCGACATTGGCGAGTGTCGGGCCTTCTCCTTCCTTATACGTCACGAATGACGTCACACGCCGGCCGCTGCGCGTCATGACGGCGGCCGGCGTGACAGCACGGCACATGCACGGTTTAATGGGGAGGCTCTGGGGAGCCTGACAGAGTTCTCTGCATGCAAGAAATAGACTCTTTCTTACCCACATGATCAGACAAATCAATTTCTTGTATGTGAGAGCCAATATCTGCAAAGCACAAGTTCTGTGCATGCTGCTTGTGTTTCAGCATGGCATGCAGTATATACATTTTGTATAGGAAAACTACCAGTGTTTCCCCCAAAAATAAGACATCCTCTGAAAATAAGCCCTAGCACATATTTTGGAGCAAAAATTAATATAAGACAGTGTCTTACTTTCAGGGAAACACGGTATATACAGTGGTTTGCAAGAGTATTCGGCCCCCTTGAAGTTTTCCACATTTTGTCACATTACTGCCACAAACAAATTAATTTTATGGGAATTCCACCTGAAAGACCAATACAAAGTGCTGTACACGTGAGAAGTGGAACTAAAAATCATACATGATTTAAAACATTTTTTTTTAATAACTGCAAAGTGGGGTGTGCGTAATTATTCAGCCCCCTTTGGTCTGAGTGCAGTCAGTTACCCATAGACATTGCCTGATGAGTGCTAATGACTAAATAGAGTGCACCTGTGTGTAATCTAATGTCAGTACAAATACAGCTGCTCTGTGACGGCCTCAGAGGTTGTCTAAGAGAATATTGGGAGCAACAACACCATGAAGACCAAAGAACACACCAGACAGGTCAGGGATAAAGTTATTGAGAAATTTAAAGCAGGCTTAGGCTACAAAAAGATTTCCAAAGCCTTGAACATCCCACGGAGCACTGTTCAAGCGATCCTTCAGAAATGGAAGGAGTATGGCACAACTGTAAACCTACCAAGACAAGGCCGTCCACCTAAACTCACAGGCCGAACAAGGAGAGCGCTGATCACAAATGCAGTCAAGAGGCCCATGGTGACTCTGGATGAGCTGCAGAGATCTACAGCTCAGGTAGCGGACTCTGTCCACAGGACAACTATTAGTTGTGCACTGCACAAAGTTGGCCTTTATGGAAGAGTGGCAAGAAGAAAGCCATTGTTAAAGGGACACTTAAGTCAAAAAAAAAAAATGAGTTTTACTCACCTGGGGCTTTCAATAGTCCCCTGAAGCTCTCCGCTGCCCTCGCCGTCTCCCTCCGATTCTCCTGGCCCCGCCGGCAGCCACTTCCTGTTTCGGTGACAGGAGCTGACAGGCTGGGGACGCGAGTGATTCTTCGCGTTCCTGGACACAATAGCGCCATCTATGCTGCTATAGCATATATCATATACCATATAGCAGCATAGAGGGTGCTAATGTGTCTGGGAACGCGAAGAATCACTCGCGTCCCCAGCCTGTCAGCTCCTGTCACCGAAACAGGAAGTGGCTGCCGGCGGGGCCAGGGGGATCGGAGGGAAACGGCGAGGGCAGCGGAGAGCTTCGGGGGGCTTTTGGAAGCCCTAGGTAAGTAAAACTCTTTTTTGTTTGACTTAAGTGTCCCTTTAACAGAAAAGTATAAGAAGTCCAGTTTCCAGTTTTCCACAAGCCATGTGGGGGACACAGCAAACATGTGAAAGAAGGTGCTTTTTGGCACTTTTGGAACTTTTTGGCCAAAATGCAAAACACTATGTGTGGTGGAAAACTAACACTGCACATCACTCTGAACACACCATCCCCACTGTCAAATATGGTGGTGGCAGCATCATGCTCTGGGGGTGCTTCTCTTCAGCAGGGACAGGGAAGCTGGTCAGAGTTGATGGGAAGATGGATGGAGCCAAATACAGGGCAATCTTGGAAGAAAACCTCTTGGAGACTGCAAAAGACTTCAGACTGGGGCGGAGGTTCACCTTCCAGCAGGACAACGACCCTAAACATAAATCCAGGGCAACAATGTAATGGTTTAAAACAAAACATATCTAGGTGTTAGAATGGCCCAGTCAAAGTCCAGATCTAAATCCAATCGAGAATCTGTGGCAAGATCTGAAAACTGCTGTTCACAAACGCTGTCCATTTAATCTGACTGAGCTGGAGCTGTTTTGCAAAGAAGAATGGGCAAGGATTTTAGTCTCTAGATGTGCAAAGCTGGTAGAGACATACCCTAAAAGACTGGCAGCTGTAATTGCAGCAAAAGGTGGTTCTACAAAGTATTGACTCGGGCTGAATAATTACAGTTTTTTTTTTTTTAACAAATGTTTGGAATCATGTATGATTTTCGTTCCACGTCTCACGTGTACACCACTTTGTGTTGGTCTTTCATGTGGAATTCCAATAAAATTAATTCATGTTTGTGGCAGTAATGTGACAAAATGTGGAAAACTTCAAGGGGGCCGAATACTTTTGCAAACACCTGTAACATACTTTCCACATTTTGATTTCAGTGAATTCAATATAGTAAATAAAAAGAAAACTGTTGAATGTTCTATATGTATTCCCTCTGACTGAAGCCAATCCTGGTATTCCTCCCTTACTTTATTTTTCTCCTAGAAACTGCACTGTCATATCTAGCTTGCTTTGTAAACACATGTGAGCACAGCATAGGTCGTATTTCAGCAGCTGCCCTCAGCCAATCAGTGAGGAGCAAGAATGTGGGAGGGGAGATAACAAGCTTCCCTCTCCCCGGCATTGTACCAAATAGAGCCAGGCTGACAGATGATTGAATACAGCGGAAACATTTCTGATTATATTGGAATGCTTGCAATGCAGGGTCAGGTTGCAGGTTGCATAATAAACACAGAGCAGTGGGTAAATGGAATTTGATTTTATGGCGGTTCACACTGATTTAGTATTTCAATTGTTAAATGTGCATGACTATAGCAGAGATTCTATTTAGGAAAAAAAAATGCCTAATTTAGCCGAGTTTCCCCAACATCTGTGGACACTTAATTTTCACCCGTCGTTCTACACAGCCTGACCTGCTGAATGCAGGAGGGTCCTCGGCGAGAAATTATGACTTTTCATTTACAGCAAATGGCCACGGCGCTTGTTTTCATAACCGATGGAATGTTTGACGGCGTTTGATTTAAACAGCCCTGGTGTTGGGCCGCCACAGAGCGCAAAACGACGTGTAATTAGTAATCGCGCAGCTCGCTCTTCCGGTGGGAATGGCGGCTTCGCAATGATCGACCGCGGAGGGAATTTATCAAGCCAAGTTGTGCCAAATCAGGCGCTAATCCGGCGAGAGGTAAAGCAGCTAGTGACACGAAACTATATCCCAGGCGTTAGTGAGCAGAGTATCCGTACGCCTGAGGGGGTGGATGGGAATCCAACGATGGGGAATGGACTGGATCTAGGAATAATTAATTTTAAAAAATAGCAGTTGGATTAGAGTTCAAGACCACGCTCTGTGATGTAATCGCTGCCTTGCTCTTATTATGACATAAATCTGTATGGATAATGGTGATTTAAAGCCGAACTGTAGATAGGTTTTAAACAAGCTGTTTCACTTACCTGGGGCTTCTGCCAGCCTCCAGCAGCCGTCCTGTCCCGTGCCGGTCCTCCACGAGCCTCCGATCTCCCGCCGCCGCTCCGTCCCGTGCCGGTGCTGCGCGAGCCTCAGTTCTCCCACCTCCAGCTGCTTTCGGTTCCGCCGCTGGGCCACTGCGCCTGCGCGGCTCTGGCCAAGCGTATCCTTTCTTCCCGTTCCGACGGGAACACATACAAAGGATACGCTTGGCAGGGCTGCGCTGGCCTCAACTTACAAGTCGAGAAACGGAACAGAGCGGCGGCGGGAGAACGGAAGGTCGTGGAGGACTGGCGCGGGACCGGGCGGCTGTTGGGGCTTGCAGAAGGCTCAGGTAAGTGTTTTTTTGTCTCATCTCCAGTCAGTGGCGTAGCTAAGGAGTTGTGGTCCCCGATGCAAGTTTTACATGGGCCCCCCAAGCACTCTGTACTTAGCAATTGATACGGCACACCAAAATCTGCCAATGGCAACTAGTGTCAGATGTGCAAGAAGGGGATGGGGAACAGCTTGTTAATGATCACTACTATTCAAAGTATCTATAGAAGTGATTATTATGAGCACAGGACCAATAGAGAGCTAATACTGTAGTTAAGGGAGGGCCCTTCGGGGCCCCTCTTGCCCAAGGGCCCCGATGCGGTGGCTACCTCTGCAACCCCTATTGCTACGCCCCTGTCTCCAGTTCTGCTTTAAAGGTAACCTAAACTGAGAAGGATATGGATTTTTCCTTTAAAAATAATACCAGTTGCCTGACTCTCCTGCTGATCCTGTGGCTCTAATACTTTCAGCCACAGCCCCTCAACAAGCATGCAGATCAGGTGCTCTGACTGAAGTCAGACTGGATTAGCTGCATGCTTGTTTTAGGTATGCGATTCAGCTACTACTGCAGCCAAAGAGAACAGCAGGACTGACAGGCAACTGGTAACAACTGGAAACATCCATATCCCTCTCAGTTAAGGGGCCCATACACTCAGCCGATTTTCTGGCCGACCGATCGATCCCGATCGATCGTTTGCAAATCGGTTGGCCAATCGACCGATCGATGGCCGATTTCGATCGATTTTGATGGATTTCCATCGAAATGGCTGGGTGGAAAATTTAGGTCAATCTGATGAGATTGCTTATCAGTTTGCATTGGCCTTAATGGAAATCGAATTTCAATAGATTTCAAACTGAAATCTATTGGAATTCTATTCTGGTAAAAAATGTTCTAAAAACGCATCTGCTGCCAATCTGACGAGTGTATGGGAACCTTTAAGGTTCCCTTTAAGAAGAACTCAGCATAGCATGACAAAATAAGTTTTAATGTCTGCAGTATTAATAGCAATTTTTCATTCAATCAGCCTCATTGCCACTATTAGAAAATGCACCCTAAAGGACAACTGTAAGGAGAGGGATATGGAAGCTACCATATGTATTTCTTTTTAAACAATAGAAGTTGCCTGGCTGTCCTGCTGTTTCTCTGCCTCCCTTTCTTTTAGACATAGACCCTGAACAAGCATGCAGCAGTTTCTAATATTATTGTCAAATCTGACAAGATTAGCTGCATGCTTGTTTCTGGTGTTATTCAGGCACTACTGCAGCCAAATAGATCAGCAGGGCTGCCAGGCAACTGGGATTGTTTAAAAGGAAATAAAGATTTTTATTTTCTTACAGCGTCTCTTTAACCACTTGAGGACTGCAGGGCTAAACCCCCCTAGTGACCAGGCCATTTTTAGCTAAATTGGCCACTGCAGCTTTAAGGCCAAGCTGCAGGGCCGCACAACTCAGCACACAAGTGATCCCCCCCCCCCCTTTTCTCCCCACCAACAGAGCTCTCTGTTGGTGGGGTCTGATTGCTCCCCCCATGTTTATTTTTTTTTAAATAAATATTATGGTTTTTGTTTTTTTTTCTAAAATCCCCTGTTTCTTTAAATGTATTCCCTCCCTCCCTCTCTCCCCACAGCCGGCCAATTATGGCAATCGGCTGTCATAGGCTTCTGCCTATGACAGCCGATCGCTCTCTTGTCCCCCATGGGGACAGCCGTGTCACACGGCTGTCCCCAGTGCAGCGCTGCTGCTGATTGCAGCGCTGCACCTAGTAAATAGACGGCGTAATCGCCGGCTAACAGTCTCCCGAGCGGCAATAGCCGCTCGGAGACCGAAGGCGGGGCGGAGCTCCGCCCTCCGAGCATGAGATGCGTGCGCACCATGCGCGCGATCTCATGCTAAACAGAGCCCCAGGACTTTACGCCAATTGGCGTTAGGTGGTCCTGGGGCTGCCGCCGCGGCCACGCCTACTGGCGTGACGCAGGCGGCAGAAGGTTAAGGTGTCCATACATAACTAAATGTATGGGCAGATCAACCAGGTGCCCATTAACGGTACAACTTTTTCAACAAATGCGATCTTTCTATGTAATTTTTACGATTGAATTGTATAGAAAATTCGCAGTTTATGAAGGCAATTGATACTGAACGATTCTTTAGTCTCTTGCTTTATAGGATAAAATCGTCCCGAAAGATAGAAAATATGATCAAATTTGAAGAATCGTTCAGTAAATGTGAACATCCGATAATTGCCTTCAGATTAATTACAATCGTTCAAGTCGCTTCGAAAGATCGCATTTAGTGAAAAATTATAATGTTAATTGGCACATTTTGACTCATCAGATCTGATCTGGGAGATCTATTGCCTGCCCATAAATCTGCACACAGATTTTCATTAGATTTCAGCATGAAATTGACCTAGTGCCGCCTGCCTGGCCATCCCTCAAAGTATGTGTGTCCCCCCGAGTGCTCAGTACAGTCTCACCTCCTCTGGTGTTTGGCATCAGCACAAGCGCCTGTGGCACCAGGCGTGTGTAGTGATGTCACAAATGTGCCCGGTGTCACATGACACAGGCGCTCGCAGTGACAGCAGACATCGGAGGAGGCCAGGAGTCACGCTGGCAGAGGCGTACGAGGGGATACGCTGCTGGGAGACTTGGGCGGGGATACAGCCAGTATATGGCTGATTCTGCTGCTGCACAAGTTCCCGGCAGTGTTAATTACTATTCCCCCTCCAGGTCCACGTGGATGGTTGGGGAGTGATGTAATACAGCTTCCAGCTATTGCTGACGGCCGAATTACAGTGTTTAAAAAGTAACTTCAGCTCAGTCTTCTGATGGCGCCGAAGTTACTCACTGTGCAGCTATGGCCGTAATTCCTATTACGGTCTATGGTGGCGCCGGCTGCGCCCAAATCTCCTGCGCTGGAATAGCAGTGTTGGTGGCAGAGAGGTGAGAGTTTACACTGCACACGGGGAACACGCTTACACTCGGCTGTCGCAATGTCTAATGCCGTTACCGCCACACAACTGATCGAGCAATGGCGACCAAGATTTTCCAGCATAACCGATTGATCCTTTCTACCAATTTCGTATGGAAATCAATTGAAAGATCGACTGGGTGACCACGTTACATGCATAAAATTGAGACGCCTGTGCAGTGAGCAGAACTGATCGGGCTTGACTATTTCCACCGGAGCCCGAGGGGAAAGCTGGTATTGCGGCTGTGCTAGATCGCAAAGGTAAACATTGCCGTCTGCTGTCCCAGTGCTGGATCCGTGCTACACAGGAGGAAGGAGAAAACCTTATAAGGATCCAGAGACCCCCCCAGGACCTATGAGCTTTTGTTTCTTACAGTTCTTAAGCTAAGTACACACAGGGGACAATTGTAGCTGTCGCTAGCACACGGGAGCGTGTGCGCGACAGCTCGTCCCCAAGTCCCTCTGCATCCACACGGCAGCAGAGGGATTAGCGATGCGGCGGAAGCTGTCGCCGAGGTTCCTCCCCCCCGCCGGAAGCTCCGTGTGCTGTGTGTGGGTTGCTGTCCCTAGCTCGCATACACATGCGGGACTAGCGACAGTTCCGGCGAAGTTGCGGCGACAGCTGTAGCCGGCGATTGAACATGTCAATCGCCTGGCGACAGCTCCGACGGGCGACGGTTCGGGGCGCGCGCGTCATACACACAGGGGCGACCTATCGCCGCAACACGCGCGTGCCACATGGTTGCGGCGACGGCCGTACCCCGTGTGTATGAGCCTTTACAGGAAACTCACCGAATGTTTCCTGTAAACATTTGGTGGTTTACACGGTGGACGGTGATGAGATGTAAGGAAAGGGATTGCTTACAGTTCAACAAAAAGCAGGGTTTCAAAGTAACATCAACATAACCACCAAATACCCCGGATAACCGACATTCAGCCCTGAGGACTATCAGAAACTGAGCTCCTAACCTTCACCCAGCCCCGACCCCAACCTTACACCTACGCTGTAATCCTCATGCTGACAAAACTATCCTGCTGATAAGATCACATTTCTAGAGTGAAACCGTCACCTTTCAAATATAAACTTAACAATAGAGGCTAAAGTCAAAACAATCATGTGCCCTGATAGTGCAGGAGGCGGTAGAAGTTACCCCGGGCATTTCACAAGATGGAGAACTGAATATAGAATGCGGCTCACCCCGTTATGGTGATCAGAGAAGCTCATTGACAGGATGATAGTTACAGCTTGCATTTATTGCAGATTGGGCCAATCAAAATCAGCAGGAAATCCCAAGCTGCATATCATTTCCATTACATTTTGCATGCAAGCCAGGATCATTGATTTCTTAAAGCACACCTAAAGTAAGAGGGATGTGGAGGCTGACATATTTATTTCCTTTCAAACAATGCAGATTTCCTGGCTGTCCTGCTGATCTTCTGCCTCTAATACTTTTAGCCATAGACCCTGAGTCCTCAAATGATCTGACTGAAGCGTGCCTGGATTAGCTGCATGCTTGTTTCGGGTGTGTGACACTACTGCAGCTAGATCAACAGAACTGCCAGGCAACTGGTATTGTTTAAAAGGAAATAAATAGCCATTTCCAACATGGAACCAGGTGGGGTGTCACTTATTTGTAAGCCTAGTGGCCACCTGCATGGTACCTGTTGGGGCTGTTACCAGCATGGAGCTAACTAAGGCTTGTCCCCTTGGTAGAGCCTGGGGGAGGCTGTCACCTGTGTGGAGCTAGATGGGGCTGTCCCCTTGGTTGGTGGAGTCTGGTGGGGTTGTCACTTGTGTGGAGCTAGATGGGGCTGTCCCCTTGGTTGGTGGAGTCTGGTGGGGCTGTCACCTGTGTGGTGCTAAATGGGGGTTGTGAGGATATATTGGGGTGATGATGATATGTACGGTAATATGCAGGACATAGCAGCCATATTATATCTTGTGGAAGCCATATGGTTTCATTTTTCATCTGCTGTGTATCTTTCAGAGGTGGATGTAGGCCAGTCTGGCTTCTTGGAGTTCCTTATATAAATGTAAATTAACTCTGCATTCAATGGCCAGCAGGAGAAGCTACTATTGTCTGCTTCTAATTAGAAAGAGGTAATCAGATAATGAGCCCCTCTTTTGTCTTCTGTTGCCTTGCTTTGAACTCTGTGTGCATGTAGACAGCCCATTGTCCCAATATACAAATGAAGAATACCAGAGTCTGGGGACAGTGGAAGCTAACACAGGAATGCTTGAAGTTTACATATGACAGCCTACTGGAAGTGGGTGAAATGTTTCGAAGTCCTTTTGATACAATTTTACCTGTGGTCTGAATATTGGTCTGGAGGCGTTTGAGTGTTTGAAATCTGCGAACTTCAAGAGCTAAAACAGGAACCCTTTGAAGTTTGCATATCACAGAAGGGATATGACAAGCGTTCTGTGCAAACAATTTGGGACTGAACCTTAAATGCCCCAGGCCCCAAATCGGGATATAAACATCAGCTAGGATAGTCACAACTGGTAGCTCTTTGGAGATAGCAAACGCTAGGGCTATCCTGGTCTGACCAGAAGCTGCGTTCTCCCGCAAACAATGCTCTGTATACGCTGGTAACGTTTGACTCCCGATTTATTTTTATGCAAATATCCTTGTGTGTATCATTGTAACTTTTTACTTTGTTTTGTAATCTTTTGTATACATTATTTTCTGCATTGCTTCACTTTTTTCTGGAATATTAAATCGTTATTTAATAAGTTTGACTTCTGCTGTACTAAGCTAACGCTCATAGCCTGGAAGAGACTGCAGTGTAACTTGCATTACAAAGTCAGTGCCTGATTGCGCCTTGGTACTGTAGGATTGTACTGTGTGTGTGTGTGTGCGTGTGCGTGTGTTTCCCGTATTAAGCTTAAAGCGCAAAGCTGACCCAAATACGGAAACGCGGATTGCATGCCGATCACTCGACAGCAGAGTGGAAGTGTCTAGCGGCAGCTAGTGGTGGCAGTGAGAAGTGTTTAAGGGGTGACAGCCTTGATTTTAGCTTGAATAAGGCTGCTCCCCGCTTGATCTGGTCAAACCCGCACTCGGGAACCGTATCTGCAGGCTTGCCGCGGGGCCGATTCCTGACATAATTGGTGGCAGCGGTGGGATCGTTTAGTACATTAGTACGCAGTTTAGCTCGCTATTCTGTGTACTAAAGGCTGGAAGCTGTTAGAAGCAACTAGACTACAGAAGTCTACTCAGTGCAGAATCTATATACTTTTTTTGTTCAATGATACACACTTGGCATTTTGCTTCCCCCCCCCCCCTTTTTTTTTCTTTTTATTTGGCAACACGATGGCTCAGAAAACAACCAGCTATAAGAAACATAATCAAAACGACGTACTCAACCTGTGTGAGCACAGAGGCATCGAGACGGTGAGAGGCCAGACTAAGGAGCAGTTAGTTTGTGCCCTTGAGGAGTATGATGAGGCAGAGCAAGCCCGTGCTCCAACACCAGCAGATGCAGCTCACAACACAGAGGAGGGAAGAGCTGAAGGGCGACACCAGCTGGAGCTGGCTAGACTTCAGCAGAAGCAGCAGAATAGGTCTGCTGCACCCGCAGAACGCGAAGGAGAGCGAGTCCACAGACTCCCCCTGGATAAGTTCCCCGCTATGGACAAGGACTCTGACATAGACACTTTCCTACAGGGGTTTGAAAGGACTTGTCAGCAGTATGGGGTGCCCCGCAAGCAGTGGGCAAGGTATCTCACACCAGGGCTGAGAGGCGAGGCCCTGGAGGCTTTGGGAGGCTTCCACAGGAGGAAGAAGAGGACTATGAGGCCATTAAAAAGGCTATTGCTAAAAGAATTCGCCTCACGCCAGAGGTGCATCGCAAACGTTTCAGGACAGTGCAGCGAGGTCCTAATGACAGCTACCTGGATCATGCTTGCAACCTGCGCACTGCCTTCCAGCAGCGGTTAAAAGGACTGTCTGTTAAAACCTTGGATGCCCTGCAGGAACTGATGATCAAAGACCACTTCCTCCACACTTGTCCTGTTGAGGTCCGGCTGTTTGTGCTGGATCAAGAGCCAAAGACCGTGGGTGAGGCTGCTGAAATTGCCGATTCCTAAACCTGTTTCACCCATCACCCAGAGGAGGCAAGCACCGCTGCCTCCTGGATTCAAGCAACCGACCACTGACACCCGGAAATGCTTTGTATGTGACAGGGTGGGTCATATCAGCATGACTTGCCCAGAGAGGATGAGGGAGGCCCCAAAATCCAGTGAGCCCTCAAACCCCAGTGAAGTCCAAGCTGTTTTGTGCGCTACCAGGAATGCCATTAGCTATGCAGAGAATCTGCAGCTTGTCACGGTTGGGGGTACAGTTGCCACTGGGCTGAGAGACACTGGAGCAGAAGTGACTCTCATACACCCCCAGCTAGTGAACCCGGAGCAGTACATACCTGGGAAAATGAGTGCTGTCAAAGGATTTGGGGGTGTCACCCCAGCCATACCCACCACCTTGGTCCACCTGGACTGGGGGGCCGGCAGCGGAATGAAAGAAGTTGGGGTAACTGACAAAACCCCCACGAACGTTTTGTTGGGTTCTGACCTGGGACGGTTAGTAGCCCGGTATGAGCCTACTCCAACCCCCGTGGAGCCCGACTCCCCAGCCGAAGTTCAGGACTCTTGCAAGGTACTATTTGATAACGCAGTGCAAGTGGGGGGTGCTGGAGGGCCTCCCGGGGCTACGGACTGTATACTAGGAGCCAGCCCTAGTGAGTCTCCAGTGCCTAGGCCTGGAGTGGGACATGTTGATACAGAGAATGCAGAAACTGATGATGTCATTTATGACGCACAGACTATCAAGGTAATCGATGCAGGAACTGTTGATGATACCTGTGAAGTGCTGAGTAGACATGTGTATAATGCTGCAGATAATGTTGAGGTTGTATGTGATGTTCTAAATGACAATATGTGTAAAGCAGATAATGCTGATATCATATGTGTTGTGCTACATAATGATATGTGTCATGTGGGCACTCCGTCCGCTGCAGGAGTAACCAGTAACGTTCGCTGGGCTGCAACAGATGAACTGCCCACTGTAGGGGCCGATGGCACCAGGCCAGATCTTTCCCCTTCAGATGTTTCAGAGATCAAATGTATGAGCAATAATATGGGTGATGCGGACACTCCCTCCACTGCAGTGGTAACCCGCAGCGCTAGCGGGTCTACAGCAGAGGGACTGTCCACTGAAGTGGCAAATGTTGCCGGGTCAGCAACATCCACTCCAGAACCTGGCCCTGAGGGCCCAGGGTCCTCTCCGTCTGCAGCCTCCCTGGCAGGTGTGACAGATAGCCCTGAGCTCTCTGGGGCTGTTCGATTTGACAGCAGCCTGAAAGAGCTCAGGGGTCTGGCCAGCGGGTCACCAGCTGGAGGGGGCAGGCTGAGAGGGTTCTGGGAAGTTATTCCCTGGGCGCTGTCCGAAGTAGAGTAGGCAGACCATCAGATAATCGTTCCCCAAAGGGACAGTGAGATAGCTCCTGCCACTATATAGAAAGTGCGTGTAGTGATGGTCGGAACCCTTCCCCAGCTGCAGCACTGTCTCTATGGTCGCGAATTTACGGTCATCGTGGACCATCATCCCCCTGGTTGGTCACGTCAGGTTGCCGGGGGCAACAACACATTGCAGCAACCTGGCCTAGTTTTCCAGCCGTGTAGCTTGGAGCTAACTGCCAGGTGGGGAATCCTCGAGAGGATGCTAAGGGGTTACCCCACCAGGCCAGGCCGGCCGGCAGTGTAGGCGCTGGCAAGGTGATTCATGGGAGTCACCTCCCAGCACCATTCTAAAGAGGGGAGGTGTGAGGATATATTGGGGTGATGATGATCTGTACGGTAATATGCAGGACATAGCAGCCATATTATATCTTGTGGAAGCCATATGGTTTCATTTTTCATCTGCTGTGTATCTTTCAGAGGTGGATGTAGGCCAGTCTGGCTTCTTGGAGTTCCTTATATAAATGTAAATTAACTCTGCATTCAATGGCCAGCAGGAGAAGCTACTATTGTCTGCTTCTAATTAGAAAGAGGTAATCAGATAATGAGTCCCTCTTTTGTCTTCTGTTGCCTTGCTTTGAACTCTGTGTGCATGTAGACAGCCCATTGTCCCAATATACAAATGAAGAATACCAGAGTCTGGGGACAGTGGAAGCTAACACAGGAATGCTTGAAGTTTACATATGACAGCCTACTGGAAGTGGGTGAAATGTTTCGAAGTCCTTTTGATACAATTTTACCTGTGGTCTGAATATTGGTCTGGAGGCGTTTGAGTGTTTGAAATCTGCGAACTTCAAGAGCTAAAACAGGAACCCTTTGAAGTTTGCATATCACAGAAGGGATATGACAAGCGTTCTGTGCAAACAATTTGGGACTGAACCTTAAATGCCCCAGGCCCCAAATCGGGATATAAACATCAGCTAGGATAGTCACAACTGGTAGCTCTTTGGAGATAGCAAACGCTAGGGCTATCCTGGTCTGACCAGAAGCTGCGTTCTCCCGCAAACAATGCTCTGTATACGCTGGTAACGTTTGACTCCCGATTTATTTTTATGCAAATATCCTTGTGTGTATCATTGTAACTTTTTACTTTGTTTTGTAATCTTTTGTATATATTATTTTCTGCATTGCTCCACTTTTTTCTGGAAAATTAAATCGTTATTTAATAAGTTTGACTTCTGCTGTACTAAGCTAACGCTCATAGCCTGGAAGAGACTGCAGTGTAACTTGCAGTACAAAGTCAGTGCCTGATTGCGCCTTGCTACTGTAGGATTGTAGTGTGTGTGTGTGTGTGGTGTGTGTGTGGTGTGTGTGTGTGGTGTGTGTGGTGTGTGTGTGTGTGTGTGTGTGTGTGTGTGTGTGTGTGTGTGTGTGGTGTGTGTGTGTGTGGTGTGTGTGTGTGTGGTGTGTGTGTGTGTGGTGTGTGTGTGTGTGTGTGTGGTGTGTGCACCGTATCTGCAGGCTTGCCGCGGGGCCGGTTCCTGACAGGGGTAGAGCCTGGTGGGGCTGTTACCTGTGTGGAGCTAGATGGGGCCTTCCCCTTGGTTGGTGGAGTCTGGTGGAGCTGTCACCTGTGTAGAGCTAGATGTGGGTGTCCCCTTGGTTGGTGGAGCCTGGTGGGGCTGTCACCTGTGTGGAGCTAGATGGGGCTGTACCCTTGGTTGGTGGAGCCTGGTGGGGCTGTTACCTGTGAGGAGCTAGATGGGGCCGTCCCCTTGCTTGGTGGAGTCTGGTGGGGCTGTCACCTGTGTGGTGCTAGATGGCGCCATCCCCTTGGTTGGTGGAGCCTGGTGCGGCTGTCACCTGTGCGGAGCTAGATGGGGCTTTCCCCTTGGTTGGTGGAGCCTGGTGGGGCTGTTACCTGTGAGGAGCTAGATGGGGCCGTCCCCTTGCTTGGTGGAGTCTGGTGGGGCTGTCACCTGTGTGGTGCTAGATGGCGCCATCCCCTTGGTTGGTGGAGTCTGGTGCGGCTGTCACCTGTGCGGAGCTAGATGGGGCTGTCCCCTTGGTTGGTGGAGCCTGGTGGGGCTGTCACCTGTGTGGAGCTAGATGGGGCTTTCCCCTTGGTTGGTGGAGCCTGGTGGGGCTGTTACCTGTGAGGAGCTAGATGGGGCCGTCCCCTTGCTTGGTGGAGTCTGGTGGGGCTGTCACCTGTGTGGTGCTAGATGGGGCTGTCCCCTTGGTTGGTGGAGCCTGGTGGGGCTGTCACCTGTGTGGAGCTAGATGGGGCTTTCCCCTTGGTTGGTGGAGCCTGGTGGGGCTGTTACCTGTGAGGAGCTAGATGGGGCCGTCCCCTTGCTTGGTGGAGTCTGGTGGGGCTGTCACCTGTGTGGTGCTAGATGGGGCCGTCCCCTTGGTTGGTGGAGTCTGGCGAGGCTGTCACCTGTGTGGTGCTAGATGGGGCTGTCCCCTTGCTTGGTGGAGCCTGGTGGGGCTGTCACCTGGGTGGGGCTAGATGGGTCCATCCCCTTGGTAAAGCTTGGTGGGCCATCCCCTGTATGCTGCTAGATGGGGCCATCCCCTTGGTATGTGAATCCAGTTTGGGTATCACCTGCGACAATGACACACAAAATTCTGACCGAAATCAAATTCTTCTCAGAATTACAAAAAATAAGGGAAAGGAAAATCTATTTTCAGCGTTTCACCGGAGGGGATTTTAGTGCAGATGTAAGTGGAAGAGTCAGACTTAATCCCATTACCAGTCATTCTTTTTGTAAACCCCTTATCCTCATCTGTGCCATTAAAACATTACTGTCCTGGGCCGCTTCCAGCAGTTCAGTGGCAGAGTTCGTGGTCGGGCAGCTGCACTCTCCAGGCCTGCGTTATCCATCAAATACGCTTCCCAGTCTCCGACTCATTCCCAGAAAGAGTCGCAAACACGCACCTCGGGACGGACATCCAGCGATGGCAGGAGCTGACAGGTGATGTGTACAAGACACCAGCACTGGCAGAGAGAACGAGAGACGGAATATGGCAGAGAAAGCCAAAATCCCACCAAAAAGAGCAAGGTGGCTTCAGCCAGGGGGTGGGGGGTTGTCACAGGGGATTTACTGCCGCTGACCGTGAACTTCTGTCCACATGTCAGGGATATTAAACTTCTAAATCTCCAGCTAAACAGAGTCACTCTGAGCCGCGCTCTTCTTCCGCAGGAAGAGTATTTTTCAGGTCGTGGGGAGATTAACCACTTTTCTTCAAGTGGGATTTACAAGCAGGATGAGATTTATATCATTTATCTGGGCCCAATAAAAAAAGTTTTAATGAAAAGCCTTGGTGAAACAATCTGCAGACGGGTCACACGGAGTTGGCCAGAAGACTCTGAGAAGCGCAGGACTTGTTAGCGTAGATTAACGTTCAGGCGGGACCTCTGAGAAGTACGAGGGAAATAATTCAGTGCGTTCCCAGAAGCCCGGCGTGTGCGGAGGAAAGAGTTCTAGGAAAGGGGAGTAAGCCAGAGCTGCGTATGGGGGGGAGGGGGGGGGGGGGTTGGGAGGACACAGTGGTGGCCATTTTGTCTATCTGGGGCCATTTATGCAGTTCAGTTTGCCCCATAGGTAAGATGAAAACATCTTTGCCACGAATGTATTTTACTGGCAAAAAGACAAAACAAAAAAAAAACAAAAAAAACCTGCCAAATCTTTACCATTGCTGGAGTCTGGACTGGGACTCACTAGAAACCATGAACTGCTGAATGCTTTCGCTAGTGATTTTTGCAGCGTTTTTCGGAGCAGTTTTGAATTTAATGTAAGCAATTTGTACAGCGATTTCCAGAGATTTGGTAAAAGTGCTGCAGATACCGCAATTGTGATCCCTTCCCTTGATTTTTTATTAACCTAGAGCAAAACACTGCTGAAAGTGCTAAAGTGGGCCCCAGACCTTTAAAGGTAACCAGAGATGAAGTACCCTCATGTATTTTACCATATATATCAGTGGGAACATTAGAGAAAACACCTACCTTGCTTTCTGTTTCATTCTGCACTGCTCAGTCTGCTTCTAATCATCCCTGATAAAATACCTGACTCAGCATTCAGTCTGGCTTTGTTCAGGAATATTTATAGCGAAGTCTGTGTTCTCTCATGTCTTTTCAAGTCCAAGCCTGCCCCCTGCTGGCTCTGCACAGGAATCATTATAGCTGAGTCATTATAGCAAAGCCAGACTGAATGCTCAGTCGGGGATTTTATCAGGGCTGATTAGAAGCAAGCTGTGCAGTGCAGAATGAAACAGAAAGCATGGTGGGTGTTTTCTCTAATGTTCCCACTGATATATATGGCAAAATACATGAGGGTGCTTCGTCTCTGGTTTACTTTAAGTAAACCAGTACTGAAAAAATAGGAAGAATCGATACTTACCCGGGGCGTCCTCCAGCCATAAACACCTCTGAGTCCCTCGCCGTCCTCCCGCGGTCTGCCATTCAGCCGCGTTCAGCCCTGGTAACTTGTTTGGTGACGTCAGTCCGGGTCTACTGCACATGCGTGGAACCTCTGTGCATTTGCAGGACCTCCCGTGCATGCACAGAAAACCACGACTAACACGACTGACCCTGTTACCAGGGCTGATCGCAGCTGAACAGCAGACTACAGGAGGATGGCAAGGGACTCACACCTGCTTATGGGGATGGAGGAAGCCCCAGTTAAGTATCATTTCTTCCTATTTTTTGTAGCTGTCAGCCGATAGCATGCAAACAGAGCCACCCAGGAAGACAACGAGGGAGGCAACGGTGGCCATGGGGCTGTAGGAAGACCCAGACAAGTATCAATTCTTTTATCCCCGTCGCCTCAGGTTCTCTTTAAACAGCAGGCAGTCAATGTTGGTAGATGGGATAATATGTAAGAACTCATTTCCTGTTGAACAATACCAGTTGCCTGGCAGTCCTGCTGATCTATTTGGCTGCAGTAGTGTCTGAATCACACACACCTAAAACAAGCCTGCAGCTAATCAAGTCAGACTTCAGTCGGAACACCTGATTTGCATGCTTGTTCAGGGTCAATGGCTAAAAGTCTCAGAGGCAGAGGATCAGCAGGACAGCCAGGCAACTGATACTGTTTAAGTGGAAATAATTATGCCAGCCTCCATATACCTCTCACTTAGGTGTCCTATAAAGGCAGAAGTTTCACATATGACAGGAAGGCAGTATAGTTAGGCGTGAACTTTATTGTTGGTAGAAGTAGTGGAATCATGTGACAACCCTCCCCCCTCCCAAATCACAACATCATGATTCCCATCACCATGAGTGACCCCTATTATCCTGGGACAAATTGGAATTTCGGCAATCTCAGAGTCGGTGTGTCTGTCTGACCCTCACATTCTCCGCTGCTAAACCTGGACCAGATGGGGGAGTGTTTAGCCTCGGCTGATATATGGTTGTGAGACGTGCTGCAGGCCTAAGCCAGCAGGACAGGAGGAAGAGGAGATACCCCCAAGCTGTCTACAACATCCCATTCGTGTCACTCCAGGGCCCATCAGAAAACAGCAGACTGACAGAGAGCATCCCACCAGCTCACTGTCACAATGTCTGTGGAGAGGGGATAGAGGGTTCTCCTGACAACAAATATCTGCTGAATGACTGCAGGATTGTGATACTAGCTCTAAATCTCACACTAGTGCTGTATACCGGCGTTTCCCCACCATTCCCAGCCCTGAGAAAACCCCAGGTAAACATACAATCCTAGGGTGGCCAGGGCCAGTTCTAGTAATGGGTCTCTGTGCAAAATTTCCTCCCTCACCTGACCAAAAAGCAGTATTGGGGGCTTAGAGTGTGCTAAGGGGACCTAAAAAGTAATTTATTGCTCATTTTTCTCTGGAATTAACATACTTCTTTGTATGTGTTTACATGTATTTTAATGTATACAATGTATATTTTTGCAACAATGGTCCTTTAAGCAATTGGTGTTTTGTTTTGTTTTTCTACCTTTGCTCCAACACTATGGAACTCCCTACCTCCCCCCATTAGGGTTGCTCTTCCTTCGACATCTTCAAGAAGGCCCTCAACACACCTTTTTACTCTGGCCTACACCACAACCCCCCTCCCCTCCCTGGTGTTCTGAACCCGCAGCTGAACTCTTGTCCCCTACCTTTCGTGTCCCTACCTCTCGCTCTAGATTGTAAGCCTTTGGCAGGGTCCTCCTCCTTGTGTCTCCTACCTGTTCACACACCTCCATCACCGTATACCTATCCTATGGATCTGAGTGAACTCTACTGGCCTAATCTCTATGCTCCCATCCAGTGACTTAGCATTATCTTGTACTCATACTGTGCTGCGTGATCTGGTTTGCATGTATTCCTGTATTGTCTGTATGTCACCACTAAATATTGTCTGTAACCTAAACTAATGTCCTGCGCTGCGTAATATGTTGGCACTTTATAAAATACTTTTAAAAGCAGTTTACTTATGCTTTTGTTTCACCCCCTCCTGAGCTCTACAGAGTGATTTCTGACCAGCTCTTTCAGTAGATATGCAGGCTGTAGTTTGATGTCAGAGAACATAATATAGACGTCAGGGGTGACGCAAGATTGCGAAACCGGTCGGGAAGGCGACAGGCGGCACCATTTTATTTGAGGTCTTCTATTGACCATTTTATGCGTGCTACTTTTTCGGGGTTCCCAGTGCACGGGCCCCGTATGTGAGTTTCTTTTATCCTTGTTTTTAAATTGTTTTACTTGTTATGTAATAAAGACGGTTTACACTTAGATGTGCCGTACATCTCTTTCATGTCACTATCCTACTGGACTCCTCTTTGGTGAGTCTCTGCGATCTCAGGATATCTAATATATTCCGGAGGAATCTGTGGTGTGCAACATCGCTGGTGAAACAACACCATTTGAAAGTTCTGCTGACCATCTATCCAACTCGTTTACAACCTTATAATGTGGGTTGTTGGAAGCTGGTAAGCCTTGCTTCTTTACCTTTTTGTTCGAAGATCCTGTATACCAGAAAATGACGAAAGCTGTATTACTATAGACCTGCGCTGACTTTATATATTCATTGCTTGTGTGGACTTTTGGACATTGTCCTTCTTGGCTGCGGTCGCCTTCTGCCTTGGCGCTGACACTTGTTGTTTATTTTTATCTAATTCAAACAAGTTGATAATAGGCTTTGGGGTTTAATCATGGCGTTACTGAAGAACAACAACAACAGCGCCACATTTGTAAAGTGCTTTTCTCACGTAGGCCCCAAAGCGCATAAGCTTGTCTCACACCAGTACATAGTACTATGTACAAGAGAAAAGTTATGCGATTATAAATGCCAGACTAAACAGGTGGCTTTACAGTTTTGATTTAAACGTGTCCAGGATTTGAGCTGACTTCATTAAGCTTGGTAAGGCATTCCACAGGGTAGGGGCAGCATGACAGAAAGCTCTAGCTCCAAAGGTTTTTGGTTGGACTCTGGGGGTGGTCAAGTTATTGGATCCTTTTGATCTGAGGTTGTGGGCGGTGACACAAATCCTTCAGATATTCAGGGCCTATAGAGATTTGAATGCTAGCATTCAAGATATTTTAGAAGTGCTCTGTATATAGGGGGATGTATGAGATTTGTGTGATGACAGGACTGTCAGGTGACTCCTTTCTACAGACTCCTCCTGGGAATGGGGGAGCGTTTCTATAACTCTCATTAGCGCGGCCGCACAGAGCGAACGTCTCACGCCTCCATCCCCGCTTCAATTTGTACTGCTAATTTTTATTGGCAAGCCTGTAGGATTTGGACATCCATAATCCAATTGCCTTCAAACCACACAGTGGCGGAAAAACAAGACACCCGGAAGGGCTGAGAAAGGCGACCCGCAGGCCCATTAAATATACATCAGCTGGAGGCTAATCCTCACTGCAAAGCTGCCAATGGAAGAAAATCTGCTATTTTCAGTGGCATTAAACCCAGCCGCCCATTGTGCCCGCCGCTCACAGGCTGCGTGTTGTGCGATGAAATGAAAAGGTCAGGGCCCATTGTCGGCTGCTGATCTGAGCTGCGTGCTGCATGCCCGTCCCCTGGGGCTCCGTCCTGCCAGGTAATAAGGAGCCGCAGCGGAGCCATGCCAAGGAGCGGATCGTATCACTGCCCCTTTGTCTCCGTGTGCCGGCCCTTCTCACAGAGGCACCACTTCGCTGGCAAGCGCCCTCCGTGGCGGGCAGGGTTCAGCAGGTGAGCTGCAAAGTGTGGCCTGAGATGACTTAACTGCTCCGGGAACAATGGCAGCCTCTCCGAAAACACCAAAAAGAGAGCCTGTCATTAGTAGCAATGTGCAAAACCCCTCTCCTAGCAAAAGTAATTAGCCCTCTACATACCCACACACAGACTCAGCGCACAGCAGCCAAGCTGGGACCCAGCAACTATCCCCGACAGCTAACTGAAAGTGAGACGTATTATTGCAAAAAACAGCATAATTCTGCAAAGGGGAACACACCAAGTATCCTCTGGATTGGTATGTGTACCTACCACCAGCCCTGTAACATGCATTATGTCACAACATAGCATACTATACATTAACCTATTTAAAGAAGAACTGTAATAAAAATAACTTCATAAAATCGCTTTTTGTTTACAATATTAATTTATAGATCATTTATCCATTAAAAAAAAAAATCTTTTCTCTCCCTGATTTACATTCTGAAAATGTAAAACATTTCCTCTTTAGTTCTGCCCAGTGGTCTGTACAGAATGTTCTTTACTGAGAATTCTATGCACAGAGGGAGATACTGCTTGCTTGGCAATTGGAAAAAAAACATTATTTCCCACAAGGCAACAAGGTTCACAGACAGGAAACTGTCAGGACCATGGTCATGACATCCCACTGTGGGAGGGGTCTCAGCAGAATATCAGCCACACAGACCACATGATGATCAATTTGAGAAAAGGTAAAGATTTCTCATGGGAAAGGGGGTATCTATCAGCTACTGAGTGGAGTTCAATCCTGGGTTAATATATCAGGGCGCATCCTAATGTTGAACCATATTTTGGGGTTAATTGTATGGACCAGTGTCTTTTTTCAAAGCAACTAATATGTAACTATGACATGTCATGGGGCTTAAAGAGACTCTGAAGTCTCCGAAAATATAGCTTTTTATTGTAAAATGCTGTTCACCATTATTGCCCTAACTAAAACGCTGCATCCCTGCGGCTGCACACTAAGCTGTATTTTCTGAGACTCCAGTGTCTCTTTAATATAACGGACTTCAAAAGGTGTATGTGATAATCCAGTTTTAACGAAAACTGTAGTCCTCCTGTTCACTTGCCGTCTTTCTGCACTCTTCCAATCAGCAGTTGTGCCTTTGTTAAAAGCTGCATGCGTGTGCCCAGGCCGCTCACCTCTGACCCGTGGACAGAAGCGTCCTGCACTTGCACAGTTCATAAAAATTGCTACAGCGCATGGGCCGATCGAGGAGGCACTCAATCGGGGCCATGTATGTGCCATAATCTGCAATTTGCCCGGTTGGCCAGCTTTGAGAGGTTCACAACGGCTGGATAGAACAGAGTGGAACGACAATGAGGGACCAGGACAACTACTGGGGGCTAGAGGAAGCCACAGGTAAGTTAAAGTGTACCAGAGCTGAGATGAACTAAAAGTTTTATACATACCTGGGGCTTCCTCCAGCCCCATGCGCACGGATCGCTCCCACGCCACCGTCCTCAGCCTTCTCCAGTGCCGGTACTGGGTCCCGTAACTTCCGCCAGTCGCAGCAAGTCTGTGCAAGATTAGTGCACTCTCTACATATCTCTCCTGCGGCCGGCGGAGAGATACGCAGAGGGTGCACTTCTCTTGCGCAGACTGGCAGCTGGCTTTGGAAATAATTGTCACCTGCACACTGTGTGAAGTAGGAAGTGGTCTGAATGGGCGGCCTGATGCAGACTGTCTCTGTCACCTGTAAATGGGAAATTTGTATCTCTCTGAAAAAGGGGCTGTGAATCGAATTTGAATAGACCAGCTAACTTGAATAACCCAAAGACGCCTGGACATTGTGTGAATTAGGAAATATCTTGCTGGCCTCCAGCACAAGGAAACAGTTAATTAAATAATTACCCAACCATTTGTTCTGAATCGTCTGATGTGCTTTGAGGATGTTTGCATCAGGACAGATAGCCTATTATTGAAATTTGCATATAACAGCAAGCTGGGATGTTACAGAGGTCTCTGTAAACCTTGAAGTCACCATCTGGTGGAAATTATATCGTTGCTGGATTTGTAGCCTTAGGTTAGGCGTCTATAAAAAAATCAGCTTGGAAGATTCAGAACTTGTAGTTCCCCAGGAGATAGCAAGAAGCTAGGCCTACCCTGGTCCAACCAGCTGCGTGCTCCCGCAAACAACGCTCTGACCTGTAGTGTTGTCCGGATCATGAACGATTCGGATCTTTGATCCGAATCTATTTTGTGAGTCGAATCATCCGAATCATCAAAATGAGTGATTCAGGTCGCAAAAGGGGCGGGGCCAGGAGCGACACACCCCCCTCTCAGCGGGCAGCGGGGTCCTGGAAGCAGAGCTGAGATGGATCGCTCTGTTGGATGGGAGGCAGCATTGCAGGGAGACAGGTAGATGAGAGAGGGGACATGGGTGCCACTGCCAGATATGTGTAGAGCACACATACTGGCTGCAATGTGCTGCTGATTATAGGCTGTCTGTTCCATAGTTGTGCACAGTGAACACATTGGAAGCTTTTGGCTCAGCTCAGCACAGCTCAGTAATTTGCAGGCACTGTGATTGCAGGGCAATATGATCCTCCTGCACTGCTCTAAACAGCTGCACTTCCCTTCTGGGAATGCTTTCTTTCACTGTGCGACATTTGCATTCAAAGTACACAGATGAGCATATAGGTGAAATACATGTAAAGCATATGATTGCAGCATGTGGGTATTGTGTGCAAACAAACATTTCTGCTCTCTGCTCGTCCCTCCTCCCTTCTCTGTCCACTCCCTGCCCTCTGTCCATCTTCTCCCCTTCTCTGCGTGTCCACCCCCCCCTCCCCTTCTCCTGTCCTGCTAGTCATTTCACCCCCGAAATGCTTCCGTAGTAAAATGATCCGAGATTCGGATCAAAGATCCGGATCTTTTCAATGATCCAATTCGAATCATCCGGATCATTGAAAAGATCCGAACTTCACATCTCTACTGACCTGTATGCTGGTAACGTTTGATCCCCGTTTTATTTTGTTTATAAGCAAACTGCCTTGTTGTGTGCCTTTGTACTTTTTTACTTTGTCTTTGTACTTTTTTACTTGGTTCTTGTAAATAATTTTGTATATATTTCTCTCTGCACTGTTACACTTTTTTGGAATATTAAATCGTTATTGAATAAGCTGGTCTTCTGATTTACTAAGCAGAGATCGCATTCCTAGAGAGAGACTGCAGTGTAATTTGTGTTACAAGTTCAGTGTCCGATTGGATGATTGGTTTGTACACCGCTACCATGTGAGAGAGTGCGTGTGTGTGTGCGTGTGCGTGTGTGTGTGTGCGCGTGCGTGCCTGCGTAAAAAAGGAACACCGAGAGCCCAATATAGTATGCGGAGGGTAAGTTGAAACTGTAAAAGTGAGAGATTTATACTCACAAACACGGGTCGCCGCTAAGGCAACCACTGTAAATGCAGGTGAGGAGATTAGACCTGTCCTCACTCAGGGTTAAGATGTCGCTCTCTGTAGAAAGGAAGAAAGGTAGGGGTGGGTCCCCCTTCCACCAAGGGTGGACACTATAATTTTATAGTGTGTGTGTGTGCTGTGCTACAGAGGCACTATACTGTACGTGCTGCTAAATAGCTACTGTTTGTCCCCATCTACTGCTTGATAAAGCGGGCCTTGTCCTGCAAAACGCGTTGCATCTATTGGGGTACCAATAAAGTATTTATTTATGTCAGACAGTTGTCTAGTCTGCTTTTGTAGGTAAGTCCACCACTGCCTTCCAGCATATTTTAAAACTTGTAGTGATTGCTTTTATCCTGCTGGTGCCTCTGTTTACATACAAAATTGTAGTGTGTGCGTGCGTGCGTTTCTCATATTCTGGCCTAAAGCTCGAAGCTGAGCCAAATACAAAAACGCTGGACTGAGTGCAGGCTCCTCGACAGCAGAGTGGGAATTGTCAAAGTGTCGAGCAGCTGCTAGTGGTGGCAGAGTACGTGTTGTGAGGGACGACAGCCTTGTGTTAGCTTGAATAAGGCTGCTTTCCCTCTCGATCTGGTCGAAACTAAAAAACCCCAGTCGGGAACTGTCTCTGCAGACTTGCCGTGGGGCCGGTTCCTGACACTCAGCACTGGGCCGAGTATGTTGGCTGGACAGTTTGGGGAGTTTGCAGGTCACGTTTGGGTTGTGCAGTGCTCAGTACTAGGGGGGAGTATGCTGGCTGGACAGTTTGCAGGTCACGGATGGGGCGTGCAGCGCTCAGCACTATGCCGAGTATTATGGCTGGACAATTTGGGGAGTTTGCAGGTCACATTTGGGTTGTGCAGCGCTCAGCACTAGGCAGAGTATGATGGCTGGACAGTTTGCGGGTCACGGGTGAGACGTTCTGTGCTCAGCACTGGGCAGAGTATGATGGCTGGTCAGCTTGCAGGTCACAGGTGGGGCATGCAGTGCTCAGTATTAGGCTGATTATGATGGCTGGACAGTTTGCAGGTCACGGGGTGGGGTGTGCAGTGCTCAGCACTGGGCTGACTATGATGGCTGGACAGTTTGCAGGTCACAAGTGGGGCATGCAGTGCTCAGTATTAGGCTGAGTAGGATGGCTGGTCAGTTTGGGGAGTTTGCAGGTCATGTTTGAGACATGCAGCGCTCAGCTCTGGGCCAAGTATGATGGCTGGACAGTTTGCAGGTCACGGGTGGGGTATACCAGCACTCAGCACTAGGCCGAGTATTATGGTTGGACAGTTTGGGGAGTTTGCAGGTCACGTATGAGACGCGCAGCGCTCAGCACTGGGCGGAGTATGATGGCTGGTGAGTTTGAGGAGTTTGAAGGTCACGGGTGGGAAGTGCCGGCACTCAGCACTGGGCAGAGTATGATGGCTGGACAGCTTGCGGGTCACGTTTGAGACGTGCAGTGCTCAGCACTAGGCCGAGTATTATGTCTGGACAGTTTGAGAAGTTTCCTGGAAATGGTCCATAGTCTCCTCTCCCCGCACGCGACTGGCAATGAACTCTGGGTAGCGGGTGCACCTCGCACTAATTGTCCCCATGTGAAGGCCGTCTCCCTGTAATTTGCTGTGCAAGTTTTCCAAAGTGCTTCTCCTCATACCTTCCACTTTTCTGGTTGATTAGAGAGCGATTAGAAATCATTTCCACGTGTCGGAGTAAAACACCATGTGCTTAAAACGTGAATTCAGCAAGGACTCAGAGCGAGAACGCCGGCCGAGAGACGCCGCAGCCAGACCGCCAGTGTTCCCGCTCTGAGGTGTAAAGCTGCCCATACGGTATCCATACATCTAGCGATGATGGGCAGATTCCACCAAGAGACAAATCTCTCTCTGAATCTGATTAGAGAGAGATCTGTTGGCTGCCCCCATACACTGCAGGCCGATTCCTGATCAATGTCATGCTGAAATCAATTATTCGTGCTCACCATCTAATCCCTACCGTAGTCATATGTTTAATGTCCTACCATATTATTAATATTATGTATTTATATAGCACTGACATGTTCTGCAGCACTTTACAGAGTACATAGTCACGTCACTGGCTGTCCTCAGAGGAACTCACAATCTAATCCTACCATAGTCATAGCCTAATGTCCTACCATATTATTATTATGTACTTATATAGCACTGACATCTTCTGCAGCACTTTACAGCGGACATAGTTATGTCACTGACTGTCCTCAGAGGAGCTCACACTCTAATCCCACCATAGTCATAGTCTAATGTCCTACCATATTATTAATATTATGTATTTATATAGCACTGACATGTTCTGCAGCACTTTACAGAGTACATAGTCACGTCACTGGCTGTCCTCAGAGGAACTCACAATCTAATCCTACCATAGTCAAAGCCGAATGTCCTACCATATTATTATTATGTACTTATATAGCACTGACATCTTCTGCAGCACTTTACAGCGGACATAGTTATGTCACTGACTGTCCTCAGAGGAGCTCACACTCTAATCCCACCATAGTCATAGTCTAATGTCCTACCATATTATTAATATTATGTATTTATATAGCACTGACATGTTCTGCAGCACTTTACAGAGTACATAGTCACGTCACTGGCTGTCCTCAGAGGAGCTCACAATCTAATCCTACCATAGTCATAGCCTAATGTCCTACCATATTATTATTATGTACTTATATAGCACTGACATCTTCTGCAGCACTTTACAGCGGACATAGTTATGTCACTGACTGTCCTCAGAGGAGCTCACACTCTAATCCCACCATAGTCATAGTCTAATGTCCTACCATATTATTAATATTATGTATTTATATAGCACTGACATGTTCTGCAGCACTTTACAGAGTACATAGTCACGTCACTGGCTGTCCTCAGAGGAACTCACAATCTAATCCTACCATAGTCAAAGCCGAATGTCCTACCATATTATTATTATGTACTTATATAGCACTGACATCTTCTGCAGCACTTTACAGCGGACATAGTTATGTCACTGACTGTCCTCAGAGGAGCTCACACTCTAATCCCACCATAGTCATAGTCTAATGTCCTACCATATTATTAATATTATGTATTTATATAGCACTGACATGTTCTGCAGCACTTTACAGAGTACATAGTCACGTCACTGGCTGTCCTCAGAGGAGCTCACAATCTAATCCTACCATAGTCATAGTATAATGTCCTACCATATTATTATTATTATGTATTTATATAGCACTGACATCTTCTGCAGCACTTTACAGAGTACATAGTCATGTCACTGACTGTCCTCAGAGGAGCTCACAATCTAATCCTACTATAGTCATAGTCTAATGTCCTACCATATTATTATTAATATTATGTATTTATATAGCACTGACATGTTCTGCAGCACTTTACAGAATACATAGTCATGTCTCTGACTCTCCCCAGAGGAGATTACCATATAATCCGCTTGGACAGTGCGATGCTTCGCGCAGCGCTTAAAGTGAACCTAAAGTCACAAAAAAAAAACGAGATTAACTCACCTGGGGCTTCCCTCAGCCCCCTGCAGACGATCGGTGCCCTCGCAGCTCCGCTCCGATGTCCCAGGACCCGCCGGCGAGCACTTCCGGTTTCGCCGTCACCGGCCGACAGGCATGGGAACGCGAGTGATTGTTCGCGTTCCCAGCCTGTATATCGCCCCCTATGCTGCTATTGCGGCCTCCCGGCGGGTCCTGGGACATCGGAGCGGAGCTGCGAGGGCACCGATCGTCTGCAGGGGGCTGAGGGAAGCCCCAGGTGAGTTAATCTCGTTTTTTTTAGTGACTTTAGGTTCACTTTAAAGGGACTCCGAGCTCAAAATAAAAACGAAATCGGTACTCACCTGGGCCTTTCTGGAGCCCAGCGTAGGTCGGGAGATCCCTCGGGGTCCATCTGGCTCTTCACCCAGGGCCTGGCCAGAAATGGCTCCCCGGCGGCTCCCGGCGACACTGGGCCCGAGTGTCGGACTCCTCTTCCTGAAACGTCACGTCTGTCGTCCCCACGCCGGCCGCCTCGTGTCATCACGGCGGCCGGCGTGACAGTACTGCGCATGCGCGATTTCGGTTTTATTTTGAGTTTGGAGTCCCTTTAAACTTTGCGCGCGTCTTAGCGCGTGTAAAGTGCCTTTGCACGTGCTTATGGGCTTTTCACTGGCGTGTCAGCACTTACCACCCTTTAGTGAATCAAGCCCTAAATGTGATATTCTTGATTAAGTTTATCAACTAAGTTTATCAAGCATTCATTGAGAACCTAAGGTGATGCACAACTTATGCCAATGCAGAAGGTGCACAATGCAAGACATAATGCCATCACACACGGCTCTTCTACACAACAGGCAGGAGCTGCTATTTGCCAAGGACGACGCTGCTTCCTTCTCTAGCCGGCGGCTGCTCTTGTTCTTTTTTCCTCCCTCTTTCTCAATGACAACCAGACTTTCTCCGGAGGGAATAACGAGAGGTGCAGCAGCAGCCCTTGTGATACAAGCCTTTAACAAACCTTCCCGTCATCATCCAGATGTGAAGCCGTGACGGGCTGGATCCGGCGCAGTGACGGCTGGCCAAGTGGCAAGTGTAGTTGGCCGGATGGATCCCTCTAATGCCGAGCCAAGTGGCAACCTTATTAGTGCTGCGAGCATGCAAGGGCCGTGAGAACGGAGTGTGGAATCCGCGCAATTTATCTCGCGACCCGCCCAAGTAATTCTGGGAGCCGTTGGACGACGGCAGAGTTTGAAGAGCGCCATGGTGACAAGTCACCGAGGCGCCTACCAGTGAAATTCTCATGGCTGGGCCTATAAACCGCACAGCGATCTACAAATAATCCCGTCCTCCTTTGCACGGCTACGATAGTGTGACGGGTTTCCAGGCATTACTCAGAGGCGATGCCATTTCCTCCGCCGCCCGAATTCTACCATCCCGATCTGGGAACCGATTACCGCACGCCCCAGACGCACATTCCAGAATCTAAACCGCTTCTTGACTCGTCTACAGTCCTGGGGACAATTGACGAAACTACAGCCAAATGCGTAAAACTTCTGTGCTGGCCGCCAGCTTGCTGCTCGAAAATCCTCATTTAAATTTATATGTGCAATGCCTCGGAATGCATATGCAGATTTGTAACATAAACAGTAGGGGGAGTTTCCATGGAGACAGGAAAAATGGTGTATCTGAAGTGTCTCTGTACTCCAGAAATCACCCTTGTCCTCATCCAAAGAACAGGGCTTGGTCAGATAGGGGTGGAGGGAGGGGGTTAGTGAAGTGAGGGGTTACTGGGGGGTGGAGGGAACACCTGCGAAGCTGCTCAGTACAAGTGACGAAACATAATCTTAACTTGCTTTTTCTTTGTATAAACCAAGACCTGAGAAACCATCCATCTGCTTATTAGGAAAGACTGTATATTGCAGCGTGTAAGACGACTGGGCGTATATGACGACCCCCCCCCCACAACTTTTCCAGTTAAAATACAGAGTTTGGTATATACTCGCCGTATAACTACCCCTCTTCCAACGCACACCAAATAAAAACTAAAAAAACATCATATACTGGTGCTGTGTATGAACAGATACTGGTGCTGTACTGTATGTGGTACCCAGCATATAACAGTATATAGGCGATTGACTGGTTGGATTGGTCAACTCTCCCTCTCTCTAAGTGGATTGGTCAGCTATCCCTGTCTCCATAAGCGGATTGGTCAGCTCTCCCTGTTTATCAGAGCGGTATGGAACAATAGATCGCGCTGTACCCATAAAACACGCCTCTTTAACCCTTCTGGCCCGCCCTTGTATTCTATTTACCTCCTTCTCTGCCTCTCAGATCTCCCACATGTGCGCCTGCGCCGCTTCACTACAGTCCTCAGCAGCGAGATCTGAGAGGCGGTAACAGGATAGGGAGGACCAGACGGGTGGAAGAGGCGTGTTTTATGGGCACAGCACGATCTCTTTCCTCCAAACCCTGCGCGTCCCAGACCTTGCAGTGTGAGCGATGAGCTCTCCCTAGCATATGCGGCGACCGCTGAATCTCCAGCACCCAATAATTAATCATCAGCATGTCGCGTATGCACATCAAGTAAACATCAGCATGTCCAGTATACACATGGCGTATCACCCGGCATCAAAGACACCCGGCGTACAAGACGTCCCCCGACTTTTCAGAAGATTTTCAAGGGTTAAAAAGTAGTCTTCTACACCAGAATATACAGTAATTAGATCAGAGGCGTCAAATTCAAGTCAGAATGCAGCACCTTCTCACCATTTATGGGGCCTGCGACAAATTCATGTGCGCATGAATGTCTCAAATGTCTAGGCCAATTAAAAATACACCTGAACTGAATGATATGGAGGCTGCCATATTTATTTCCTTTTAAACAAAACCAGCTGCCCGGCTGTCCTGCTGACCTATTTGGCTGCAGTAGTGTCTGGATCACACACCTGAAACAAGGTTGCAGCTATTCTAGTCAGACTTCAGTCAGAAACATCTGATCTGCTGCAGGCTTGTTCACTAGCTATGGCGAAAAGTATTAGAGGCAGGCCTAGGCAACTGGTATCGTTTAGGGGAAATTAATATGGCAACCTCCATATCCCCTCTCACGCCAGGTGTGCTTTAACTAGTTAACACCAGCCCATTGGTGGCGTTATGTGGGCTCTCGTACAAGTGCGTGTTCTCACATCCACTTGTAATGCAAAACCATTGTTTAAAAACGTCTATTTTGCATAAATTAGTTAAAGGGGCACTACAGCGAAAAACTGTAAAATGTAAAATATGTGCAAACATATACAAATAAGAAGTACATTTTTTCCCAGAGTAAAATGAGCCATAAATTACTTTTCTCTTATGTTGCTGTCACTTACAGTAGGTAGTAGAAATCTGACAGAAGTGACAGGTTTTGGACTAGTCCATCTTTTTATAGGGGATTCTCAGGGATATATTTATTTTCAAAAGCACTTAGTGAATGGCAGTTGCTCTGTCCAACTGCCAAAAACTGTGTAGGGAGCAGGGAAGCTGGCCAGCATCATTGTTTAAATCCTCTTTCGGGAATATCTTTATAAAGAATAAAAGCCTTGCTGAGAATCCCCTATGAAGAGATGGACTAGTCCAAAACCTGTCACTTCTGTCAGATTTCTACTGCCTAGTGTAAGGGACAGCATTATAGGAGAAAAGTAATTTATGGCTCATTTTACTTCTTATTTGTATATGTTTGCACATATTTAAAATTTTACAGTTTTTCGCTGTAGTGCCCCTTTAAAGCGTACATTGCCCTCATAAACTACATCTCCCAAAATGCACTTCACTTTAGTGACCCGCAAAACTGACATCCCACTACTAGAGTGGAGTGTTTCTACTAAAATGTTCAAAAAGAGAAAAGTTCACAAATAAGTTTAAAGTGGATCCGAGATAAACTTTTCCACATTGCATAGTTGTGTTCCTTTCATATAGTTTATAGGGCATTACTCAAGCCAAATACTTTTTTTGTTTTGTTTGTTTTAATACTCGAATTCCCTATAAACTAAACAAGCCCCGCCCACAGCTCCTTTTGTGCCTTGGCACTCTTAGAGCAATGTAGCAAGGGCTTATGGGAGCTCAGTCTGGGCAGGAGGAGGAGGTGTTACAGCCATAGATTTCAGAGGCAGAGGGGAGGAGGGAGGAGGAGAGGGGATTGAGCTGACGGTTGGAGATGCTATCAGCTTGCCTGTGTGTAATAGTCACAAGCAGAACATGGCTGCTGTATATAGACAAGTTACTTGTTATAGTTAGTTTTTCATCTTGGATCAGCTTTAACCTTTCCTAAGGACCAGAGCCGTCCTTTCCCTTTAGTATCCAGTAATAACGGTGATTGGCTCACAGTAATCACAAGGTCGGCTCCTGACCAAGACACCGAAAGGTTGAGGCGTGCATGCGCTCGATTTTCAGCAGAGGCAGCTGCAATCACCTACCTGGGCCAAGAACCATCTAGCGTGTGTATGAGGCTTTGTTACCAAGTAAAGAGTTGTTGAATAGGGATAAGGTTTACAATGGTGCAGGGTACAAATAAAACAATTTTCAAGCACATTTTTGAGTGATGTGATTATTAAAGAGGCCCTGTAGTGACATGTAGTAGAATGTAGTAGTATACCCACTTTTAAGGTAATTATTATGGTTTCATTATCAGAAAAACTTCCTATAGCTATCTATTGCTGTATATTGGTATGTAGCCCCGCCCTCCAAGTGATGCCTGGGCTATTTAGCTATCTGGCAATCCTCCTCCCCAGAGCATTATGGGAGATCAGGCATGCTGGCTTCAGGAATTCTCATATACAAGTTCCCCCGACTGTAGCTGTATATGGCAGCCTTCGTTATCACCCATTAATCAGCCAATGGCCGCAGTACCAACCTCTCCCTGGCAGATTGCGCACAACACATTTGGAAGAGCGGCTGCGCACAACGATTTACAAGCAGTTGTAAAATTGCAGGACGTCAATAAGGCGTGGAAGACGAGGAGGAGAGTCTGTTAGCGATTATAGAGAGGAGGAAATTTTATCAAAGGTAATGAGGAGCCGACAGCCGCACCATTACTGGGAGAAGGTTTATTTAAAGAAAAATAAAATAAAGGGATTTCTTAGTCACAAAGCGCTGCTTCCGATAAACTGAGCGGCTGAGTCATTTGAGGACTGCTGAGGACAGGATGGAGGGTCAGCTGACTCACCTCTCTGCGCACACGTCTGCAGGACAGTAAGATGGTGAGGTCCGGGGGCTCGAGAGTAACAGAGGGCGCCCCGTCATAGAGAACAACAAGAAACAACAACGTGCTCGCAACCTAGAGACCCTGACATGCTCTATATACTGCAAGAGCAACAGGTGCTTCTGCCACTCCCACCCGCAGATCTCAGCATACATACCCCCCCCCCCCCCCTTCCCCTGATTACTGCAAGTGAAAGCTTGTAGCTCACTACCAATAGGTGCCCGTTAACGATACAATTTTTCCATCAGATGCGATCTTTCTATGCAATTTTTTCGATCGGATCGTACAGAAAACTGCAGTGTGTAGCAAAATTTAATGCTAAACGGTTGATTGGAACAGAAAAATTTAGCGGATCTAAAAGTTGTATTTTATGATCATATTAGAAGAGAGAAAATCCTCAAAATGACCCATTCATGGGAACAATCAATAATTACCTTCCGATTACGTTCGATCGTAAAAATTTCATCAAAAGATTGCATCTGATGAAAAAATTGTATCGTTAATGGGCACCCTTAAGGTCTTTACACACGACCAATGTTGGGGAAACGACTTTACTGGTGACAAAAACAAACGACGGGACTTTACATTGACGTCAACACACCAACATTGCAAAAGACCAACTCATTTTAATGCTGCGCATAAAAAAAAAAAAGTTTAGTTTGCCTGGGGCTTCTGCCAGCCCCCTGCAGCTGTCCTGTCCTGCGCTGCCCTGGAACGATCCTCCAGTCCCCCGCCAGAGGTCGACGTCCACTGTGCCTGCGCGGCCCTGGCCGGACGCCTCCTCGTTCACTGAGAAAATCTCTACTGCACCTGCGCAGGACGCTCCAGAAGATGGGAGCATGGTAAGGGCCATGCAGGCACAGTGGATAGCAACTGGCAAGAGAAAGTGAGCCGCAACAGGGGACCCGGAAAATCGCTCCAGGTATGCGTGGGCACAGAATGGCTGCAGGAGGGGGTGACAGAAGCCCCTGTTAAGTGAAACTTTTTTTTTTTTTTTTTTTTAAGGGTTCTTCAGGTTCGTTGTAAGTGACATCGTGCACACGTGGCTGGCGGCACGATATCCGCTGATAGCACTGATCCGCCGGATGGATTGCGCAAAATGCCCGATATCAGTCGCTCGTTGTCGTCTGCCTACATTTTTTTAACACAACTTTTGTCGGACACAGTGAAACCTGTAATTCGTCTGACATTTCAAACAACGTTTTTTTTTATGCATGTATGTACATAGCTCACCATTTTGTTCTATGGAAACGGGGAAGAGGTGGTGGTGGTGGTGGTGGTGGTGGTGGAGGGGGGGGGGGGTGTAATAGCAATCAATCAACTTTTCAAATCACTGAAGACGAAACTACCTAGATACCATCTTATAACTTCTCAACCCAAAACAGGAAATAAGTCCACAAAATAAGAGGTTATAAATGAACTGAAGTTTGATATTATTCTCCCTAGGGCTGGGCATTTTCTCTCTTCAGGTACAATCATAAAATCCCCCATCCCGATTGATAAACTTCTATACACCAATTGACCATAGAATTGTTTTGTGTCCATTTTCTCCATATACTGTGTTCTCAAGCGGGCGATATTACAGTGTAACAGTGTGCTGACCAGGAAGCTGTTATGGGTTAACGATCATTTTCAAAATAGAGGATGGAGAATTCCATTGATCACAGGGGACAAGCAGGACGCAGGAGAGGAGAAAGCGATTGAGAAGTAGACTACACAGGAGGTAAGTATGACGTATGTATGTTTATTTTGACTTTTAATTTTCAATTCAGGTTTGTTTTAAGACATTTACACCGACGTGAACAGATAACAACCACCGACAGATATTGAGCACAATGAACAATCCTTCCTGGCTGATCCATTTTGGGCAACTATGATTCACACGAGACTGTGGGTACAAATAGATCAGGAATGACCATTGTCGCAGTTACGTGTTTGTTGTACCTTGGTCTGCTGAAAATCTAGCATTGCACACTTGATATGCCAGAGTTTAGAATCACCACAGGCATTCACATGCCACTTCTAGGCCCAGCACACTCATTACACACAGATACACAAAGGTAGAGAAAAATATACGGCGATAGCAGGGCTGTGGAGTTAGAGTTGAGGAATTGGAGTCATTTTGGGTACCTGAGGTTGGAGGTTTCATAAACTGGGGAGTCGGGTGATTTTTGTACCGACTCCACAGCCCTGAAAGATAGAGAAGATGGAGGCTGAATCTATAGAGGAGCTTCGGCGACTTTACTTTCAATTCAGTCAGCAGCAATAAAAGTAAGAGAAAGAAACACAAGAAATCATTTCCTCAGACAAAGGCTGAGCTCTAGAACAGAAATGCAGCTTTTAATATACTGCCGCCTTCTCCACGTCCATCATCTGGAGGATTTGGCGGCCCCGCGGCGGGCCATTATACATTCCCTCACTCTCTGTTTGTTTTGTCGGAGCGGAGTTCTCACAAGAGACAAATATTTGCATGCGGAGATGTGTCCCTTTTGGCTGTGTCACAAGAAGAGGTCCTCGCCGCGTTTATTGCTGTGGCGCGGAAATGATTTGTTTTCTTGTCCGCTTGACCCAGCAAGGGACAAAAACACCTTGCAAATGTCAGGCACTTGACAAGAGAAGGCCCTGCTAGGGAGCCGGGAGACCAGGGAGCAGGATATTCAGCTGGGCATGGGAGAATTCTGCTCTCGTTTTGCAAGTGACATGGCAGTGACATCATACTGCTTCTCAATGTGCTGAAGCCCAACTGCAGCACACAAAGGATTACCTAGTCCTAGGCAGCCCTCGGACGCAGAACTTGTTTCAGTCTGTTCTCCGTGTCAATGCTTTTCCTTCATTATCTATTTCCTGCAGCACAGACTCCCTCAGCTACAGACTACAGTCTGCTCAGAGAGGTCTGTCTGGGCTCCGCCTCTTTGCAGGCCAAACAGTAGTAAACTGAGCCCTTTCAACCTGCGGTTAACCATTTCACGTTAAATGACCACATTTTTAGGGTGCACTTACACTCAGTGTGCTCAAATGCTACATGCTGGCATTGTACTGATTTTTACTGAATTTCATAAAACCGGCATGTCACCCCCAGCACAGACTAACAACTTAAACTCTGCATGCATGAGGGTCTAATGAGCCAATCAATCTCATTATCTAGCAGTTAAGCGTTTAGTAACTAGCTTTTAAGCAGGGACTTTAGCAAACAGGGGATGAAAATCAATACATTGCAAAGTGAGAAGTTAAAAAACTGAATAGAGATCAAGAAATAATTAATATTCACCATGTAATTCATATGGTTTGATCCACAATCTGCCTGCACGTAATCATGTTGTTTTTTGTATAGTACAATATGGTGTAGTATGTCATCAATAATGAGTCTAGATGTGAAATAAAAACGGGGTACTCACATACTAGGGTTGCTCAGCGCAACCACCTTTTGCGCATTAAAGGAGAAGAAAACAGTACCTGGCACCAAACGCAGCAGGGCAGACACACCAGGACTGGGACCAGAATGCAGAGCGTGCTCATCCAAAAAACTTTGCCATCCAATCAATATGAAGAAAAAAAGCGGGGCACCACTCCTTAAAAGTCCCTTTATTCCGGTGGGGGAGACAGCGGGTACATGCAGTGGGGGTATCGAGTGCCTGACAGCTGTTTCGCTGGTTTAAACCAGCTTCTTTTGCGCATGTGGGGAACACCTGTCCTGCACTCCGTTTTGGAAGAGGGTCTCTCTCTGGTAGGTCGCTCTCTCTCAAAACTCAAAAGGGGCCGCAGGCCCTTCCCTCCCCTGGAAGGTCATGGACTGGAAGCACAGGTTGAGAGGCGCCCAAGGTAGTGTGGTGGCGACGTGAGTGTGGGCTCCCAGAGCTCTATAGATTGTCTACTTTGGCAAACCATTGACCTGAGGAAGTGGACGTTTGGTCTCACAAAACACGCTGTCGTTATTGTGTAGTTTTATTTATCCGATTCCTGAAGTTTTATTGAGGTAAGAACACCTCTTTTATATATTCATTTGTTATTGGGTGCCTCTCAACTTGTGTTTCCAGGTAAATTAACTCTCCCTGCTGCGGCCCACAACTCTAACTCATCCCGAACATCCCCGTGAATCTGGAAAAAACCTACTGACTGAAGCCCATGGTGACCTAGATTACCTATTACTTAGTGTCCTAGCACTGCTCTTGGTCCTCCCCGGTTACCAAAGCCCGGTCCCCTTTTCTCTGCAGCCTCCTGCAGGTTCTCCTGTGAGGCGCAGAGCGATTCTGAACTTTTGCTGCTCTCACACGGCTAGAAACATGTGCAGCTGCTTGGGGGACCTTCCTGATTTTAGCATCTGACTGGAGACTCCAGTTGGGAGTGATACAGAAATAGGATTGAGGTCACTTACCATTCTGTTCATCCAGCTCATTGCCGATGTCGTAGCCCATCTGTTTCTGTCGGCCGATGATGTTACTGAGCGCATCCAATCCAGCGTCTTGCTCTGAACACAGAAAGGAGAGTTGTATATTAATAGATTGACTCATATTTCAAACGGTGTTCAGCAAAGAGGATAGAGAATATATATGTAAGCGATTATGATTAATATTACAAAACTGGAATTAAAACTGGAAAGATGGGAGGCAACCCTTCATATCAATAAAAGGAACAAAATGGTTCCTCCAAAAAAAAAAAAAAAAAAATTGGAAGCCTTTTATCATTCCTACATTACCAAAAGAAGAAATTAAAAAATTATGGAACCCTTTACCACAAGTACTCTAAATGCTATGCCTATGAACAACTAGGAGGAACTTTGGGTAGACTGGAAATTTTAGGTTAAACGTTCTACCAGAGTTGGACCCTGTAATCTTCCCGTAGGGGATTATATTGTTTCTTGATATCCCTATTTTTTACTGCACCAGCACTTTAGTGCTTATATGCTCCTAATACGGCCTATATAACATTGAGCACCATGACTATGACACTATGTTCACCCCATTATATTAGTAAGTACGGTATACTATGTATAAAATCTACATACTATTGGCCTCTGAGGAAGCTTATTGTTAAGCGAAACGGCTGTCAGCCTCTGTCACCCCCACCGCATACCCGCTTGTCTGTACACAGTTGAGTAAAGGTACCCCTATTTGCAAGTTACAGTGCCTCAAGCTTTTTCTTCTCTTGCACATACTATGTATAAAATCTACTGCAGAAATTTTTTGTAGCAAATTATTCATAGCAATGTTTGTTGTTTCCTGTCTACATTTGTTGTCCCCATCTTATTGCCTGATGAAGCGGGCTTAGCCTGCAAAACGCGTTGCATCCATGGGGTACAATAAATGTATGTATTTATCTTCAGACAGTCTCTCGTGTCTTCTTTATGGAGGCAAGTCCACCACTTCCTCCAAGCAAATTTTAAAGGTTTTATCTACTTTTATCCTGCTGGCGCCTCGGTTTTCCTATTGCTAAACTGAGTCCACCCCTTTGTGGAGGGGTGACCTACCGCTTTTTTACGATCTACAGAGAGCGACTTCTTAATCCTGAGTGAGGACAGGCTTATTCTCCTCACCTGCCTACAAAGTGGTTGCCTATGTGGTAACCCATGTTTGTGAGTATATTTGTCTCACTCATCATCATCTACATTTGTTTCTGACATACTACACCATATTGGGCTCTTGGTTTCTCTCCTCTTTGGTCTCTGGAACAAAGACCAATATAAAAAAAAAAAAAGAGAGAAAATGAGATAGAGCAACGAGGGTGGGAAAGGGTTGAGAAGGGGTTAGAGAGTGTTTTTTTTCTTAACTGCAGCAGTGTTCTTCTCCCCAGAAATTTCTTCCAGCTGGGTGGCATGAAAAAGTAGCTGGGTGGGGACCAACGAGGGAATTCAGGGGCAGCGCAACTTGACTTACAGCATAGGAGGAGGGTGAGGAGGTGAGCTGATGACAGCCGGGTGCTCCCCAAAATAAAATAAAATCGCCTAACCCTACCCTATTCAGCCACCGATGCTAGACCCTAACTGACCCCCCACCAATGCCTACCCCTAACTGCTCCCTCGGCTGATGCCTAACCCTATCCAACCATAGCCATCTACCATCCCTGACACACACCCCCACAAGCCTGCCAATAACGGGCCACCTTTGCTGTTAATTATGTTGTATGATGTAGTCACAGTTTGTATAGCAGGTGGCTCAGGCACCCACAATTTTATCGGGTGCAGGAGCTGCCGAAATCTCCGTTTACAGCTGGTATTAACAGGGGCGTTTATGGGATGCCCAAACTTCACCGGTGCCCAAATTTCCTTTTCCGCGCTGGACTGACAAACAGGGGGTTAGAACAAGAAGTTCAGTTTGATATGCTTCTTACAATTTGTAGGCTTCCTGCAATTTCTTTGCTCCCTGATTTTTGTGACTTTGAAAAACTACATTTTTACTGAAAATGGTTAAAAAAAACCATCAGAGCCCCCAAAAAGCTTTACATAATTTAATGTTCTTACAAAGTACCCCTCCATTTCTATTTACTGTTAGTTATGAATGGCACAGTCATTTATCAGCAGTTTTCGCAGTGTGATATGTAGGGCTCCTGAGCAGTGAGTAATCGCAGGTACGTCTGTCAAAGTTTGGTAAAATACTTAAAGCAAATCTGAACTGTAAACAAAAAGTCAAAATAAACATACACACGTCATACTTACCTCCCGTGTAGTCTACTCCTCAATCTCTCTTTCCTCCCCTGCGTCCTGTTTGTCCACTGTGATCAATGGAATTCTCCTTCCTCCATTTTAAAAATGGTGATGAACCCATAAAAACTTCAGGGTCAGCACACTGTTAAACTGTAATATTACTCACTTGAGCCATAGGGAAACAGACATTACCTTGCACATTAGTTGTACTTTCAGTTATAACTGTCAAAATTGAAATATATCAGTTGCTGTCAAAGTCTTTTCAGAACTGGAAGGAATTGTAAGAAGAAAATGGTGAGCTTATGAGAGGAACTGATGGCGACGTAAGTATGTAATATTCAGGGCTGTGGAGTCGGTACAAAAATCTTCCGACTCCAACTCCGACTCCTTGGTTTATGAAACCATGACTCAGACTCCAAATCTGACTCCGGGTACCCAAAATGGCTCCGACTCAGACTCCTCGACTCCGACTCCTTAGTCTAATACTTAACAGGGCTGTGGATTTAGTACAAAAATCATCCGACTCCAACTCCTCAGTTTACGAAACCACGACTCCGACTCCTCGACTCTGACTCCAACTCCACAGCCCTGGTAATATTCATTTGTAGCTACATCATCTATTTTAAATAATTTTACTCAGTTCAGGTTCACTTTATGATCTGTGAAGGATTATTGTTCTTAAAAACTCTTTCATGTAACAGGGATGGAAGCAGGTTCCATTCATCACTGTCTCCCCAGCAGCCGCCATCTTGTGTGGTTAGCCGCGCGCCAACCTCAGAAGTCTCCCCTGTTGCCAGCTGGCTTCAGCCGTTCCGTCATGATTCCCGAGCTGATTGGCAGCAATTCTCAGCAGACACAAACTTCTGAGGTGAATCATCGCCATTTGTCTGGCTAATCTGACACAGAGCGCTTCAGATCAAACGTCCCTCATTAGCGGGAAACAAATTGCAGAGGGCTTCACTGTTAGCAGCACGGAGGTGGTACGAGGCCGAGGTGACCTAATCAAAGCCTGGCCGGGCTTCCACCGCGAGAACGTCCCACCCAGGTGCGTCCTCAGCATGAATCCTCCACAGCCAATCTATATCAAGGTGGACCTGAACTCTTGCACAGGACAGAAGGAAAACACAGAAAAATGCACCCTGTATGTATTTAGAGAGTTTGGCCTGTCTAATTCTCCCTCATCTGTGATGAACCACAAGTTGTAATTTGATCCCTCAGCTTTGTCACCTGACTGCCTCGGCAAAGCAGCTAATTTGAAAGCACACGGAGTTAAAGTGTACCCGAGGTGACATGTGACATGATGAGATAAACATGTGTATGTACAGTGCAAAACATCTTAAGGACCAGGCTGTTTTTCTTGTTTTATTTTGCTGCTTGAAAGAGTTACTTTTCGGGCATGGAAGTGACAGCTTTTGTCTTGTCAGCAGCTTGTCAGAAATAAAGTAAACATCACGATAAGCAAATTAAAGCCATAAAAGTTTTCCTGGTAAAATACAACTTGTGAGGGCATGGGAGATATAGAAAAGGGTCAATAATTCATGCATTTTAACTCTGGGACACCTAATAGACTGCCATTGAACAGAGACAATAAAACATTCAATCTACTTTGTAAATGTTTTAATACAAAACAAAACCATGGGAGATCTAAAAAAAAAGTCATTTTTAGGAGTAGGAGGATAAATACTATTGTTTATCTCATCAGCTTATTTTCACCTCAGGTTCACTTTAACCCTCTGGGCGATAATCCCGAGCTGAGCTCGGGGTAAGCCGCCGCAGAGGATTTCTCTGGTCCTGGTGGGGCGATTTGCATAATTTTTTTGTTATACGCAGCTAGCACTTTGCTAGCTGCGTGTATATACCGATCGCCGCCGCTCCGCGCTGATTCGCCGCTACCCGCCGTGGCGCCCCCCCCTCAGACCCCGTGCGCAGCCTGACCAATCAGTGCCAGGCAGCGCTGAGGGGTGGATCAGGACTCTCTTTGACGTTACAACGTCGTTGACGTCGATGACGTGTCCCAATCGTCGCCATGGTGACAGGGGAAGCCAAACAGGAAATCCCGTTCTAAATGGGATTTCCCGTTTGCTTTGATCGCCAGAGGAGATCAGAGGGGGTGGGGGGATGCCGCTGCACAGCGGCTATCATGTAGCTAGCGCTAGGCTAGCTACATGATTAAAAAAAATCGCCGCCGCGCCACCCCCTCTCCCCCCCCTCAGACCCCGTGTAGAGCTGTACAAACGGAACGGATGTGAAAGGATCCAATGTTAACCTATGGATACATTCACATGCTCCCATTGGTACGGATACGTTCCGGTCCCCGGATCTAAAAATTGCTGCAGGCCCTAATTTTCCGGACCGTTCTGCCCAGCGGAACGTTCCAAACAAAAAATGCTGCAGCATTGGGGCAATGGAAAACGGAACGTTTCTTCACACTAGTGAAGAAACGGACTGTTCCACTGGGGATGGGGGCACGGGCCGACGCGATCCTGAGTGACGGGAGGTTGATGGAGGGTGCAGCAGCCGGGCGCGTGGGCTAGGGAGGGTTTATACATACCTAATCTTCTGTAGCAGCCGGCAGCAGAAGCTTCCGTCTTCTTCTGCGTCATGTGACTACATGACGCATCATGTGACTAGTCACATGACTTGCTGTGTAGTCACAGCGGAAGAAGAGGAAGCCTCTAATCACAGCGGAAGAAGAGGAAGCCTCTATGTATTTGCTGAGTGAAAACGGATCCGATCAATCATTGATCAGATTCGTTTTCACTATGTGAACCGGGCAGCGGACAGAGCCATCCGGATCCGGTGAAGCGGAGACCGGATCCGCTCTAACCGGATCCTTTTGGCTCGAAACGCAGATGTGAACCAGGCCTTAGGAGTCGGAGTCAAGGAGTTGGAGCAAATTTGGGTATCTGGAGTCGAGGGTTTCTTTAACTGAAGAGTCGGTGTCAAAGATTTTTGCAGCAACTCTTCAGCCCTGACTGTGGTGTCTGTTTTTCGTCCTTGGAGGTTCGCTTTAAGCGTTCGCTACTCCGATACCTCCACCTTCACTTGCATCCCCTCAGTCTGGACATGTTCCCAGTCTGCAGACATCGCAGAAGAGAACCTGGCTGACTCCGCAGACAGCAGCCCAGATGTGGCCCAATCACAGGAGGCCGTGTCAGAGCTCTGCGTCTTGTCAAGCAGCGCCCGGCTGCACGGAGCGGAGGGTAGCGCAGGAAGACAGGCTGGAGATGTGCTGCCATGAAGGGCTTATAGGATTAGAACATTAATAGGTAGGACAGAACGTCCAGGATGCATCAAGAGAGCGGCCGGAGTTATTGGACTGAAACGCCGGGAATCGACGGACAGACGCAAATATTTTAACACAGAAATAACAAGGAAATCTTCCAAACGAGCCAACTTTCTCTTCCCCCCTTTGAGAATTCTCCGAAAAATACTCTTTGAAACAAATTAGGCATAATGAACTATAATGGCATAAGCTCTGCTTCACTGCTCTATAATGTCCTGCCAGAGAGCAGTAATGATGACCTGTGAGGCAGAGGGAGACGTAAACACCAACGGAGTGGTCATCTGACCCCCTCTAGAGGCCAAATTGACTACTGCAAAAGCTTCACCAAATCTAACTGCTAGCTTATGCTGGGAATACACGGTACTTTTTTAGGGGATTAGATGGTTCGATAGATAATTTCCGAAATGTCTGATCTCCCTTTCGATTCTTTTGCCACTCGATTTCTGATAGAAGTGAATGGAAAAAGATAAGAAAAACGAGTGGGAAAAAGAGAGGATAGACTGCAGAATCGAGCGGCAAAAACGATAGAGAGGAGTAACGCACGGCAGAAACGAACCGTGTATTCCCAGCATTACACAACACATTATATGGCAGTGACATCACTGGTCTCTAGTGACTGGATAGGCTGCGTTCTCATGTATATGAGCAGTCAGGGATGTCACTGGTCTCCGGTGATTGGATAGGCTGCGTTCTCATGTATATGAGGTGTCGGTGATGTCACTGATCTCTAGTGATTGGATAGGCTGCGTTCTCATGTATATGAGGTGTCAGTGATGTCACTGGTCTCTAGTGATTGGATAGGCTGTGTTCTTATGTATATGAGGTGTCAGTGATGTCACTGGTCTCTAGTGATTGGATAGGCTGCGTTCTCATGTATATGAGGTGTCAGTGATGTCACTGGTCTCTAGTGATTGGATAGGCTGCGTTCTCATGTATATGAGGTGTCAGTGATGTCACTGGTCTCTATTGGTTGGATAGGCTGTGTTCTCATGTATATCAGGAGTCAGTGATGTCACTGGTCTCTAGTGATTGGATAGGCTGCGTTCTCATGTATATGAGGTGTCAGTGATGTCACTGGTCTCTATTGGTTGGATAGGCTGTGTTCTCATGTACATCAGGAGTCAGTGATGTCACTGGTCTCTAATGATTGGATAGGCTGCGTTCTCATGTATATGAGGTGTCAGTGATGTCACTGGTCTCTATTGGTTGGATAGGCTGTGTTCTCATGTATATCAGGAGTCAGTGATGTCACTGGTCTCTAGTGAATGGATAGGCTACAAAACTCCTGTAAGTATACTTATGGCTAGCTTCATCCATGTGCATCAATTTGCATTCAAATTATAGATTAGGACTAGTACATGATTTGCATCTGATTTGCATTCAAGGCACGTATTTAGCCCTGTGGGGCTCTGCATGCCTCTGTTGGTCTACAATTCAGTTGCAGCCTATGAGCGCTGTCATTTGTTTGATGTCTGAATGGATAGGCTGCATTCTCATGTATGTGAGGTGTCAGTGATGTCACTGGCCTCTAGTGATTGGATAGGCTGCGTTCTCATGTATATGAGGTGTCAGTGATGTCACTGGTCTCTAGTGATTGGATAGGCTGCGTTCTTATGTAGATGAGGTGATGTCACTGGTCTCTAGTGATTGGATAGGCTGCGTTCTCATGTATATTAGGTGTCAGTGATGTCACTGGTCCCTAGTGATTGGATAGGCTGCGTTCTCATGTATATGAGGTGTCAGTGATGTCACTGGTCTCTAGTGATTGGATAGGCTGCGTTCTCATGTATATGAGGTGTCAGTGATGTCACTGATCTCTAGTGATTGGATAGGCTGCGTTCTCATGTATATGAGGTGTCAGTGATGTCACTGGTCTCTAGTGATTGGATAGGCTGCGTTCTCATGTATATGAGGTGTCAGTGATGTCACTGGTCTCCAGTGAGTGGATAGGCTGCATTCTTGTGTATATGAGGTGTCAGTGATGTCACTGGCCTCTAGTGATTGGATAGGCTGCGTTCTTATGTAGATGAGGTGATGTCACTGGAGGTGGTGTTACCTGCTATTATCCGATGCTGCTGCTGTCTGAGATCTCCAGCTGTCAGATTTCTGGTCTCTTCTGGCTCCTCCAGCACCCAGGGGTTGGATCTGGAGTTCCTTGCAGCTCCGCCGCTCATTAAGCTTGACCTGTAACAGATTTATGGAGAAGCTGACATATCTGGGAACTGAGCTATGAAAAGGATCCATATTTAAACTAAGCCAATATAGATTATATGTAGGGGGATTATGAATGTATGACTAAAACACACACAGGTGAGATGAAGGTGGGACATTGCAACCCGTCATTCCTTCAACCATCTTTGCCAATCAGAGACCTAAGCAGTCTGACTGTCTTAGAAGGCACCTGAAGTGAGAGGTATATGGAGGCTGCCATATTGTTTTCATTTTAAGCAATACCAGTTGCCTGGCTGGCCTGCTGATCCTCTGCCTCTAATACTTGTAGCCACAGACCCTGAACAAGCATGCAGCAGATCAGGTCATTAACCTCCTTGCCGGTTATCCCGAGCTGAGCTCAGGGTAACTCGCGCAGGAGGATTGCTCTGGCCCTGCTGGGTCGATTTTCACAACTTTTTTTTTTTCCTACACGCAGCTAGCACTTTGCTAGCTGCGTTTGGTACGCGATCGCCGCCGCTACCCGCCGGTTCGCCGCGCCCAGACCCCCCACCCCACTCCCCCAGACCCCTTCGCAGCCTGGCCAATCAGTACCAGGCAGCGCTGAGGGGTGGATCGGGATTCCCTCTGATGTCCCGACGTCGGTGACGTCATCCCGCCCCATCGCCATGACGACGGGGGAAGCCCTGCAGGAAATCCTGTTCTCAACGGGATTTCCTGCTTGCGCAGATCGCCGGCAGCGATCGAAGAAGATAGGGGGATGCCGCTTGTCAGCGGCTATTATGTAGCTAGCGCTAGGCTATCTGCAGGATTTTACAAAGAAATATATAAGAAAAAAAAAAAGTGCTGCGCTGCCCCCTTGCCGCAATAATTGGAACGGCAAGGGGGTTAATGGCAGTTTTTTTCCGCAAACTCTCAGTTGAATTGAAGACCTATGTTGGCCCTGCAAGGGTAATAGGCTGCATCGGCTAGCAGAGAAAGAGGAAAAAAGAAAAGTCTAAATATGTTTGAGGGCAAATTTTGTTTCAGCTTCTTATTGTTTCAGCTTCTTATTGTTTCCCAGATATTTTTGTGGTTTCCCAGAGATGTTATTGAACCGGGCTGCCTGTGAGGCTTTGTATTTTTGTATTATAGAACTATATGGTCCTTCTAGGTGATGAGATTTGTGAACATTCAACCATAGATCAGGATCTCCTTTATATATGTAGCCTGGCAGCTAAAAAAGTAATCAATAAGAAATGAGGAGCGTGAACGGTGCAAGATGCTAAGGAATGGCAAAACAGATGCTCTGAACTCTTAGATATAGAAAATAGCTCTACTGGTCCTGCTATTGCCAGATGGGAAATAAATGTATGCTTGTTTCTAGTGCGATTCTGACACTTCTGCAGCCAAATAGATCAGCAGCACTGCCAGGCAACTGGTATTCAGGGCTGTGGAGTCGGTACAAAAATCATCCGACACCTCAGTTTATGAAACCTCCGACTCCACAGCAGTGGCATTCCTACCATGGGGCAGCAGGGGGCGCCCCGCTCCGGGTGTCGGGTGCCCCAGGGGGTGTCATCAAGGCCTCCCACAGAGGGGGAAGCAACACAGAATGGAGGGGTGGTGGGGAAAGCGGCGGGGAGGGGGGACGGACCCCCCACCTCCCTCACCTGGGTCCCCTCCTTCTGGCGCTTTCCCCCTCCTAATTAGTAGCAGCTTTAGATATGCAGCCAGGAGCGGGCGGAGCGGACTTCCTCACCTGCTTCCTGCGTTCCAGGCGATGGCGCATAGCGTCATCGTCACGTGACGCTGCTCTCCGCCTTCTCCACCGCCCACTGTGCTTCCTGATTAGCGGAAGCGCAGTGAGTGACAGAGAAGTCGGAGACCAGCGTCACGTGAGGATGACGTGTGCGCCATCTCCAGGAAGCAGGTAAGTCCTCTCCGCCCGCTCCTGCCCGCATATCTTAAGCTGCTGCTAATTAGGAGGGGGGGAAGCGCCAGAAGGAGGGGACCCAGGTGAGGGAGGTGGGGGGTCTGGCCCTCCTCCCTGCCACCCCTCCTTCCAAGCTTCCCCCATACTGGGGGCAACTATACTAGCTATACTGGGGGCAACTATACTAGCTTTACTGGGGCAACTATACTGGGGGCAACTATACTAGCTATACTGGGGGCAATATACTAGCTATACTGGGGGCAACTATACTAGCTTTACTGGGGCAACTATACTAGCTATACTCGGGGCAACTATACTAGCTATACTGGGGGCAACTAAACTAGCTATACTGGGGGCAACTATACTAGTTATACTAGGGGCAACTAAACTAGTTATACTGGGGGCAACTATACTAGCTATACTGGGGGCAACTATACTAGCTTTACTGGGGGCAACTATACTAGCTTTACTGGGGGCAACTATACTAGCTTTACTGGGGGCAACTATATTAGCTTTACTGGGGGCAACTATACTAGCTTTACTGGGGGCAACTATACTAGCTATACTGGGGGCAACTATACTAGCTATACTGGGGGCAACTATACTAGCTATACTTGGGCAACTATACTAGCTATACTTGGGCAACTACACTAGCTAATACCTGCTGGTATTGTTCAAAAGGAAATAAATATGGCAGCCTCTGTATTATTCTCACTTCAGTTGTTCTATAAAGTGTAACGTACAGACGGTACACTGTGCCTAATGTATACTTGCCTGGGGCTTCCTCCAGCCCCATGTGCACAGATCGCTCCCCCGCTGCCGTCCTCAGTCTTCTCCAGCTCCGGGTCCCGTAAGTTCTGCCAGCCGCGGCCAGTCTGACGTAAGAGAAGTGCGCTCTACGTATCTTTCCAACGCCTGCTGGAGAGATACGTAGAGGGCGCACTTGTCTTGCGCAGACTGCCCGTGGCTAGCAGAACTTACGGGACCCGGAGCTGGAGAAGACTGAGGACGGCGGCGTGGGAGCAATCCATGCACATGGGGCTGGAAGAAGTCCCAGGTAAGTATAAAACTTTTATTACAGCTCGGCTCTGGTACACTTTAAGGTTCAAAACAGGTTATAAACAGGATTTCATTTACAGTTTATACATATTTAACCCTTATAGGGGGTCACATAACTGAGAATAGAATATTTGAGGTCAGGCAGCAAACAAGCAACAAATTCAAGGCTCACTGAAAAATAAAAGTAGAATTGGAAGCTTTACTGAAAGGAGAATTTGATACAAGTGAGGGAACACAACTGATAGCAAGAAAGATATGTATTATGTATTTTAAGCTACTTAGCAATCAGGTGGTGTGCAGTACCATCTAGTGGCTAGTTTGGGGTAATGCAAATATGAAATGTGGCCACAGTATCTGAATAGCTACTTTGTAGTAAAAGCAAAGAAGGATGGAAGTCTGTCCACCTGGAGACTTCCTACAGGTCATTTCACATGAACAGGTAATACATCTTACGCAGGCTTATTATCTGTGGGGTGAGGGAACATAGGATACAGTATGAAGGGAACACTGTATATAGGAGGAGGGAAAAGAGACCCTGTCCCATCAGGCTTACAGTCTACGGTAGCAGGTGAGGGAACACAGGATACAGTATGATGGAAAGAGAACCTGTCCCATCAGGCTTACAGTCTACGGTAGCAGGTGAGGGAACACAGGATACAGTATGATGGAAAGAGAACCTGTCCCATCAGGCTTACAGTCTACGGTAGCAGGTGAGGGAACACAGGATACAGTATGATGGAAAGAGAACCTGTCCCATCAGGCTTACAATCTAAAGCCCCATCTACACGACACAATTCTTTGTGCGATTTGATTACGATTCTATTTACTATATTCTATTTGATTAAAACCGACATTTCCGATTCTGATTCGATTCAATTCGATTTGCAATTGCAAAACAATGGCAAATCGAATTGAATCAAATTGAATCCCGATCGGACATGCTGGATTTAATCGGATCGTAAATAGAATCGTAATCGAATCGCACAAAGAATCATATCATGTAGATGGGGCTTTAGCGGTGAGGGAACACAGGATACAGTAGGAGGGAAGAGGACCTGTCCCATCAGGCTTACAAACTAGTATATAGGGAAACACAGGATACAGTAGGAGGGAAGAGGACATGTCCCACCAGTCTAACAATCTAAGACCAAGGGTCACAGGATACAGTAGGAGGGAAGTGGATCTGTCCCACCAGTCTTAAGATCTAATGCCTAGTACACACCATGCAATTTTCTGTAAGATTTTCTGTAATTAGATTATTTTCTGTAAAGTACTGGTAGAGACTGGTCATTATCTCTGGTGCATTGTCTTCTGGTCATCTCCTGCTGAGTAGAACAATGCCTAATTGCTAGGCAGATAGATGGTTACATAGATAATTTCCAACATGTTGGAAATTATCTATCTGGCAGGTAAATCTAATGCTGGGTTTACACCATACAATTTTCTGTTAGATTCTTCTGAAAAGCCGCATCTACATGCATAGATGCAGCCGCGATGCTCCTTATCAATCGAGCCGCTGATGCGGCTCGATTGATAAGATCCGACAGGACGGATCTCCGCACCGCCGATTATCTGCTCGATCCCCGCGAGGGGACAATGGCAGGGAATCGAGCGGAAGATAAACGGCGCCGGCGGGGACAAGTGGGGACGAGCAGGGAATCAAATGCGGCGCACGCGCGGCGAGCGGGAACGTGGAAGAGGCGATCCGGCGGCTAATCGAGCCACCGGATCGCAGCCTCATCTACCCGTGTAGATGAGGCTTTAGATTTTCTGTTAGAATGCATAATTAGATTATTTTCTGTAGAGACTGGTCATTATCTCTGGCGCATTGTCTTCTTGTAATCTCCTGCTGAGTAGAACAATGCCTAAAGGTGGCCATACACTGGTCGATTTACCATTAGATCGACCAACTGACAGATCCCTATCTGATCGAATCTGATCAGAGAGGGATCGTATGGCTGCCTTTACTGCAAACAGATTGTGAATCGATTTCAGCATAAAAACCAATCACAATCTGTTGAGCTGCTCCTGCCGCCTGTCTCCCCCCCCCCCCCCCCCCCGTATACATTACCTGAAGCTGGCTCCGGGTCCTCTTCTCCGCGCTGCACGCATCCCAGCATCCTGCACCGCATCCCAGCGTAAACTGTACGCATCCCAGCGTAAACAGAGCGCCCTCTATTTGAACTTCCTGGTCACTGGAGTGACACAGGAAGTTAATGTACGCTGGGATGGAGCAGGAACAGAGCGGTGCAGCGCGGAGAAGATTCCCGGGAGCCAGCGTCAGGTAATGTATACCTGTATCGGATCGGCCGCCGCTAGCGACGCGCTCCCTACCCGCACGGCGCGATCAACAGACCGATCCGATTTCGGGAGGAAATCAGATCGGGGAGGGGGCGTTTAGCGCGAACAATTGGCAGAAGATTTGATCCCAGTGATCGAATCTGCTGTCGAACTACGGCAAATCTGGCCAGTGTATGGCCAGCTTTAGTGCTCGGCAGATAGATCGTAAGATAGATAATTTTCCAACATGTTGAACTTTATCTATCTGGCAGGTAAATCTAACAGAAAATTATATGGTGTAAACCCAGCATAACAGAATATCTTACAGAAAATTGTATGGGGTGTACTAGGCATAAAGAGCAGAGGGACACAGGATACAGTAGGAGGAAAGAGGACCTGTCCCATCAGTCTTACAATCTAGAAGCAGGGGGACACAGTATACAGTAGGAGGGGAGTGGGTCTCTCTAGAACAGGCTGCTAAGCAGATATTTAAATAGCCATACTGTTTTACTCAGTCACCTTAAACTTCTGTAGTAAGCTCTTCCAGCTGCATACACACTATTATGCTGTACACAGCAGAGTGCTGCCATAAGGTGTCTGAGCAAAGGCCAGCCAATCGCTGCTGGGTGCAGACTGGGAGGAATGTCCAGTGCGCACGCACACAGCAGTGACAGAACCCTCAGCCTGCATGCTCTGCAGAGAGGATACAAGGCAGAGAGAAGGAAAGGAGAGCTGGGATGCTTCCTCTTATCTACATGCTAAAAATAAGCCCAGTGTTTAATAACAAACTGAACTGTAGATGCAAACAGGGATCGCTACAAGCTATTTTGTGCAAGAAAAATAAGTGCTATGATCATAAGACTGCTCAAAATACACGCAAGCGAAGAAAACAACTTCAGGATTTACAAGCAAAATACTACCATAAAAAAAAACAAAATCCCACTTAGGATTAAATAAAAAGTTGTGATCAAGATATATTCCTTTTTACAATTCATTGCATAACTTTTTTTCCCGCTTTGCTTGGAGAGATCACTTTAAAGGGCACCTGAACTGAAAGAAATATAGAGAATGCCATTTTTTCCTTTTAAATTGCCTGGCTGTCCTGCTGATCCTCTGCCACTAAGACTCTTAAGATGGCCATACATCTCTCGACTAGGCGGCTGATCAACCATACGACTCAATAAATATAATCGAAGAGGATAAAAATTGGTGCTACCAAGTGCATGCCTGATTGAAGAAATCGGTCGCATGTATCGATCGAAAATGCTGCACGATGTCGGGCTGCCGTGGTCAATCGGGTGTGTGGCAGTAGTGGTGGGAAGAACGCGACAAAACCTCTGGTGCTGTTTCCATGTACATATATGTGCGCATTTATACATTACCTGTCCTGTGTTGCAGTGCCCATTCGTCTTCCAAATCAGCCACTCTCCCATTAGCGGTATAAACGCCGCAGGCGGGGCGTGTGATGTCACAAATGCGCTGGGTGCTTTCCCCCCGGAAGCGTGTATACCGCTACTGGAAGACTGGCAGATCTGGAAGACGAATGGGCACCGCAGCACAGGACAGGTAATGTATAAATGCACACAGTGCTGCTCAAATCCAGAACTGGGAGACATCCGGATAGTTGCTATCCGGATATCTCCCAGTAAACCTGTGCGGGGTGGGCAGGGGGGTCAATCTTACCTGTCTGACGTCTTCTTCGGTCCGTCACTCGGCGCCTCCCATGATGCGGTCCAAGCGGCGGTCACGTGATTACAAACACTTCCTTCTTCCGGGTTGAAGGAGGAAGGGTTTGTAATCGCATGACGCGCGTGGAGCGCATCGTGGGAGGCGCCGAGGGACGGATGAAGAAGACGTCAGACAGGTAAGATTGACCCCTCCCCTTGCCCAGGTTTACTGGGAGATATCCGGATAGCAACTATCCGGGTATCTCACGGTTCCGGATTTGAGCAGCACTGAATGCACACATATATGTACATGTATACACTTGAGGGGGGGCGGGGTAAGAACGGCAAGGTGGCGGACTCAGACGATTCCCAAGAGATTTCATGCTGAAATCAATCAAGAATCGGGCTGCAGTGTATGGGCAGCCAACAGATCTCTCTCTAATCAGATTGGATCAGAGAGAGATTTGTCTCTTGGTCGAACCTGTCCTTCATAGCTAGATGTATCGTCACCTTTAGCCATAGACCCCAAACAAGCATGCAGGTATGGTGTTCTGCCTGGATTAGACACATGCTTCTTTCAGGTGTGTGATTCAGATACTACTAAGGCATGAAAGATCAGCAGGGCTGCCAGGAAACTGGTATTGTTTAAACAGAAATAAATATGGCAGCCAACATATCCCCTTCAGTTCAGGTGTCCTTTAAATATTCTCTCTGCTCCAGAAAAGTTGGAAATCTCTAGCTGAGGCAACAATGATAAGTTCTTCCAGGCAAAGTCTATTGTTTGGCAAGGTGCCTCTATCATCTTTGGATCTGTCCATCAAGATATCAGTTACTCCAATTACGTTTGACTAGTTTATAGCGATTAGCTTGAATGCTGCCTAAAACCAGAAACTTTGACCACTGATCCTGCAATGCTCACACATACATACAGTATAATGGGAGCTTATTTGAAAGAGGGTAAGCAAAAAAGGGGCCATTGGTTATTGTGGAACAAGTACTGTTCCCAACTCTTATCATATAAAGAAAAGTATCCGCCATGGTGCCAGACTTCGCATACAGGAAAAGGTGTTAAAAGGTACAGTACATTTATTGTAAGGGTGCCAATTTTTTTTTATTCATCATGTATAGGGCATGTATTGGGCAGCATGGCGGTGTAGTGGTTATCGCTCTCGCCTTGCAGCGCTTGGTCTCTGGATCGAATACCAACTGGGTCAACATCTGCAAGGAGTTTGTATGTTCTCCCGTGTCCGCGTGAGTTTCCAACGGGCACTCCGGTTTCCTCCCACAACCCAAAAACATACAGATAAGTTAATTGGATTCTTCTACTTCTGTCCCTCTGCGTCCCCAGACATGCAGAAGCTCACTTAGTTACAAAGCGAGTTCAGTGATTGGCCCAATGACGGTACCGTGGTCACGCCCATGAGAATATCGGTGCCAGTAACTCAGCGGCAGCAGTGATTGACAGGGATGCACACCAATCAGCAGCAGCCATGTCAGGAGACCCTCCTCCTCTGGCTATATGTGGGATCCTCTTGCACAAGCTACAGCCTGCTCGATGGCGCCCTCATCCTGGTCAGCTGCCAAGTTACAATAGCAGTGACTGGTGGCAGAAGACCTCTGCAGAAATGCGGCTTCTACTAGAAAAAGTGCATCTTATGGTCCGAAAATTGTGGTATGTCTAAGGTCATCGGGAATTTAAATATAACTATTGACCATGCTGAAAGAGGTGAACAAAAAGCTTTGTGTGAGGTAAAGAAAGTTCCAATCCTGGCTTCACTGGCATGAGGATACAGTGAGCATCAAGTTGCTTCCAGCCTCAAAATGTCTAACATGCCAATACACAAGAACAGCAAAAATCTATTAGCCCTTCGCACTCTCGCATGCAAATGTTTAAACAAATGCATTCACAGATTCACTCATCCAGGCACAACTGTTATCCCTACAGCTAAGTTAAAAGCCGGGGTTTTAGTTCACAGAAGAATGCATTCTTATGCTTAGTCACCTATACTGCGCAGAAGTACCCAGGTACACATAGGTGTCCTAACTCTGGCCCTGCAACATGCATAGTGCAGACATGCAAACATTTATTGCATCAAACCTATCTAGGGATTAGGAGCACACATCCTGACGTCCTCTCCTGGGACAGATAGTGCATCTTACCAATCGCACAAGGGAGCTAACGCAATGTATCTATGTGCACCATGCACATACACCAGCATAAGCTGTGTGCATGCTGACAAACACATACAGGGGAAGGAAGGAGTGCACTGAATTAAAACCCTAGCCACAGGGGTCAGTAGCAAGAAAAAAAACACATACATCCAGGCACATCGCCTCTAGTTAGGACATTAAATAAGTTATTGAGGAAAAGGGAGTTGCTGAAGGGGGTATGGCTAGAAAACAGCAAAAATCTATTAACCCTTCGCACTCTCGCAGGCAAATGTTCAAACATGCATTCACAGATTTACTCATCCAGGCACCCCTGTTATCCCTACAGCTAAGTTAAAAGCCGGGGTCTTAGTTCACAGAAGAATGCATTCTTATGCTTAGTCACCTATACTGCGTAGAAGTACCCAGGTAAACATAGGTGTCCTAACTCTGGCCCTGCAACATGCATAGTGCAGACATGCAAACATTCATTGCATCAAACCTATCTAGGGATTAGGAGCACACATCCTGACGTCCTCTCCTGGGACAGATAGCGCATCTTACCAATCACACAAGAACAGAGTCTAGCAACAGGCACAAGTGACAACAAAGCTACAACCTGGAAGAAGGTGAAAAATCAGCAGATAGAGGAATAACCACAAACTCATTCAAATGTCACTCAAGAACTGTAGACTGATTTCAAGTGACCTTCAAATACAAAAGCAAACAGACTGGAGTGAAGTGAAGTGCATGTCGAGAACAGTTTGAAACAGGTTCCTACAGGCATGCCTGAAGTCAGGGCTGTGGAGTCGGTACAAAAATCATCAGACTCCAACTCCGACTCCTCAGTTTGTGAAACCACCAACTCCGACTGCAACTCCGACTCCAGGAACCCAAAATGGCTGACTCCGACTCCTTAGTCTAATATTTACCAGGGTTGTGGATTTGGTACAAAAATCATCCAACTCCCGACTCAGACTCCTCAGTTTATAAAACCACCGACTCAGACTTCAGGTACCCAGAATTGCTCAGACTACGACTCCTCGACTCTACAGCCCTGGTTTTTAGGCAAAGGCATTTCAGGCTACTGCCTAGAATGCCATAGGTCTTGGGGGCTGCCATGGCCCTGGATTAAACCCTGCCCCTGAATGAAGCTCCACCCCCTGACTAAGCCCTGCCTCACGGGTGTTTTATCACTTGCTTCTGCTGCAACCATCCTGTCTGTTTCCTGCTCCCTCTAGTGCTGGCACTTCACTCTCCTCATGTTGTGTATAATCACGCTAAATGTGGTAGGAGATGCGGGGCACTAGAGCGAGTGGTGAGTGGACAGGCGGAAGCACAGCACTGGACTCCAGTGGAGAGGTGAGAGCACAGCTTCTGCTGCGTTCTGCATTTACACACTAAGCAAAGGGAATGCAGGAAGGAGGTGAGCAACGAAATGCAATCGGCGGGTTGTTTGTATCTCAGGGACTCCCTGTATTAAGCATCTACCTTATATGGCACATGATTCTTATTCTCTAGATTGCATCTGTCTTTTTCTTTTTTTTTTTGATGGGGAGGGGGTGACACATGACTTCTTACCTGGAGTGACAAAAAAGCTAGATACGGCCTTGCCTGAAATCATCCAAAGCTAGGAAAAAGCTCTTCATTATTGCCCTTCACAGGAATTGGACTGTAGAGTATTGGAGTGAGGTCCTCTTCTCTGACAAGTCCAATTTTCAGCTTTGCCCAATGCCCAGTTGTCTCATGGTCATCGTCATTTTTAGGAGTAGAAGGATACATATAATTGTCTATCTCAACAGTTTAATTTTACTGAAAAGCACACTTGAACTGTGCTCAAACCTGTAGCCTTTTACTGACCTAGGGCTTCTTCCAGCCCCCATAGTCCATGAGGTCCCTTGCTGTCCTCTGGGTCCCGTCCGTTCTCCCGCTGGCAGCTTTGTAAGAATGAATGAACTGAGCGAGAGTCAGGAGCTTCCTGCGCATGCATGGTTCATTCTTTTGAGAACCACGTATGCACAGAACGCTCCCGGCAATGGGAGCACAATCAAGAAGGGCGCGCTAACAGGTCACACTTACGCAGTCGGTGCAACATTTGATCGGGTCTTACAGAGCCACCAGAGGAAGAGCGCAGGGGACCCAGAGGCCACTAAGGGACCTAATGGACTATAGGGGGCTGGAAGAAGCCTCAAGTAAGTAAAATGCTACAAGTTTAAGCACAGCTCAAGTTATAAAGCATTCTGGAAGGAAGTCAATCCATTTCAGAAACCTCAGGCCTAGTATGCCGACGTAAGGCCTGAACTAAAGTAACAGCGTCGGCCATTTTGTATCTGAAACGCAGAAAGACCAGAAATTATTTCCTTGTCAGTTGGAAAATAACCTCCCCGCCATGATACTGAGATATTTGGGGATTATCCCGGCTGGGAAGTGTAATCTCCCTGACAGGTTTCCCACAAGACACAGACGGCGCTTCCCCTGCGTCTGATGTGCCCCGGCCAGGCTTTCACTAGTGTGAAGATTAAAGATTATCCAATTAGCCACCCACTGTCTCTGGCTTCCTAATCGCTTAAACCCCTCAAGTTCTCTCTGTGCGCTGGAGCGTGTGGATAGCTTATGATTACAGCTGCAGATTTTACTAATTATCTGACTCAACAGTGCATCAAAAGGGGGAAGATATTAGGATGCTCTCTGGGAACACAGGTGATTCCAAACTATTAATGTAGGGGGGGGGGGTATCTATTTTGTCAATGGAATAAGCTTTGGAAAAGTCTATGAGGGGCCTCCGCTGGACTGATGCAAAATGTCCTTAAAAGCCTGACAGCAAGGGCGACCCGTACTGCGCCTGCGCGAGCGGCGCTGTCAATCACACCCACGTTGTTTGCACTGTACTGTGCAGGCGCAGTAGTTCTGCGCCTGCGGAGGTCGGCCTCACTACCGGCGGGGATACAGTGCTGCGGGCCACCAGAGGAGCTGCATCATGGGATATGTTGCCGGGAAGGAGCTGAAGGAAGCCAGTGGTAAGTAGATCAGGGGGAAGCCGTTGCAGCCAGATGACTCCTGTAAAGGACAACTGAAGTGAAAGGGGTATTCAATCTGCCATATTTATTACCATTTAACCAGTTCACCACTAAGTGGTTTTTCGTGGACCGGAGCAATTTTCACCTTTCAGCACTCCTCTTATTCGCCAATAACTTTATCACTACTTATCACACCTAAATGATCTATCACTTGTTTTTTTTCTGCCACCAATTAGGCTTTCTTTGCGTGGTATGTTTTGCTAAGAATTATTTCATTCCAAATGCATTTTAATGGAAATACCGTATATACTCGTGTATAAGCCGAATTTTTTGGGCCAAAAAAGTGGTCCAAAAGTGGGGGGGGGGGGGGATCAGCTTATACATTAAGCACCATTCCAATGTCCCCTCCTTAGTATCGCCCTCTACACAATAATGAATTTATAGGGCACATATATAGCCATGAGGGATTCCCATGCCCCCCTCCAGAGCGGAGTAGTACTTTAATTACAGCTGTGTCCCCCGAGTGCCTCCCCTGCATATGCATGGTGGTGTAGCCACACGGACAGTGTCGGCTGTGTCTCCCCCTTCCCCCGCCAGAGTGGAGCGGCATAAAAATATCAGCAGTGTGCTGATCTGATTGCCGCTCTCGCTGTGTGCAGAGATTTAAGCAGCAGTGTGGGCTTCACCACTTACTTCCTAAGTTCGTCCGTGCTGCGGGGACTCCTCTATAGCTGTTCTGATGCCGGCTCATCTCTATGACAGAAGCGTCACTAGATGGCGTCATAGAGACGAGCCGGCATCAGAACAGCTATAGAGGAATCCCCGCAGCACGGACGGACTTAGGAAGTAAGTGGAGGAAGCCTGCACTGCTGCTTATATCTCTGCACACAGCGAGAGCGGCAATCAGATCAGCACACAGCTGATATTTACATGCCGCTCCACTCTGGCGGGGGAAGGGGGAGACACAGCCGACACTGTCCGTGCGGCTAAACCACCATGCATATGCAGGGGAGGCACTCGGGGGACACAGCTGTAATTAAAGTACTACTCCGCTCTAAAGGGGGGGCAGGGAAAACCCTCATGGCTATATATGTGCCCTATAAATTCATTATTGTGTAGAGGGTTATTGTGTAGAGGGGGATACTCTGGTTAGTATGCACGTTTTATTCACATACTGCTCTGCTTTGGAGTGGAGACGGGACAGCCGTGGCTGCATAAGTGCCCTATACATTCATCATTGTGTAGAGGGGGATACTCTGGCTAAAATGCACGTTTTTACTGCTCTGCCCTGGAGAGGGGATGGGGACACAGTCATGGCTACATATGTGCCCTAATCACACAGCACTATGTAGTAGAGTGGGATATTTTGGCCGAGACGTACACAACTATAATTTCCATTTTGCTTTGGAAGGGGAGCAGGGGCACAGTCATGGCCACATATCCTCCTAAACCACGCCACATATGCTGGATTGGGTGCTTGTTGTGTAGTGTATGGCAAATGGAACAATGGTCTTAGACCTTTGCATTGCCTCCCCCGGCTTATACACGAGTCAGTCATTTTTCCCAAGTTTTTTAGGTAAAAGTTGGGGGGTCGGCTTATACCCGGGTTGGCTTATACACGAGTATATACGGTAACCAGAAAAAAAAAAATCGTGCTACGGTGGATAAAAGCCACACATTTTATTTGCCCATTTCTCCTGATTATTACAACTTTTAAAGTACACTCACCTAAAGGATTATTAGGAACACCATACTAATACGGTGTTTGACCCCCTTTCGCATTCGGAAATGCCTTAATTCTACGTGGCATTGGTTCAACAAGGTGCTGAAAGCATTCTATAGAAATGTTGGCCCATATTGATAGGATAGCATCTTGCAGTTGATGGAGATTTGTGGGATGCAAATCCAGGGCACGAAGCTCCCGTTCCATCACATCCCAAAGACGCTCTATTGGGTTGAGAAATTGGTGACTGTGGGGGCCATTTTAGTACAGTGAACTCATCATGTTCAAGAAACCAATTTGAAATGATTCAAGCTTTGTGACATGGTGCATTATCCTGCTGGAAGTAGCCATCAGAGGATGGGTACATGGTGGTCATGAAGGGATGGACATGGTCAGAAACAAGGCTCAGGTAGCCCGTGGCATTCAAACAATGCCCAATTGGCACTAAGGGGCCTAAAGTGTGCCAAGAAAACATCCCCCACACCATTACACCACCACCACCAGCCTGCACTGTGTGATGGATCCATGTTCTCATTCTGTTTACGCCAAATTCTGACTATCAAGACTCATCAGACCAGGCAACATTTTTTCAGAATTCAACTGTCCAATTTTGGTGAGCTTGTGCAAATTGTAGCCTCTTTTTCCTATTTGTAGTGGAGATGAGTGGTACCCGGTGGGGTCTTCTGCTGTTGTAACCCATCCACCTCCAGGTTGTGTGTGTTGTAGCTTCACAAATGCTTCGCTGCATACCTTGGTTGTAACGAGTGGTTATTTCAGTCAACATCGCTCTTCTATCAGCTTGAATCAGTCGGCACATTCTCCTCTGACCTCTAGCATCAACAAGGCATTTTCGCCCACTGGACTGCCGCACACTGGATGCTATTCCCTTTTCACACCATTCTTTGTAAACCTTAGAAATGGTAGTGCGGGAAAATCCCAGTAACTGAGAAGATTGTGAAATACTCAGTCCGGCCCGTCTGGCACCAACAACCATGCCACACTCAAAATTGCTTAGATCACCTTCCTTTCCCATTCTGACATTCAGTTTGGAGTTCAGAAGATTGTCTTGACCAGGACCACACTCCTAAATGCATTGAAGCAGCTGCCATGTGATTGGCTGATTACATAATTGCATTAATGAGAAATTGAACAGGTGTTCCTAATAATCCTTTAGGTGAGTGTATATCCCTAGTACAATGTATGGTGACAATATTTTATTTAGAAATGAAGGTGTATTTTTCAGTTTTGCATCCATTACTAATTACAAGCCCTTACTTGCAAAAATAACATTAATATACCCGCATTAAATACATATTAAAAAAAAAGTTAAGTTCCTAAAATAACTATTTATGTATTTTTTTATACACAATTTTTTTTAACTATGGGAGATGGGGGATTTATGTATTTCTATTAAATTAAATGGGTTACGGTACAAATAACTATTTGGCCACTGCATTTCTGTTTTCCTTCTGTTATGTGCAAGAGTTCAGGTGCACTTAAAGGTCAGAGGTTATAAACCCTTACAGGACCTCTTTTAGTTAGCCTTCAACGTAATATACAACATGATGTCCACTTCTGAAGCCTTGCAGCTCTCATCCCAGTAGAACAAGCTCGCCATTTTTGGGTACGGTCTAATTCTCTCTGGACACTCACACGCAGCATGGAAGACATGAAGTTGGCCTCATTTAAGCCATTAGAGCTGATGGTTTGAATGGGGCACAGGGCAAAGGTACTGGAGCGACGAGTGCCCCCCGTCTCCTTCCTACTGAAGACCTGGAAAGCTTTAACTTTTCTGTTCCAGCCCTTCGCTCCGTGTCAGTCACTACCCTGACAGCTTCCGTCCCCTCTCCTGGGTGTCACACGCTTCCGGCTCTGCTGATCACATGAGTCTCCTCGCCTCAGAGCCCATGTGTCCTCGTCACAAGAAATCTGGGAAATTAATCACCGTTTATACTTGGTCACCGATCACTGAATCCCAGTCAGAAGTAGAGGGTTCATGGTTGGACGAGGCAGACATAATAATAAACGAGATGAAAACGCCACCATCAAGAGAGGAACCCACCAGGACATTTCCTGCCCCCCTGAGGTAGCCATCTTCCTGCTTAAGGGGGCACAAGTTATTCCTTCACAGTATGTAGCTACCGGTATGACAAACTACTGTTATCAGTGAAAGAAATATCGGGCGTGACGTTGGGTTAGAAGGTAAAAGACTAGAGAACAAGTTGAAATCTTTAGACATCTAGGCTCAATATTCTGAACATAAGGGGAAGAGTTGATGCCAATAAAAATTAGATATACAAATCTACTGAAAGACTTTACCATCGGCAAAGGATTTATGTGCACACGAGAAGTAAATGAGAAAACGAATACATTATTTTCTGAATAACCTTTGTTTCTACTTTGACCAGTGGCTCCAAGGTCTGGGATTCAACTACGGTGGCACTGGACCAGAGAGACCCAAGATCGAGTATTTGCTACTCAACAACCAGCTTCCGGTCCAAAATCGATCAACAGCTTGTGCGGTCAATGAGATGTTAATTACTTTAAAGAGGAACTCCAGTAAAAATAATGTAGTAAAAAAAGTGCTTCATTTTTTACCATAATTCTGTATAAATGATTTAGTCAGTGTTTGCTCATTGTAAAATCTTTCCTCTCCCCGATTTACATTCTGACATTTATTACATGGTGACATTGTTACTGTGGGCAGGTCATGTAGCTGCTCCTAGCTGTTTTGGCTGTTAGAGACAGCTGTAAACAGCTAATTCCTGTCTGTGAACATTGTTACATTGTGGCAGTTTGCCCAGAGTACCGCGGTACTCAGAGCTTCTTGTGGGAGGGGTTTCACCACAATGTCAGTCATACAGCGCCCCCTGATGGTCTGTTTGTGAAAAGCATTATATTTCTCATGGAAAAGGGGGTATCAGCTACTGATTGGGATAAAGTTCAATTCTAGGTTGGAGTTTCTCTTTAAGCTGATGCTATTTTATTCACATTTAGGCAGTTTGAAAATAGAACAATTAACTGTTGCAGCTGCTTCACCTGTTTGGTACATTTTCAAGCTGCATAAAATTGGCAGTGACTGGACACTGAAGCAGAAAAAAAAAAACTTATGATAGAATAAATTGTATGTTTAGTACAAATTATTAATAAAACATTAGTAGCAAAGAAAAGACTATCATTTTTATTTTCGGTTATATAGCTTTTATTTATTTTTATAACATTGC